>NC_088981.1:6776026-7145442 GCF_963932015.1 Anas acuta | reverse complement strand
AACAGAGTGGACCTTCCTTTGTCTGGAAGTCTTAAAACAATCGAGAAAGTTAAATACCTTGTGTTAAAAGGCTGGAAATTGTCTGTGTTGGACTCCTTGCCTCACTGTGTCTGGCAAGGTGGGTGTTTCTGACTGCAGCTGAAAAAGGGATTTCCAGGGGCCATTCTTTGTTGGTGCTTTGTCCCATGGGTTTGCACTGGAGAGGCTTCTGGATGGCAACATGTAGGCAATGTGCAAGGATTATCCATCTGTGGTTCTGTCACCTTCCTCAGTGCAGCTTCACAGAGAAGTGGCATTCATGGTAGTTGCAATGAACGAGGTCCTGTCCAACCAAAACAAGCCAGGAAATGGGTTAAACACAGTTTCCTGTAGAAAATAAATTCATTGGGATACCAAAATCTGAGAGCTTATAAGGACGTGATGGATCCAGTGACAACCAAGCCTGCCATGACCTGATACAGTTGGGCTTAAAGGCCACAAAAGCAGCTTTAACTGGGGTCAGATCTGCAGCAATTGTGTTTGTACCTTGTCTCTTATAATCCTCAGTCTCTACACTGAAGCTTGTTTCTCTTTTTTTTTTTTTTTTTAACATGCCATTGACAAGTCAGCTAACACGATCCATGTGAGGGGGAGTATTTTAATACAATCAGGCCATTCTGAGTGCTGTCGCATCTGTTTAATAACTAGCTGCCCTGCTATTGCCACTCCAATTTCACAGCGCCTAGTTGCACTCTCCCTGGTTAATCACCGCCATTTTTAGCTCGCTGATGTTAATTGGTAATTTATCATGGCTGTACCCGTTTGATGGTTACTGATTTCATCTCACCACCAATGCTTCTACCTCGCTGCCTCTCTGTGATCGACTGGTAAAACTAAAATCAATGAGAATTAAGTATGAAGTGGGTTTGAAATCAGAATCATTGCTGTAATTGATTCACTTTAATTATGGTGTCTCAGCCTCCCAAAGGCAGGGCTTCCATTTGCTGTTGTCACCTTGAAGGACACGCAAGGGTGTCCTGCCCCAGCTCTTCAGCAGCTACACCTGAGAGACCGAAGCAGCACAGAGCTGCAGTCCCCAGGACCCACAGCTCAGGAATAGGTGAGCAGTTGCCTTGTAGCAAACCCATCTGTGTCTGTCACCGGCAGAGGCTGTAAAATGAATCCTGGCGAAGAAGAAGAGAGGAGGGGGCTGTGCTGCTCTCTTGGACTCTTCCCAGGAAAACCCAACCTGTCCACAGCACAGCACTGGTCAATCAGTGACCACAAAGAATGTGTTCAGTCGCAGGAAACGCTCATCTGTGGTCAGCATCCAGGCTCTCCTCCACCTGGAAGCAAAAAGTGGCATGGCAGTGTGGTTGGAGCTGCAACTGCTTGATCATGCAAGCAGACTGAGGCTTTCCAGGGACAGCTAATATCTTTTATTAGCTTGAGTGGCATTGGTGGGGAAAAGACCCTCCCTCAGCACTGATGAATACCTGTTAGACACTTGCCTTGGAGGCCTGCACACTTGTTTGACCCCAGCAAAGTCAGAGCAGAAAGCAGCAGGCTCTGGCCCTGCTGCACCTGGAGCATTAGCAGAGGCTGGTGCTGCCCCGGTGTGCGGTGATGTGGGACCTGGAGGGTCCTTGTTGGATCATACCACTGCATGTGAGTTTTGCGCTATGTCAAACGTGCAACCGGAAAATGCACGCAAAATTTGGGTGTGATTTGAAACAGGAATTTCCCTCGGCTCAATCAGCTCCCAGGAAAGTCAGAGCAAAGCCAGTGGCTTAGAGCAAGAGACAAATTACAGACCGTGCCTACAATAGGAGTAAAACAGATTCTTCTGGCTCTGGTGGGTGGGCAAGCCTCTCCTGCACTAACACTTCCACTTTTCAAACAGCACACCCAGTTTGCCGCAGCTGTGTACGTTGCAGTCAGGGTTTGCAGCTCAGCAAAAACACACGGAGCAGCCAGGCTGCCCAAACAGGTTCCCAAACTCCTAGGTGCCCTGTGAGGCAAGCACTTACCAGGAATAAAATTACAGGCTGGATGCTGAGAGCAAATCGGAGCTCAATTGCACTTCTGGGGTTTCAGGAGAGCAGCTGTTTCTTTGTCTGGCCCTGAAGGATTTTATGCGGTTAGGTTTTGCTTGGCCTGCAGCAGCCAAAATTAGTAATTACTGTTATAATTTTATATGTGTGTTATTATTAAAAATAATAATAATATCAAGATCTAAGCGATAACATTAACTTGTTAAGGGTAGGATATTTTCTAGGCCAACAGGAAAAGAACTGGGAATTGTATTTACCATTGTAATATCCAGGATTAAAACATAATGGAGAATGGATGTAGCAATAAAGGCTGTCTGAGTTTCCAGCTCAGAGATGCAATTCAGTTAAATTACAGTTTCAGGCCCTTGCCCTTCCTTGGGATCATCCGCTGGGAGAACTAAAAAATCAGCATCTCCATCCCCGTATGCAGAAAAGTAGCTCCAACAGATGGTGAGCATGCAGAAAAGAGAGAAAATGTCAGGGAGCAAGGGGAAGAGAGGCAGCACGACCCAAGACGAGATGAGCTGAGAGGTGATTTCACCGCTGCTCTGGCTAGTTGCAGGCACGCCTTGTTATTGCAGCAGGTTTATCTCCTGCTAGCAAAGGTGTGCAGCCTCCCTCTGCCCCAAAAGCTGGGCTTTCTCGTGGGCAAGTGGAGCTGGGGGCTTGGAGGAGCTTCCCCCATCCCATAGTCCTGAGCAGCTACGAGCTGGTGTGCTCCACAGTGGGAACCTCATAAGGAAGGTGGTCAGATCCTGCTTCAGGAATCCACAGCGGGGCCCATTACGCTATTTTCCCATTATTTTCCACAGTCTTTGCAAGTTCAAGAAAAGGAGAAAATCACACGTGGTTTTCTCTCAGCAGGTAATGCTTTTCACTCAATAGCATTTTCAAGAGAGTGAGAGAGACCAAGCAAGGCCCTCAGCCAGTGAATCAGAAAATGAATATCTTCGCCTCCGTATATCTTAAATTTTCATCTCCGTGTTTTGCTGTTAGCATTTTTCCATGTTGACAGCTATATTGCTGGAACACTTCTAGCAGATACCTGAGCACTTTGGAAAAACCCTCCTGGCCACATAGCTCTTAAAAAATGCCCAGCTTTCCTAACTAGTGGAGAGGTTCATTAAAGTGAACAGAGAATTCCTCTAAAGAGCAGAGAAGGAAATAATAATAATGGGGAAAAAGCCTTGGAATGTGCCAAGGTCAAGCCATAACAGCCTGACCAAATTTGACCCTGGGTAAGACATGGAAATATCGTGTATTATAAAAATAAAAGAGTTCAAATACCTGGGGCAAATCACTCTTGCTACACCTCTCCTGTAATTCTCGTTAAGAATGGAAAAAATGTGTAACCCTGAGTTACCTGATACTTAATTTCAAAGCGTGCTGATATCCAGGGGAATCTCTAGCTGCCTTCTTAAATGGCCTGATATATTACTCTTGGTGAAAGAGTAATGAGGATACACAGGTAGCTACTCATCCGTGCTCAGGGCAGGCTATGCCCAGAGCTCCGAGGCTTTCAAAGCAGGAATTGTTCACATGCTTCTGGAGCCACTGGGAACGTGTACTCTACAGAAAGTCAATTAGCTCGGTTCCTAATTCCTGTGCTCCCTCTGGAGCAACTCTAAACTTTAGTAATATTGAACTTTAAACTCATTCCCTCCAAGCAAGGTTGCTTCAGTCTGTCAGGCATCTTGGTCCCATGCAAGTGGTAGAGTCCTTGTGCATAACGTGGTCTTGCATGTGCTCACCTGCCCCAATATGGCTTGCTCATATAAAATGCATCCTGGCAGAGGAGAAACTACTGAGGTAGATCTCAGATGTGTTGCCCATGGAGCAAATACCTGCCTCTCCCTATGGTAAGTAAGAAAGTGCGGCAAGTTTGAGCTCACCCAGACTTACAGACCTTTTTGGCGTGGTCTCCTTCCTGCCGTCCTCTCATACCACTGCACATCCTGATGCTGATGGCTGTGCTGGACAGGCCAAGAGCAAATGCCTCATCCGTTGGTAGTAATGCTGGGCTTGTAATACCAGGTCAAGGCATTACAGGAGAAATGCTTCTCTGCCTTCTCCTAAAACTTCACGGGTAGGCTGGTTCTCCATGCATCCTGAGGACTGGTGGCTTGTGCCTCACTTCATGAATGATATTTGCTAGCACGTTACTGATTTAACTGGGTTTGAACGAGCTAGAGCTTTAGATCCTTCACTTGAGCCACGTTGTGATGAGCAGGGTGCTGACAAGGAGCTAGCCTTGAGGAAAAGGAGAGAGGCAGAGCTGGAGGCTGGCTCAGATGTTTCCACAGAGTAAGCTACATCCTCTGGTCAAAGTGTTGTCAGGGGTTGTTGCCACAGCTCAGGAGGCTGGAGAGATGGGACTACACATGTTGGGCAAGGTGTCAGCACCAAAACACATTTCTCCTTGAACACCTAAGGTAAGGGACTGCCACTGGAGGGAGCACAAAGAGCAAGATGACTTCCTTGGGTCCATCCCAGGCTTCAAGCTTGTGTTCCCTAGTTCTGACACAATACTGTGGCATTGAGCCCCATCCATAGGCCGTATGCAGGATCCTTGGCTCGTGTGTAGCATCCCCACCTGATTTCTCCCCACCTGGGCTGGAGCAGGCAGTGGTGACACAGGAGTCTCAAGGTGCAGCAAGTCCCAGGTGAGATGCAGGGATCTAGATCAGGCTGTGCACCAGTACCACGAGCCACTGCTATCGATTTGCATCACTGAGTGTGGCTGTGGCTGTCCAGAGCCTCACTGGAGCTGGGTATGATCCCTTTGGTTAGGAGAAGCAGCGCTGGACCCTCGGCAGCAGCCGCAGGAGCCAAATGACCTATGGTTGCCCAGTAAACATTTCTGCACATCACAGCCTATTTGCACACATTGGGCATGACTGTTTCCAATGAGATGCCATCTGGAATAAGAACAGGCAACTTCAAGCATGTATTTGAGCATTCAGACAAGTTCAGAAAGCAGACAGGAATCTGCAAGTTAACATTCAGATATTTCCCAAGCTCGTATACCTAGAAGCCAAATGTTCCAGCTAAACAGATTGTGCCCTATTAAAACAGTGCAGCAACAATAGCTTAACCCACAAGATGTCATCTGGCTCATCATTACACAACACCGTGTCCATTGGCTATGCACACTTTCCTTGCATTCTTAATAAAAGTGTTTATGCCTTGCTACCTTCCTTGCCCACCCCAGGCACATTTCAAGGGAAGAGGGATTAATTTCACAGGAGGACATAGGAGGACAAGCTGATTTGTAGGAATTATAACAAAACCTACTTCTTTTTCTTTTTTTTTTTTTTTAATATAAAGAGCTGGTATTTTGCTGTGCTTAAGGATTAGAACTACTGTGTAGTTGAAAAAAAAAATAAAGCATGTTCATATGACATTTATAAGCCATGCTTGTTCACTGAATTCTTCACTCTTGTGATAGGTCACACTGGAGATCAGTCAAATCGTGACGAATGATGTAAACTAGCATCTGTAGTCAGGGGAAAGATGCACATTGCATAGCAACCAAAAGGAGTTCTTGAAAAGCTGAGCAGAAAATTACTGCAGGAGCCCCCAGGTACCCGAGCTGTAAGATCAAATATCTGTTGAATAGCTGTAAAAGCTTCTGTGTGACCTGTGTTCGGCACTGAGCATCTGAAATTTCAGACTGCAACGCTATCCTGTCAGCTGCTCCTTAACCCTGAAGGGGCAATGCTTCCAAGGGTTTGTTTTGATGTGTTCCCACTGTCCTACTGAGCATCAGCTTCTGACTGCAGACCTTCAGGACAGCGAAGTCCACTGGGTGTCCCATCAGTACAGGCTCTCTGGGATAGAAGGTAGTGTCACTGAGTGCAGTTAGTGCTGGATATGGAAATCGGGATGAGTTAGGCTGGGGTTTGCTTAAATATAGGGAAGACGATGATGGCATGAAAGTCCTAGAACAGGACAACCGTGGGGCACTTCTGTGTTCGTATAGCACCAAGAATGGTGTGGTCCTCATCCATCTTTGGGTAACCTGAATAAATATCTATTAATAATCCATTGGCTCTTTGAAAACAGATACATGAGCTAAAGCCAAATCTATTAACCTGATTCTCAGGTAGAGTGAAGCTATTTAAAGCTGCTGTGGCAATGCAAAGGGCTTCATAATTACAGGAAATTACATTTATAGTTGCTTCAGGGAAATGTTCTCCAACCTTTCTACCTTGGGTTAATTGATGGACATTTAACTTAAGATATTGAACGCCATCACAAAGACAATAGATTCTCCTTCCTGATATATTCACTGCTGCAAACTAAGCTGACATGCAGCTTTCTCAATCTGTGGACCCTTGGACATTTTTCAGTGCAAGTACATTTAAGCTTCCTGGAATAGGATTTCTCTTCTTTGGACATCTGTCAGACTTGTCTGCTACTTCCAGGCAGCAAACCACTGCCATGGTGCAGAAGGAGAAGCAGTCTTGTTCAGAGAGAAAGGCTGAAGAGCACAAGTTTTGCACAGAGCAGGAATGTGCTCTTAGCGGATTCATCCAAATTTATAATGCGTTTGTCATCATGGTATTTAAGCATGACACAATGGGTTTAAAACAAGAGCAGGGGCCTGGGGCACTCGTTCCAACCTAATTAGGTTTTAAAGGCTGAGATGGGATGGGGGAGAGAGGGATATGCACAGAAATTTAGCAACGGCATTAAAAAATCAAGGGGCCACTTTTAAGTCGTTCAGAGCCAGATGTTGCCTTTCCTTTGCCAAAGCCAGAAGGTTTGCTTGCAGCACTGAGTGCCACATGGTTCCTCTCAAATGTCTGAATCAGGAGAGCAGGTTGGCCCTGACTGAGCAGTGCCAGGAAGGGACAGACGTGAACTGGGATGTATTCTTGTGGCAAACACAATTTCTGCTCCTTCTCCATGGCTGGGGCAGCGAAAGGGCACGGGGCGCTCACCTTTCCCACAGCACTTTGCCAGCCAAATGCGTCTGTGTCACTCATTTCCTCTGCAATAGCCTCAAGAATTTGCTATTGTGTAAAGCAAGCCCTCAGCCCCAATCCCAAGATGCTAAGAGAAACATTAGCCTTTTCTTCCTCCATTCAGTTAAAAAAGCCTCTCAACATTCGTATCCCCCGAAGGTTGCATTCACTATACCCAGTCACCTCACACTCCTCTTCTCGATAACTGGAGCAGAAAAAGCTCTCTTTCTTTGTGAAGTATCATCTCCAGCCGCTGGCCGAGTTCTATTGTCCTTTTCTGGACTCTCTCCAGCTTTCCAGCAGCCTTCAAAGGAGCACAGATCTGATCCGGGCACAGAAGCTGCTCAGCACCAGGCTCCCTGGCGTGGCTCACACGCTGCCACAGCCAGAGGCTGCAGTGTCCCTGCTGGCCACAGCAGCCCAATAAAACCCCCTCACCTCTCCCTGCCCTGTGTCCCTCGCTAGCAGGGGGACCACGCATTTGTGTGTGATAACACCACTAGGATTTTGGCCAGACTTTTTTTCCCCCCTCAGAAAATGCCTGTGAGTCAAAGCTGAGCAAAATAGGAGCAGAAACAGAGAAAACTGAACAGAGCATTTCTATGTGAACATTTAAGCAAGAAGCAGCTCCCCTTCCCCCAATTCCTCCACCTTTCTCCTTCTATATAAATAAATGTGTGTGTGATTCTTTGATTAATCCAAGTTTGATATGAATATAGTGGTACATGGTATTCTGTATCAGCACTAGCATACTCCACAATCCATACTCCATTACACTCTTTAGGTAGTTATAAGAATTTAGGTGGGAGGGGGAATTCATCTTCCAGAAGCAATGTCGAAGCACTGTCTTGTCCTTCCACCAAATATTTCCATTAAGCCTTGAAGCATCAGCATTTTCTGCATGGTGGAAACATCTCAGCCTGGCTTTTTGGCCTCCCTTGGGCAGGAGGAAGGGATGCAGAGCACCCACAAAAAGTCAACACCCTGGGCTACCAGGAGAAAATACCAGTTCCCCATAGCTGCCTGATAGCATGAGGTGTGCCATGCCTTCTCCATCCCTCAGTCCCTCCTGCTCCTCTCCCCAGCCCAGCCCACCCACATCACCCCAGATCCCGTTGGCACCGCAGCAAAGGCCGGAGCTGTGCTCGCTGCATTCAGCTTCACTGCCTGGGAGAAGTGATTTAACTCCCAGATTTTTTTGTTTGTTTGCGCTCCTCCTGGGCAGCATTTGGGATTGTAATCGAAAGTAGAGCTAACACTGGAGGGGAAAAAATCAACCAGCAGCATTTCAATGTTATGGTTTTTTTCCATTTTATTGTTCACATCAGAGTCTTGCTCTGAACCTCCATATCTGTTCTGCTGTGAATGCTAATCAGGTTTAATATGAAGCATCAGTCATCGCAGAGCTCTGCTACAGAAAATAACTGTCTACGGCCACAATTCTTCAACCTTAATGAAGTCTTGCCCAGGAAAACTCTTCACCTTCTGGCCAGCCATGAGCAGGGAGGTGGAAATGAGCTTTAGATTGCAAGCCCCAGTAACCTGGGCTGTTTTACATTTATTCCTGGAGCAGCCAGGTCCATGGATGCAGCTAACTGGCTCTCAGCAATGCCTGCTGATTTGGAAAGACTGGAGAGAAGTCCCTGGATACCAACACAGATGTTGCTTCTTCCCCTGAATATACCTTCCCTGAAAATTATTACAATTGTGCCAAGGGTGCGTAGCTGGGGGCAGAAGCTGCTGTGTTCTCGGTGCTATGTAGGCAAGGCAGGGAGATGGGCCTTGCCTCAAAGGGCCTGGGCTCATTTTAGGGATTTCTGTAGCAGGATGTTGCTCAAGTTTAACATGTTTAGAGGGGTTGTAGCTCTCCTGAGACAACAAAATGCTCTAGGGTTTTTGGAGGGCGCTCATTATATTCTGGGGCTGAAGGACCCAGGCAAGAAATCCTTAAGTACAGACCTGGTGGTTTTCTTCTTCTCCCTCCTCCACTCCTTGTGCTCACAAGGACTGGTGCACCACAGCGATGGGCAGCTGAGCTCCACCACGCTGCTCTCACACTTCCCTTCCGCAGAAGAACAGGGGGGAGAAATTACAATGAGAAAAGGCTCCCGAGTTGAGATAAGGACAGGGAAAACACTCACCAATTACCGTCATGGGCAAAACAGTCTCAGCGTAAGGGAGATTAATGTAATTTATTACCGGCTGCTAACAGACTAGAGCAGTGAGAACTAAAAGCACACTAAAAACATCTTCCCCCGCATCCACCCTCTTCTACCTCCTCCCCTGAGGAGCTCAGACAAAAGCAACCCATGCTGTGTTGCAGCCCCCTGATCACCTTACTGGGCCCTTGTTGGATGACTCTTGTCCCGCGGAGCCCCAGCCTGTGCACAGTTCTCCAGGTGCAGCCTCAACTGTATCAAAAAGAGTGGAATAAGAAGTTTGCTTGGCCTTTTAGCTAACGCAGCCCAATATGTGGGCACACACACACCACATATGGTACACCACAAGGGCACGCTGCCGGCTTGTGCTGTTGGCTGGTGTTATTACACACACACAGAGTGCACAGAGTACACAGCTCTGCAAGAGAAGAGCTGGACCAGGCTATGATGTTAAGTGCAGCTTTCCCTCTCCTTCACCAGAACAAGCCCAGAACCTTCCCTGAGCATATTGCATTCACGAAATGGTACTGACAAGAAGTTGTGGGACACAGCAGTGAAATGGGATGGCTTGTTGGAGCTCCTTTTTCTGCTTTGATTGGAAACACTTGTTTTTGGTCTTTCTAGACAGGGAGCAGATGGAGAGCCCAGCAGGGCAAGTTTCCAGCTTCCTAATGCAGTGTTGTATTCTCATCTATGGTGACAAGGCTTTGCAGACAGGAGAAGCATGTCTGCTGCAAACACCCAGCCACGGCTGCTAATTAGCACCTCGTAGATCTGTAAGGAAGATAATTTTTCTTACATGAGGAGACTGGGTTAATGTGATCTCTCACAAGGAAAAAAGGGAACATTAAATAATTGAGATGAGAAACGGTTGCAGCGTGGTCATGTCTGAAGTGGGCAGACCAGAGAAGCGTGGGAGCCATGTGGGGTGAGGATCTGCATGCAGTTTGAGATGCAGAAGAGGAGGAAGAGGGCATAGACAGCCCTGTTTTCTCTCTAAGCTCAAGAAATTATTGCTTCAGATACTACCATGGCCTAAATTAAAGAGATGACTCACCCCTCTTAGTAGTTTCAAAGTATCATTGGGGATTTTTTTTAAATCAGATTATCAGTTTTGTGTAGTAGGGAGTTTGGGTGAGCTGTAAGATGAAAGTTGCTAAGAAATTAATGTACTGGTTGTAATGAACTCCGTGCAGGGAGAAGAAATAAAATAACCAGCCATGAATGCTGCACAGCAAACAGCACTGCATGCTTTCAGGCACACTCACACCTCCAACGGGCACATTTTGTAAAGTTCAGTCAGATGGAAAGACTTAATGTTTTTTGTTCTCCTCTCCTAGTTACAATGGCAAGATGAATTATGACTCCTGGGGGCCGCAGATGAAAAATCATCTCGATCTGTTTCTACCTTCGCTTCAGAAACCACCTGTGGTAGGTGGAAATTCCAGCTTCCACCAACGTATAAGGAGCCTTAATGTGCCATTTGCCCTGAGACAATGCAGCCTCTCCTCCTGTCAGAACAAACTGGGCATAATTTCCTAGCCTTCACCCTTAACCACATGGCCATAGGGCAAAACAGAGCCTCTAGGAAAAAAAAAAATAAAAAAATAAAATATTGCTGTTTGGATAATGGTGGATCACTAAGGTTAATTATAATGTCCCTGTGCAATGGTTTGGAAGGCATCAACATGACACTGAGCTGTTTAGATAGCAGTGCTTGCGCAGAGCAACACCATGTAATTGCTCAAACAAGACACAGGAGCAGGCTGTTATACAAGGAGCTACCTTTATTAAGCGATTGCTTCCATTAGCAGCATTTTCTCTTCCACCAAAATAGCACCTCTTTTAAACAGCTAGTTGCTCTTGGCCCTCTTTGTCAAGTTGGTATGAATTTTGTTGCTTTCCACAAGAGCCCTTTCCTTATCTAATGAGTCTTTGCAGATAGCGTGGTTTGTGCCTTATCTTAGTGCCTGCTTGTGAAGGGTTTTTTTACGTGCTCTGAAGCTACGATTTTGAAGTCAAAATCATAAAGAAAATGGAAAGGTTCGATGGGGTCAGAAACTACTTCTGTCAATCTTCACTCACCAAATGTTTCTCAAAGTCACATCTGTTCTTTGCTCTCCAGTGTTGTTTCATTTCAAAGGGGTCAGTTAAAAAAAAAAAAAAAAAAGGGAGAGAGGGAAGGGAAAGAAAAGACTTCCAAATTTTTAATCAAAAATCATGAAAAAGATTGTTTTGAAATTACCTTCAAAATACATAATTTACTACTAGTGCAAGGAAAACTGGTGGAATTTTAGGAGCAGATGAAAGCAGATGCAGAGTGAAACAACAGGGAAGGAAAAAGCCCATCTTTATATATAAAGTGATGGGTTGTGAGCTGGCTGTTATCACTTGAAAGGGAGAGACCTGGTGGATGCGATACAAACAAGTCATGAAGGTGCCAGCTCTGTGCACGGTAGCTGAAAGAGCAAATCAAGAATTTGTAATTAAACGGAAGGGAACAGAGACAAACTAAAGGGTATTGCTGTGCTTCTCAAAACAATCCATGGGCTGCCAGCAGGCTGCATGCAGCGTTCAGTTCTGATCCCCTATCTCTACTGAAGGAAAGAGCAGAATGGGAGAAGGCTCAATGAAGGATGACAAATGATCAGAGATCTGCAACAGCTTCCCTGTGAGCAATGATAAATCACTTAGGCTGGGGCTCTTCAGCTTAGCAAAGCAAAGCCTTGGGAGGGCATGTGATAGTACTCGACCAAATCTCAAGGGGTCTGCAAGAAATAAATGGGGTCCGAGTGTAGAAGAACCAGGGGTCGTAAAATGATGCTGCTTGAGACCAAATCCAGAATAAATTAAGGGAGGCAATTCATCATGCTTCAGGTGTAAACTTGCGGAACTCCTTTCCAAGAGACAATGTGGGTGCAGGGCAGCATCTGCTAGGTCTATTAAAAAAAAATAAACTTCAGCTTCAGGAAACCCCCTAAGCTGAAAATGGTTGTCCAGAAGGGTATGAGCAGGGAAGGTATTGTGCATGTTTGCCCTCTTCATTTTTTTTAATAGGTGAGAAAGGTCTGTGTGCTGCATGTGGAAAACTCAGCTGCCGTGGCATGGCACTGCTGTGGTTTTTATTGCAGTAATATGTGAAGGCCATAGCCTTTCTAAATAAAACAAACACATGGCCAGGAAGAAGAAAAATAATGCTGTGTCTTGTAGAGATATTGTCAATATTAGGATTTTTGCATGCTTGCAATGAAACTGGTGTCCAGTGAAATAAGACAGAGGTAGATCAGGAAAGAAAATCATTGAGCCTTGGTCATGCCGAGATCAATGGCTGGATCAGGACACGTCCCCTAACTATAAATTTGGCATCTCCTTCAGTGATAAACTGCAGCAACCAGAGGCAAGAACTGAGATGGTCGAGAGCCACCCTGTTGCTTGCGGTGGGGCTACGTTCACCAGGCAAGGATGTGGAGGACGAGCTGCCCTGGGGGGAGCAGGGGTCTCACTGCCTTCAATAGGACAGGCACTGTAAGAAGCACCGAGCCTGATGGAGAGACGTGTCTGAGGCCCTGTGCCCTGAGCCGTGCCATTCGGGGGGTGATGTGCAGGATGCGCTCCCCAGCTTGCCCTCTGCACAGGCTCCCTGTGACTCTCAGCAGGTCAAACGGGAAGAAGCAGCTTGTTTTTTTTTTTGGCTGAGAGATATCTTCTACGTCTGCATCTTGGCCAGGTAATTGCCTCGTTCTTCTTGCTGTCAGCTGAAGTGATCTCCCTGTTCTCCGGGTGTCCGTCCTGTTCACCGTGAGCAAAGCCAGGATGGAGACTGGGGAGGGAACGCTGTCCTGGGCTGTTCTCTGCGAGGGGAACAGGAATGGGCTGTGCCCTTTGCACTGATAGCCTGAAACCAGCCATGTTAGGGCACAGCTGTGTGGGATGGGACGTCCCAAGGCTGAATTAAAAGTCCTCAGGGAAAGCACAGCTATCCAGTTCTTGCCTACAACCCAAGCCTGACCTTACATAAGTGCACTCAGATTGAAAAAGCACTCACCTGTTTTGTCCAGCAGACTTGTCATTTGGATATTTTGGATATTGGCTGTCACAGTCTGAAAAAAATAAAATAAATAAAAAATGTGTCTGTCATCAGGTAGGGCTGGCTTTGCAGTTCTGGCAAGTTTTACTTGCAGCCAGCTTCAGGCTAAATTCCAGGTCTCTTTCCACCCAAGAGCAAAGCAATGCTGGATGCCGAATTGGCTGACATGAGATCTGAGGCTGTGAGCAGGCTGATTTCAAGAGTGCGTGGATGTAGCTGGACCTGGGGGCACTGTGTCTGCTCGGCGCAGCGAGCCGTGCTGGAACATGCTGGCTGTCAGGAGCCTTACTCCCCAGAAACCGAGACTGCTCCTTGTTGCTTGTGCTCGGCATTGCCACAAGCACAGGTAGGAGACAGCTGCCCCGAGGAAATCCTGGTCCTTTGGCCTGGGGGCAGCAGGGCAGTGTCCCTCTGGGTGTCAGCTGGGACCTCTGGCTGCTGCCCAGCCACGGACTGTCACCTGGATGGCTTGTGCTGGAAAAGCACGTGAGCTCTGGGGTGTTTGGGGTGCTTTCAGCATGCTGATTGCTCTACCAGCACTCGCAACGTGCTCCTGCTAGGCACAGCCACCCCGTCCCCCTCTCATCCACAGGAACGGAGGAACCACTGGGCTGTGCAGGATGTGTGTGTGTTTTGTTTTAATTTGTATTATTGTGGTGCCCGGCGCTGGGACTATGAGGCAGAAAAGCTCCTGACATGTCTGAGGGAACGTGTCAGACAAGCATTTCTCTATCTGGGAGTGAAACCAGTGTGAAAGCTTATCAGCCCCCGAATTCAAAGCAGGGCTGTCGGCACTTCAAGCTGCTCCCAGCACGGGGAACAGCTCTGAGCTCCACGCTTGCAGGACGTGCCTCTGCCTCTCTTGATAAGCCGTGCCAGGCGACGTCCTGTCCCTCGCCGCTGCGTGCTGCTCATCCCAGCCTCCTGAGGAAACGCAGCATGGTGACAGCCGTGTGGCAGCTGCCAGCCTTGCGCCTTTCCTAAAAATGAGGGGTCCAGACACCCCACAACCATGAGCAGGCTGCTTTGTAGGACAGAGGGCAGCTAGGACTGGCTGACCCTCCCCACCGAACGAAGATGAGGGTAGATGGGAGCTGGCAGCCTGGTTTTTATAGCCAGCTTGCCCTCCAAGAAAGGCAAGGCAGGGGAAAACATATTTCCGTTCATTCAGGCAGCAGTGAATGCGATGGAGGAAATGCAGTCTATTCATGGCTTTTGTCAGCTGGGAAAGAGGTTGAATTCATGCAACAAATTATTCAGAAGAAATTGTTTGCCAGAGTCTCATTATGAGCTCGATGGAACAGAGGAGTTGAAACATCAGATGCAATTAACTTCATGTTATAAAACCCTTTTGGGATGTAAAGCCTAGATCCTGCCAGCCCTAACGTACCGTAAGGGTCTGGTTGTTGACGATTTTAATAGGAACCTATGTCTATCCAGCCTGCATATGTCTGCATGTAGCAAAATCCATGAAAATCCTAGGAGATCTCATCCAGGATGTGTCTGAGGCACAAAGCAACGCCCCAGACCAACGCAAGCAGAATTCAAATGTGAGTTTTGAGTAGGACTGAGCATCCCTCAAAGTAGTGCAATATCAAGATTAGAAGCATTAGCACCGAAAAGGATTTTCCAAATGCGTGGTTGCAGTTAGTAGGATTTTGCTGAGGGCAGAGCTACACCAACACCAATCTTCTTTCCTAACCTGATCCTTAGTTACAAGGTCTTTGCTCAGCGCATTTAATAAATCTCTCCAGGACAAGACACTGAGAATATGACTTCAGCTCAGCACAGGGGTGTGTGGCTGGAGCAGCAGTCTGCAATCTGGGGAGTGAGGGAACTGCAAGTGGCTCATGAACACGGGAAAGTAACAAATCACATTCAGCTGACACTAAAAATCTCCTGCAGTTGCCATTTCACCAGATTGCTCACAGCAACTCTCAAAGTGTTGATCTTGCCTTTTTTCAAGGCGCTGCATTGGGCTTTTTATGCAAATTCATATTCTTGTCAACTTATATTTTTGAAGTTGCGTTCCAGCTAAAATCCATTTGCTGATGTGCAATGTATTTTTAACTTTGAGGGACCTCAGTTAAAAACAAAAATGGTATTGGAAATTGTTTCTTTAACTGCTAAGGAAATGAAAAAAACAATTGGTTGCACAGCCTTGAATGGAAACAACAGGACAAAAAAGGGGGAATGAGTCCTGCAGCCGAGTGGAAAGCATTTGGAATTTAATGTTTATTGTAAGTGCTCAGACGCAAATACTCTCTATTCCTAAGGAAAATATATGCCAGGCATTTCCAGTATTTATGGGCAACATTTATTCAGAAATAAGATTTTGGTGCTTTTAAGGTAGATGCTGATCTTCAAATAATTCAGTTTAATTATTCAAACTCAAGACAGTGTTTGCATTAGCATCTACCTAAGCAGACACTCAAATCTCACACAAGTGAAATGATAACATCGTCCACTTCCTCCTCCTTAGAACACACACACACAAAAAAAAAAAAAAAAAAAAAGCAATAAAGGAGAAAAAAATTGAAAGAACCTGCTGAGATAGGGGCTTTAAGAATAATTTTTCCAGACTTTTCTTTTTTTTTTCTGAAACAGCAACAGTTGCGGTGACCCTTAGAATAAACCACGGCGGTGACTCAGCTGCACAAACAGCTGTAAACAGCAGGGATCAGATTTATTTCACATCTCTGCACATTGCTCTGTGGGACAAATCCTCTGTAAAACATCACTTAGAACTACTGTTAATAAACACCCATCATTTTGTGCTTTCTGTAGAGGGCTCGTTCAAGAAATAGCTGAGACCACGGCTGTGATGTGACTGCACCCAGCAGCCTTAGGAAAATGAAGGTTCCCAAGGGGATTGCTTTGTTTTACAAGCATTAGAAGTGCCCTGCAAGGAAACTCATGTGGAAATAGGATGTGGTGGAGAGAGCTAAAATAGGGAGGAGGTCAGGGTGGCTGGGACCAACCAGTGCATCCCCAAGCTTTGATCGGATTTAGGAATAAAATTGACTGTCAGGAAGGGTCTGGTTCATGCAGCTTTGGAAATGCAAACTAGGTTTTGGAGCCAGGAATGCTGTGAACGTGGCAGCATTTTCAAGCCTGGATTACTTGTGCTGCTAGATTACTAAAAGTGAGGAATTTAAGAGTTTCCCTGCGCTGGATGGGTTGAAGGTGGAACAGGGGTTAGTGGTCACATTTCTTGGGGACCAAAGAAGAAGCTTCCGTGGTTGCGAACAGGGGCTGGTGTGTGAGAGCTGTGTTTGGGCAGCTATTGAAAGGAAAGCAGAAAGGGATGCACTGAAAGCCACATTAAAAGGCAGAAATAGCTTTGCAGCAGGGTCAAGTGGGGAAAAAAAAAAAAAAAAAAGGCTCCATGATTGTTGGAGAAGTCAAGAGCAGCAAATATCATGAATTAGGCTGGTTTCCTTGATCTCACTGAGCTGCCTCTTCTCTCTGCGGAAAGTCACTATGATGCTTTTAAACAGAGGTAGGAAGGCAAGGGCATGTGGAAATTGGGTGACTTTCATTGAGAAGCGCTGTGATGGCAGCTGTTTCCTGGGCTGCCTGCTCTCCTGATGGCTTTGCTACATCTTAATTGGGTACAAAACCATCAGGGTCAAGCAAATGAGCGAACCAAGGGAACAGATACACCCGTTCCTACATGAGTGCCTGTTGTCAGGCGCCCATTAAAGTCAACAGGACATTCGCTTTGTCATCTGCAGAAGTCTTGACTAGCAGTGGTAATTGCATCTGGGGATTTGTTTAATTAACTAAGCAGATTAGTGGCAGAGGTCTGCAGCAGAAAGCTGTTGCTTGACCTTGACAAACGAGAGGTGCAGTAAGGGCTTCTGCACAGGTGAGACGGGGGCTGAAGAGTTCATGGGCTTCTCGAGAACATCACTGGTGGCCCTGCAGGACCAACTGAGGTCCAACGTTTGTAATTCTCTGAAGAAAGCCAGGTGGCCATACTGATGTATAAGCCTGCCTCTCCATTTTTGACGCTGGTGCAATTAAAAGTTTGAAATCTTAGTTCAAACTGGAGCGCTTTCCAGACGTTTCCAATATGTTGTAGGGGAAATAACCAAAGGAGAAAGGATCCAGAGGGATTCTGGCCTAGAATAAATTCTGGCTTAATAAAATACACAACAAGAAGCAACATTAAAGGAAAAGTGATTGCCACTGTAAAACTGAGTGCTCAGGATTTAGCAGGTAACAGATTTCATGTTGCCTGTGCAAAGTTTATTCCACTGTCTTCCCCCCAATAAGAGTTTTTGATTGCAATGCTGTGTACTCTTTTTTTCTACAATGGTAAAGTCTCTCTCATGGAGGAAATTTGATTTTTTTTTTTAATTGCATAATATTAAACTGTAATCTATCGTTGATGTGAATTCCTGCCAAGCAGCCTGGATGACAAATGCTGAGAACTCAAAAGCAGCTGTGTAACGTCTGTGACACTCAGACTGCAAAGGTCTGTGTGCTGTTCAATTTTCTTTGGACGCAGCAGAAAAGGGTAAGCAGGATTTGCAATATATGGCACACAGTATGCCTGATATTATGATGAGAGAATGGGCTAGTTATAGACCGGGGCTTACTGAGATGATGGTTTTCAAGAAAGAAGTCTGCAAAGGACAAAAACATGGCACTGCATCTTGATATTTCATCAGTCTCTGCATTATACTGGAATAATGAGTGAACAAATGATGAAGAATTGGTGAACAGATGATGCAGGGTGCAAAGAGGACAGAGCCAGGCTCTTTTCAGCGGTGCCCAGTGCCAGCACAAGAGGCAATGGGCACAAACTGGAACACCGAAGATTCCCCCTGACCATCAGGAAGCACTTCTTGAACAGGAGTGTGACTGGTACTAGTGAAAATGGGGAAGTTTCACACAATCCACAGACCAGACTCACCCATGGGCAGGAGGAGCAGACCCAGGTGCAGTTTGCTTTGCTGAAGCAGCAGATTTCAGCTCTTGGACCAGAGGATCTTGGAGGTCTTTTCCAACCTTAATGATTCTGTTCCCCACCCGCCGGGGAGCTGCTGTTCATCGCAGGATTTGCTGGTTGGAAGCCAGGTAGTTTCTGCGTGCCTGCTGGATACATTATGTTATCCAGGATGTGCATGCACGTGTGTATGACACATACTAAATTGCAGACATGCACAATTGCAATAAAATGATTCTATAATGTTTATATTACCTGTGCATTTATGTGTATCTTGTTATTTATCAAGGAGAATTAGTAGAATCGGAGAAGTGACTGCTTTTCCAGAAAAAGATGAATAAAGAAGAAGCAGAAGCTATTTGGAGGTTAGTAGATCTGAAGTCAGTGGGTGGCATTAGGGGGTCCAGAAGTCACAAATGGCTCTCAGGGCTGTGTGGAAGCGCTTGGATCTGGAGCAATGCCTCTGACATGAAAGAATAAGAGCACACGATAATCCCACTGCCAAGAATTCTGCCTTGGATCTGTGGAGAAAGCAGCTGGGAAAACCAGGGGCAGGAAAAGCGGTGGGGATGTAGGTCCCCACTGCGTGCCTTCCACCGTGACATTTCAGCGTGGATCGCATCCTCGCGCCGCTGCAAGAGTAGGCCAGGCCCGGGGAGGGCAAATCCTTCAGGCCTTGCTTCAGACTGGAGCTGTTTGATGTTCAATTGGAAGAAAAAAAAAAAAAAAAAAAAAAGAAAAATTAGTTAAAAAGCAGACCGAATGACCCCACCCACCCTTGTGCCATGTGAGACTGTGCCACGGAATATTTTTAGGATTTTAAAATTTCATGTTTTGCGCATTCTGCTTTTGTGTGGAGAAGAGAGGGAGATAGAAGAGATTGCTTTCTTAGGCTTGCAGTCCCCTGTGCCTCTAGCAAGTCCCTTCCCACCCCTTAAATCGCAGAATCACAGAATAATGGTGGTTGCCTCCAAAAATCTCGAGTCCAACTCCTTGCTCTGAGCAGGCCCAATTATATGGGATTGCTCAGGGCCATATTCAGCTGAGTTTTGCAGGTCAGAGGTCCTACAAGCACTCTGATCCCGGCTTCAGTGTGCATTGTGAAAACTCCGTTTCCCTATAAAATGGAGAGTCTCAGAAATACTGGCTTTGGACCACATTTAAATATTCATATGGCCAGAGTGTTCTTTTGTTCTGCCTCCTGGTTTTGAGCCAGAAAGGAGCATTCATTTCACAGTCCTTTTCACTCTATTTCATCAAAAAAAAAAAAAAGGGAAGGGGAAGGAGGAGAAGGAGACACATATACATACATATATAGGCATCTGCAAGAATAACTGTCCCTTTCTAAGTGGTTTTCACAGAGCATCTACTGCACGTTGCCAGCACTTGGGTTTCGGGGTAGAGAGGCCCGCTTTACGGATGGAAGAGCCGGCTCAACCACAGGTTTTGCCATGGATCTGAGACTACCTTTTGGAAGTTTCTTTCGAGGGCATTCTTCTGCTGCTCAGCTCTGCCTCCCGGTGGGCTGCTGCTCTGAGTTGGAAGAACAAAATGCCACCTGCGCTCCTCTACATGGGAAATAACCACGTCAATGGCTATCGGACCCAGAGGACTTGCACAGAGGGAGTTCAAGCTGAGTTCAAGTTCAACTTGAACAACATTTTCATCCCAGGCTGAAACCCTCTGCTTGGACTCTGTGTCCTGTGGCATTTTTGGCTCCCTCTGTGCACGAGGGCACACGAGACGTTTCTTGGCAGGAACACCACACGGTGGTGAAGAGGCAGAGTCCTTGCAAAACAAGAGCTCCCTGAGGTGCTGCTCAGCCATTCCCAACCTCAAATTACCCCTCGAATTTGGGCCGAGGGGTAAAATCTTTGGCTGGAAATATTTTATTTATTTATTTATGTATTTGAAAAGGGATTTTTTAGGAGGCTGGACATGGAAGGGCATTGCTCTGTGACCGTATGGCATAGCAAAATCCACACTGGCACCAGTAGCAAATCCAAGTGATATTTTCCTGCACAAGATATAAGTGAGTGATGTGAAGACTGGGAGGGCTCTGGGTACACGTGTAGTGCAAATACGATGCATATCTTTTGCTCACGCGAACTTGTCCTACCAGATAAAAAGGAACGCATCGCTTGCTGTTTTTATCCGCATTGCTGGCCTTTGTAGCTATCATTTTTTTTTTCTCGTATGTGAAAAATTAGCCATCTATTCAGATGGAGTTGGTCTTGAACTGCTTTCAGCATTTGTTAGACACAAGCCCCCGGAGAGAAAGAGCTCACAGCTGTCAAATTCAGCTGCTAATGCAGCTGGTAACCAAGGAGGCTGCGGGTCACCTCCTGGAAACGTTTGGGTGGCGAGAAACAAACAAAAGTCCCACCTGTCCTCAGAAATAAGGCAGTGCAGCAGCTCTCCTACATTACCCATGTAATTTACACTCTCCAAATATTATCTGGGGGATAGTTTTGAGCAGGTGTAGAGTCATCGTGGACTCCTTGAATGGCCCTGCGGATGCCAATCTCCCCCGTGCCTCAGAGGAGGTGGAGAGAGAGCAGAGTTGTGGCAAAACTCAGAGTGAAACTGCAGAAGGAGAGGAAAAAGCTCATTTTAAACAAGACAGATTGAAGTTGCTCGCCCGTTCTTGGACACTTGGAAGCTCCTAGACACATCTGCCCGAACAATCTGGCCAGGGTTCGTTGTGGTGACAGGGAGGATTAGGAACAAAGCTCCCGAGTTCAGCCCCCTGATGCTGCAGGGCTGTTACTGGTACAGCTCAACCCAACCCTGAGGCTTTCTCAGGAAGAGGGAGAAGTCACACCGCTGGTTCTCCAGCACCAGCGTGCACCCAGCTCTCTCCCCGACGCCTGCCAGCTGCCAGTTCCTGGCATTATCTGCAGCCTTTCCTGGCTTTCACAGCTGCTCGCAGCCTCTTGACTTGCTGCGTACCCACCACCCGCCTCCTGCTTCCTGCTCTGCTCTTTCTTCTGGTGCTCCCACATCTGGGCTCCCTTACCCACCACTGTCATGTTTCCTTTGCAAATCCCTGCAGAGCTGGAAGGCTTCACTGGCTGTCACTGAGGAAGGCAGCTCTCCCCTTCAATAAAGAGTCAGAGACACAAAAATTAGCACATCGGCCCAGCTGACCTGGGGGAACACACACAAAACCGTGGCTCTTTATAGGGTCAGCAGCCAGCTCCCCTCTGCTCTGTCTAGCACTTGGTGCTTGCAGGGGAGGGAGGAATTAAGGTTGGCAGGGTGGGGAAGCAGCTCGTGCTTCTCTTGGCTTTTTCTCTGTGCTCCCTGCAAGGGGACGTTGCCTGCTGTAGTAACAGCACTGCAAGGAAGCAGAAAAGTGAGATGGAGAGCTCGATTCAGCCCCAGCATCACTCCAAAGGATGCTGCAGCTGCCTCTGCAATGATAATGCACTCAGAGCAGCCTTTCTGCTTTCTCTTGTGGAAGAAAACTCATGGCTGTGTTGAGTTGTATCACTCTGCTGATGAAATGTTGTGTTAACAGAAAGCTATTTTGTTGTGTTCAAAGTTTTGATGATCCCATAACAAAAATCCCCTTACCTAGCGTCAAGATCTTTTTATAAGGTGTATAGTGCCTGAAAATGTTCTTTTCTGAGTCAGCCAGGTGCCTTATTCCCCTGCTTGAGTGTTTCCTTGCCTCGATACTACCACTTTCTTTTTCTACAGTTCTGCTTCAGCTTCTTCCAGCTCTAGCGGTTGCACTTGATCTGCTCCAGCTGCACTGGCTGCATGGGCCTGGGAGGTCGGTCCAAGCAAAGCAGCAGCTTGCAGGAACCCAGCTGGTGTCCCAGAGCATTTTGCAATGCCTTTAATGCTGTGGCACAATCAAGGTGCCTGTTTTGGGGACAGGAACCCAGTGCTGGTCACTTAGCTGCTGGTTTGCACTACCCGGAGGGTTGCACAGCCACTCTGCCCATCCCTGCTTCTTCTTCCCTGCACGGGGCTGATTAGAGACAGGCTCTCATCCTTAATCTTCTTCCAGGTTAGTTCTTTTGGTTTGGCTGGCCTCCCTTTTTGCTGTCCTTCCTCCCCAGTCTGCCTCTCCCTTTTTTTTTTTTTTTAAAGACAAGTAAAATCAGGCTGTTATGGAGGGAAGCTGTGCCCAGAAGGCAAAATGCTTCAATAGCAGGAAAAAAAAAGGAGAAAAAAAAAATACTGTTCTCTTTATCCTGGCAGTAACCAGGAAGAGCTGTAAGTCTCCTGGGAGGTCTTGTTACTGAAGATCAAAGAGGCTCAGAGGAGGCTTGCCTGCTTTGGAAAAAATCTCAGGAAGCTCTTAGCTCCATCCACAAGCCGTTTCCCATCCAGTAACTCAGCCAATAAAACATCTTGTGAGCCTCCTTTAAAGCTGTGAACTGAAAAGAGCGGAGCATGAAGTGGGATTTTTATGGCCCCGTGTATATTTCCAAAATATGCTTGTACTCTTTATGGAGGCTCAGCATGAAATTTTAATGCGGAGAGCGGGTGATATGAAAGACAAGGTGGGGACACTCCTGGCCTGGATGGAAACTGTTGAACTCACTCTGCAGCTCGGGGGCCAGGGTTCTTGCAGAGCAGAGGAAGAGGCATCCTCCAAAGCACTCCGTGAAGCTGCAAGCACAGACATTCGTAGCTGTTACTCACAGGTGAGCTATAGAAACCCGAGCAGAGAGCCATAAACCACAACCAGCTCATGACATGTATCAGGAGATGGAGCTAATAGGCCTGGCCACTGCTGCGAAGCAAACCAAGTCAGGATTTCCCAGGCACGCAGGTGCTTTATTTCTTTTTCAGCATAATTCTGCAATAAACGCTCTCTCCCCTAGGCATTAGTGGCTGATGACAGGACAGAAGTGTAATTGCATAGTTAAGATGTAGCTCTTGCTGCAGCTAATGCTTGCTTTCCCCCAGAAATGATACAGGCAAGAACGTTTACACACGGTCCTTCTCACGTCTTCTGAAAATCGGGGAAGACTTCAAACATTTTCTGTGCAGAAAACATAACAATGTACTCGCAATTTATATTCAGAGCATCGGTGCTTTATTCCGAGCGAGGCAGCAAAGAGCAGGCGGACCGAGTATCCATCAGCCCGCCCGTGTGCTCAGCGGTGTGCTTCTGGCTGTGTTTGCGATGCGCGGCAGTCGCTGCACCTCCGCAGTCAAAATATTTGGCTTTGTTTGTAGATGCTGAAAACGGCTCTGAAACTTGTCTTCCCAAGTGGCTGGGTTTCCTCCCGGAGCAGATCAGCAAACAATTCTCAAGGTGTTCTCAGATCTCCGCGCGTTGCAGGTTGTCCCGATCCATCAGGTTGCTGGAAGTCACTTTGTGACTGTGTTCCTGTGCCATGCTGGGGACACTGGATTGGAAATGGGGTGAGGGTCCATCTCCATCACATCATCAGGGAAGGCAACGATGGGGATAAGGAGCACTTGGGAAGTGGGAATGTGCCCAGTAAGAGCAAATCCCTTCTCACCACACCAGAGGAACGTGTCCCAAAAGGATGAGAGCACTGTGGTGTCCATGGGCAGCAGCTGCTGCTTTGGAGGAAGCCCCAGTGCTGCCTTGTGGTAGGACTTCTGAAAAAGCAAGATGGCTTTTATTCTGAAGCAGGTAGGCTTTTCTGTTTCATAGCTTTAATTTATGACTAATGCCTTTTCCTCAAACTGTGAGAGCGGCACAAGGCTCCAGGAGCTGACTCTCGACAGACTGGAGATGCAGCTCAGCATGGAGAAACGAAGGGCTGTACTTGGGCAGGAGTCAGCGCAAGCCTGACCTGGGCTTGGAGAGCCCCTGGAGGCACCTGAGCCACAATCTCGAGCCAAACAGGAGGCGACTGTGCTGCTGTGGGGAAGGTAAGCCTCATACTGGGCTGTTCCACGGGCAGTCGTCCCGCTTGCATGGTGCAGCCGGCTTTGCAGGGGGCTGCAGAGCTGTGTCTGAGCAGGGCGACCTGCTGGAGACAGCCCAGGGAAAGCACAAGGAGGTTTCCAGGGCTGAGGCCAGGAAACGTAGGCTGTGATGGAAAGCCAAAGGACTTTGCTCTCCAGTTTTATTTAACCGATCTTGGAGCTGCCTGCTCTGTCACCAGCACAGCTGGGCTTGCAGTCTGCCCTGAAGGCTGCACACTGGTGATAAGCATTAAATATTTTAACATATCATACTAATGAAAATGATGACTGCGTGCCCTAAAGATAACAGTGGTCGAGCTGTCACTCACCGCGTTTTAGGTACGAACAGATACATTTTCCCCCGCAGCAGTTTTCCTCCGTGCGAACAGCGCCGTTATTAAAGTTTGCACAGAGAGCGTTTTAGCAGCTCATTAAACACAGCTGCATATTTTGAACAGCACCAGAGCCATTCACTTAGTAATTAACTAAATGTATATTAAGACTTTTTAACTAATGTTGCTTTTCTTACACAAGTGCTTCCCACTCATCTCATTTGACAGTGGCTCTCGGGGGGTGGCGTGGCAGGGGGGATGCACTGCCACCGGGGCTGGGGGCCATGGCACAGCCCTGCCAGGCTTTGCATCGAGGTGTCAGGTCCTCCTCCAAAAAGCAGCTGTCCGCCTCCACGACGGATTTGTCAGCCTTCCCCTTCCTGGCTCAGTCCCACTGCTTCCAAACTCCCTTCCCTCCAGGGTGGTTTTGGGGTTGTTTGGATTTCAGGTGGTCCCTTTGGTGCCAATCTGCAAAAATCTGCAGCAGGTTCAGGGAGTGGCAGAGTTTGCATCCTTGCCTTTTATATTAAAAAAATAAATAAATAAAAATCCAGCGTTATCTGCAGAGCAGTTGCCATGCATCAAACTCACAGTTTCAGTGCTGGGGACAGGGTTTTGTTTCTCCTAGCAAGCGACAGGACTTAGAGCATCCACTGTGAAAAGCTGAGTACTTTATTACACCGCAATGTCCAACGTTCCTAAGGATATTTGGGATATTCCCCAAATATAAAATGGACCCCACCACACCCCAAGACAGAACTGAGTATGGTAACATGAATGCAGCGTTTAGCAGCTTCCCTGTGTGTTGCTTTGTAACAAAAGTCTTTTTTTTTTTTTCCTTATGATGCTTGCACTGCTCCTTCCAGGTCATGATTTTCCCTTTGTTTTTCTGGGTTTTCATCAGCCTTAAAAACATTTTGCCAGTCCTGCATGGGAGGCCTATAAATTAAAATCTCCTCGTGTACCTGTTATATAGATCAACACCTGCTCCTCTCACAGTGTCTGGAGCAGGTTTTTACTAGCAGCTTGGAGAACTCATTTTTCAACTACTTAATTTCTCCTGGCTGGTCTTGATGATTAAACCTGTCTTAAAAATGCATTCTGTGCAGGATAAATGTAAACAGAGAAACAGCTTAACTTCTCAGCAGCCTTTTTATTATTATTATTGTTTGATGTCATTAGCTTGTGGTGATATAGCAGAAGGTACGCTGGTTATTAATCGGGTTTGAAGCTTCTCATATATTTAGGCAACGCTTTGAGTCTTTCAGGTTTTGTTCTAAGTCTCCAGCATCAGCCTATTTTTGTGTTCGTCATTTTCTGTACTACAGTGGGTGTCTGGGACTCTCTCACTCACAGGAGGCAAAAGAAGATTCTCAAAACAATTTCTGATACGGTTTTCACTGATGGACAATAGGGTTGGGGCATCTCGTTCCTCCTAAGGCCTTTGAGATCTCCCTAATCAATCCTGATCTCCATCTCCTGGTGATTTTTATCAAGGAAAGACTTGGTCTAAGGGTTTATCCTCTCCTACCCTGGCAGAGAATGGGTATTCTTCCACGTGCCTTCCATTCACACACTGAAGGCAACGTATCAGACAAATAAAAAATGAAATGAAATGAAATGAAATGAAATGAAATGAAATAAAATAAAATAAAATAAAATAAAATAAAATAAAATAAAATAAAATAAAATAAAATAAAATAAAATAAAATAAATAAAGCTCCAACTTCCCAAGAGGAAAAGGCCCTCAGTGATCTCCCTTGGCACAGCACTGCTAGTATCTCAAGTCAAGTGCTCTGCTTCATACCTCTGCAAGGGTGTGTATGATATCAACATTTTCTCAATGGCCCTTCAAAAAAAAAAAAAAAAGGAAAAAAAAAAAGGAAAAAAAAAAAGGAAAAGACCAAAATTACTCTGAGCTGAGTGGCTCAGCTGAGTTTTACCTGGAAATGGGAACAACTCTGTGTTATCTTCTGGAGCATGACCATACAACCTGGGAAACCAATCTTGGTTGATTTCCTCGGATGCTGCCCCAGCCTTGAAGTCAGCCAGCCTTGTATGTTCAACCATCAACTCCAACAGATTTCTGAGGGTAGCACTTCTTCTCAGCCAGCTCTCGGTCAGCTTTTCTAGCCAACTTGAAGTCCAGCTGCCTGGAAGAAAGTATTAATTTACATTTTGCAACTCCTACTCCCAGCTCCAACTCGGGTGCTGCTGATTTCGCTCTCCTGGCAGCACCCATGGCCTGCCTCTGTGGGTGCTGCACAGCCAGTACTCGGTTGCTCTCTGGGAGGTTTCAGGAGCATGTTTCATGTCCTGTGAATGCTGAACCATGGTTTGTGTCCTGTGAGCACCAAACCCTGCACTTTGTAAGAGAGCTGGGCAGGTAGGGGTCCCCTAGGGACGCTGCTGTCTGTTTTTTCATCTATGTTAAAGCCACAGGGAGCTTTGTGCAATGTGAACGTGAGCAGATGCTGCAACCATCCTTGCTGTGGCGCCTGAAACCACTCACATGAGAGCTTGAGAGCTGTGCCCTCAGGAGGTCCTGCTGGTGTTACTTCATCTGCCTGGACATCATCGTCCACAGCTAGGCGAGCCTCACCTCAGCCCTCAGTCTTTCATCGGTGGTCTGGGCTGCTCGTAGGTCACCATCTGTCACACAAAATGCAGAGGAGAAGGAAAGGGCTTGACTTCAGGACAATCTAATCTCGCGTGCTTTGCTTCCTTCTCCTTAAGCGTGCTGTCACGGGCGGCTGCTGCGATCGGCATCTGCAGCTGGAATATTCCAACCGCTTCTTTTGAAGGCTGCCAAGCAAGCAGAAAATCAAAATATGTATCGCACATGTGAAGATCCTAGTTTTCAGTTTTTGTACTCAGATGAAATCCGGACAGGATGGGGCTGTGAAGTTGTTCCACTGAATTCCAGTCAGTCCCTAATGCCTAGCAGTCCCAGGGAAGACAGATCACAGCATCAGCCCGAGTCCCTCCAGGAGTGCTACCTCGTCTTTTGGGTAAACCAGCACTGGAGATAAAAAATGGAAAACACAGACAAGTGGAGAGCAACGAGAAGGAGGAATATATAAGCAGGCTGTGTTAGATTTTTTATTTTTTTTTGAAGTATTTCTTAGCCATGTGTCCTAGGCTGCATCCAGCTCTGATGTATGGCCCCTGTAAGTCCCACAGGGTGAGCAGCACCTGAGCGATGGGGTGGCTGAACCCCAGAGGCAGCCCAGCACTCAGACATGCTGTTTGCATGAGTGCTTTTTCCCTGGGTGCTCCCAGGAGCAGGGGGTACGAAGGGTCCTTGCCTGCTCTGCACAGAACTGGAGGTGCTGGAGTGGGCACCGGCAGCTTTTCACACCCTCTCCTACAGCGTGAACACGCTTGCTCGCTGCATCCAAGAGAGAGAAGGGCTTGAGATCCCCCTCCAGATGCTGGGATGTATTTCAGACCCTCTGTATTTCAGACCCTGGCAAGAGGCAGCTCAGCTGCCCTGGCCAGCTGAGCCATCTCCAGCAGCTCACAGGACCTGCATTATTTTTTATCAAATTGCTGAGTGTTGCCTTAATTTTAAATTTCCTTATGCTACAACATGTCAAGGAGGGAAGAAAGAACATCTCGTCAACTCTTTTCTCTGGAAATGTAGATTAAAGAGGAGATGACAGTGTGCTTTAATTTTTTAAAAGTTCTCTCAAGCAAAATGAATATTTATTTTGTGCCTGAAAGCATCCATTTTCTGAGCCATAACTTCTAGCCCCGGTTATTCATAAGCTGTCTTTCAGCCTCCTGACATTCCCTAGAGATGTCCCGCTCCCTGGTAACATGTCACTTAGAAGGGATGGCTCCTACAGACTTCGGGGGGCTCCTGAGAGGGCATTTGGGGCAGTCCCCAGGACGAGGGAGCCTTGCTCCCATCGCTGCTGGGGGAAAGCAGTCCCCCAGTACCAGCCCCTCTTTCCTTTTGTGCTGTCAGTGGCTGCAGCAGACACGGGGGTTGACTTTCCGCTTGGCTCTTTGCTACGTTTTGCTATCTCATGAATGAGCCTTTGGAGCATAAAATGAGCCGGGTGTTGCTCAGCTGAGTCATGCGGAGAGCGAGGAACCGAACGTGTGCTGCTTGGCTGCCAGATGGCAGGGCAGCCCTGGACAGCAGCCCCAGAGACGATGCCCTCGGTGTCAGAAGGTTCCCCGGCTCATGATGCATCCTAGAGCACAGGAAAGAGGTAAAACCAAGTGACTAAGCACTGGCTGGGTGAAAACCCTAACTGCATTTACCTGCTGGCACCGTTACCTGCATTCCCAGCACTGAGTGCTGGAGCTTTTTTTACAGCCTAAGCAAGCTGTCCTGAGGGTCCTGGAGCTATTGTGAGAAATGAAACGCTGCAGGTGAATAAATAATCTGTGGGTCTGGCATGCATCATTAAACTGTATCAATAAAAGAAGTGCACAGAGTAAGCATCGCATTACTCGCTTTTATTTCTCTAAGTACAGAGAACAAAGACCCCAAACAGTCAAGGGAGTGGTTCCGATTTAGCCCCTGCAGACGTGGTGCTGGATGTGTCACAGGTGCGGTCACCGCAGCTAATCCTGAATCCTGCCAGGGCCGGCGTCCATCTCCCCTCACCATGCTGCTAGGGGGGAGCCCAGAATCGGTGCCTCGGGGCCTGGCAAGTGGGGTTTGGAGCTAGCAGCCTTCTGGTTAGCGAATGATCCATGTCAGGCAGGTGGAGCGCGGTTTGCTACTGCCAGCAGTGGGAAGCAGAGCACATAAATAACGCGAAGGGTTGAGCGGCTGCTTGGTTTGCTACTCCTGGACCTCTGGCTGCTGCCAAGCAGAAATCAACCGTGGTACATCTGATGCTGGGTGGCGTTAGGATGTAGATCTCAATGGAAATGCATTTTTCCTTCAAAGACAGAGCAGTGCTATCAGGTGAGCACTACCCTGGCTGAGAGGGGTATTTCAGCAGTCTTCTGGGCCTGCAGACCCTGTTGTACATCTAGGTTTACTGCTCTGCATAACTGATAGACTCCTGCTGTGATTGCACAGCCTTCAAACCAGGTGCCTGGCAGTAGCCACCTATTTCAAGAGCCATGCAAACGATCTCCTGTCCTGCCTGCCATTCAGCGTGCCTTAATGGAGCTGGCCACAGGAAAGCCTCAATCTATTTCCAGCGCTCGCTTTGGCAGGTTATTGATGTGCAGGTTGTAACACGGTACTGCAGCAACGCCAGAGAAATGATGGCAGTAGTCACAGTACCCTTTCCACATGCACATAATCAGCTGCACACTGGTTTCATGTTGCTCTGCTAAGAGCCTGGCAGTGGCTTTTGGGACTCACAGATGGCATCTCCAAACAATTAAACGCTGAAGAATGTCATTGCTGAGAGACTCGTAACAGCAATACATGGGGAAGGCAGAAATGAGCAGGCACCTTCCAAATTGCAAGTCTGTTTACGACCTTTCTTTTGGCTTCATTAGCAATACCGCTGTGCAGTTGCACGTTAACTGTTATGGATGGCCAGTGCACCTGCTCCTCTCCCTGCCTGACCCTGAGCACAACCAGTAGTTGCGAGACCCATGCTGACTGCCTGCGTACCAAAAGTGGCAGAGTAACCGAGCAGAACAAACAGCAATTGCTCTAGGTAAGTGTGTTGGTGTGATTTGGTACTGGGAAGAAGCAAAGGTTTCGCCTGGTGCCACATCACACAACTTTGTTAGATGCAGCATCACTGCAACTGCTCTAACTCGGTTGTGCATATCCCTGATAACGTGGACACCTGGGTCACCTCCTCATGTGGATTAAAAAAAAGTGATGGGTTAGTGATGGGACTTGGTAGGTCAGGTTGATGGTTGGACTTGGTCGTCTTAACAGTCTTTTGCAACCTAAATGATTATCTGATTCTATCATTCTGTTTCCTTTTTTTTTTTTTTTTTTCCCCAGCATGAGGGTCTCCATGCACAGCAGAGGAGGAAATGAAACACCACGCAGACTGCAGGCAGGTGCAGAAGAGCAGCATTTGTGAAGGGAATAGCTGATTTCCCCAGCAAAGGAGTGACCACTGGGGAGATGGTGTGCCACAGTCACTCGTGCTCAGCTGAGGAGAAACATGAGGTTTTGGCAGAAACCCTAAAATCACTCTTGTACTAAAAGGCAGCAGCAATCTGGCAGGTACACCCTCATGGATACTGCTGATGGCCTTGCTCCAGCCTCTTTAATGACACCTTCCTGAAATAGGATCCTTGATGGTGTCCATCAGCCCCCAAGATGCATAAAAACAAATTGTGGAAGTGCAGGTTTCCATGGAGAATATATTATGCTTCCTCCTGGCAACCCTTCCCTAGGCAACACTGGGAACTGGTGGCTGTGTGTGCAGAGCAGGGCTGGCCCCTATAATGGGGGCTTTGGCCCCTATTAGCGAGGAAGCTGGGAACGGATCCCTTTCACGTGCACCCAAGGAACTCACAGAATTCACAGAAGCTTGTAACTCCTCTAGCAGTTTCTGATAAACAGTTAGCAACTGCTAGCAAGTCACCAGCGTCTCCTCTGCTGAAGCTGACCCAAAGGTTTTTCTCACTCTACCAGGTCTCCACTCTCCATCGGGTTTAAAGATAGTTCTTTTTGCACATCTGAAGTTCCTAGCTAGGAGGAGACAAAGCAATGGCACGTCTTTAGTTGGCATTGATGTTGCAATGGGAAAGCATACATTGGGGAATTGCTTTAAACAATAGGGATTTACAGGCAACAAGCCAGGAAAACAAAAAAAAATAGTGTTTGCGTTATCGGTTGTTAAAAATTACTAGTCTTGCTAAAACAAATGAGACAGATTGAGACTTTGCTATTATTCCAAAACAGGAAAACCCTAATCGAAACCACATCTCCTCTGAAATTTCTGTCTGCTTGAATTAAAGCACGGTATTCATCCTCTGGCGGAGCAGCCAGGCTGCCCTCGTACAGCCCGTTGTCAGCCGGCCTCCCAGTGGCAGCGCTGCTCACGTATTAGTGATTAATACTGGTTTAAATTAACACATTTAACTGCTACCAAGGCGTTTGGTTGTCACGTGTGGAAAAAAATGGACCAAATTAAGGGTGTGGACAACAGCACGCCCAAAATTAGTGCAATTGTTTCCAATTCAGGTAGGTCGTCCGATGTGATGGGACTTCACCCTATGCCAAAATAGCAAGGAAATCTCTGGTAATGGCACTTGTTTGCGGGCAAAGTGTGTGTTTTGGGTGAATGTGGCGGGACACGGAATGATTTAACCTTTTGTAAAGCCTTTTATTAAAACGCAGGGCAGTTTTAGACAGAGGGGAATTAAAATGAACGCAATTAACGCTTCGGAGGGAGGACGCACAGCCCCCTCACTGAGGCGCCCCCCGCCTCAAAATGGCGCCCGGCCAGGGGCGCGCGCGGGGCGCCCTCGCGGCCCGTCGGGCAACAACATGGCGGCGCCCCGCCCCCGCCCCGTGGCCACGCCCCCTCCTGATTGGCCACGCCCCTTTTCGTGTGGCCACGCCCCTCGCACGTGACCTCCCCGCGCGGGAGGCAGCCCGGCTCAAAAGGTCGGGCGGCGAGCGGTGGGGTCCTTCGGTGAGCTCCTACCGCGGGGGTGTCCACCGGGCGCCTGTCGCACCGCTCGCAGCGAAATCGCTGCGGGGAGGGGCAGGAGGGGAGTTTCAGCGCGCCGCCACCCTGCCGCCACCGACAGCTTTTTCACCGCTCTTCCCTATCTCCGCCTCACCGGCACTTCCCTCGGCTTCCCGAGCAGGCAGCGCGGAGGACGCCTCAGTACGGTGGCCGGCGGCGGGGAGGCAAGATGGCGGCGGCGGTGGTGGCGGCGGCGGGCAGGGCCTGTGCGGGCGGCGCCGTGCGGGCGGCGTGGCGAGGTGCGGGGGGGGGCGGCTCCTTTTCACGTTATTTCACCCTTCTCTTACGTTTTTTTAGCGCTCTGTATTCGCTTTCCGAAGCCCAGCGGTGTTATTTTCCCGTCAGGGTGCGCTCAGGCGGAGCGGGCGTGTGATTTCCAGTCAGATCGGGCTGGGTTTGGGGCTCTCCTCCAGAAAATTGTGCTTAAAAATGGGAAAACGCCTCTGAGGTGTGAGGAGAAAATACTCCGTGACTGAAACCTGCTGGCGCGTGGCGCTTATGGAACGTATAATTAAGTCTAATAGAGGCTTTATGGTTCTCTTTGACCCGCAAAAGGCGTATTTCCACATAAAATTAAAATCTTTTTATTAAAGGCCTTGTCGAGCAGCCAGCAGCCTGTGGGGAGGTTTGGAAGAGCCCTGAGGAAAAGTATCGGTGTGCTATGGGAAGCTCTGAGGGGAGGAGTCACCTAAGAGTCATAATTAAATCGTTACACACACAAATGCGTGTGTGTCCTTCAGGGGAAGGCTGAATAATAATAAATCCTGCTGGAGGCTGAGGTGGAAAACATTTTCACTGCCCAACCACAGAGTATCTCTGTAATTACGTCTTGCAAGTGGACCAGGAAACTAAAAGGCTGCGACTGCTCTTAAATCATTAGTTAAAGGAATAAGGGTCATTTTAGGTGTGATCCTCTAAGGCTTTGTGGTATCATTACCTTTGTTGTTCCACGCTTAGCCCAGGCAGACAGCGACCTTCTCCACGTGCTGTGATTTTTAAATGCCTGGCTTTCAGCTTGAGAAATTGTTCTTCACATCCATGTTCTGCCAAGGTAACAGGAGGGGTTTGTTTTTGAAGAGCAATTTGTATTAGTGCAAAGATTTCATCACTGCACGGCTCTTGAGCACTTGCAAAACACCAGAAAAAAAAAAAATAGTTACAGCTCTGAAGTGTCTTCCCTGCTGTGATTATTTGTGTGAGCACATTGCTTCTGTGCATGGGTTTCATTTGAGTAAAAAGCAGTAAGCAGGATGTGGAATGGAAAAACCCTAGGCAAGAAAAGAGTTCATTGCCCATTAGAGAATAAACGCGTAGCGCTTGGTATCTTCAAAACTGCAACTGGGAATTTAACCAGGACACACCTCTGTCTCCTTGTGCATAAACTTTTTAAGAATATCTTGGTTATTTTGGTCTAGAGCCTCCTGTGTGCATGCCTGGAACTATATTCGGGCAATTTTTGCAGAGTTCTAATTATAGCTGCACAATAAGCATCCTGATGGCTCTTTCTTAAGTTTTGTTTTGGTTCTTTTTCTTACAGTGCACTTCTTGCTGCTGAGACCAAATTCCTGCAGTGTTTCTTTCTCTGAAGTACAGAACTAAGAACGGTTTTCCATACTTGATTCTCGTGGAAAATAATTATGAGAGTAGAAGGGATTAATAAATCCTTGCCGATTTTCTTTCTTATTAAAAAATGTGAACACTTGCTGAACGGTGCATTCACTAATTAAGCAAAAGCATGGATGTTCAGACTGCTTGCTGTCTTCCAAGGTATTAGGTAATGTAGGAAACAAGTGGCAACCTGTGTGAACTTGGGGCACCGTGTTGGGAGAGGTGCTGTGTTCTGCACATAAATCTCCTAAAGGTGGTAGGTTAACCAGCATGTAAAGGTTACGAATGAAATAGGCATATTAAAATAGTAGACTTGTGTATGACTGAGTGTTTAAAAAAGAAAAACTGTTAGGGTCTTAAAAGATTGTAGAAATAACTGTTAAACTGTTAGGTTTCCATTTCCACCTGTTCTGAGATGAGTTCTCCTTTCCATGTAAGGAAAAATGAAATGCTTTTACTCTGGTTTTATGAGGAAAATTTCCAATGCCAAAAATGCACACACGTATATACAGAAGATATGTATAGTATAAAATTCTGTATTTAGCCAGTGAAAGATAACATCTAAGTCAGGCCAGGGTTGTAAATGTGATGTTCGTATCAGGGAAATAAGCATGCAGCGAGGGGTTAATTTTCTATTAGTGCAGAGCTGGACTTAAATATAGTAAGCTGGCATTTTTTTCCTGCTTTGTTGACTTATCTTTTGTTGGTGGCAAGACATCAGCCCTGCGTTTGTGATCTGTCTTGCTTTTACAGGCAGTTCAGTTTTGAATAGCTTATGGTAAGAAACACTTTAGATTTTTAAAGAAAAATCCCATTACATGTGTTTGGAGGATATACAAAGAGGATACGATGCATTAACTGTGCATGCTTACATAGCACAGCACGCTTTGATTGAGATGTGACATTTTCAACCATTTACCTTCCATAAATACATTTATTTGCTCGGCTTTCAAAGCATCTATTCCCTTGGTAGCAGTATGTGCAGAGAAAAGTGTGGGGGGTACTTCATAAATACAGACACTTGGGGTCTCAGGCTTTTCATGGTTGGTGGGTGAGGTTATTTTTCTTTTTTGGGGGTGCAGGGGGGTTCATCTTCCTCCTCCTTTTGTCCTGCTGCATTTCAGAGACCAAAGCAGTCGTGTGTCTGGAATATTGTCAGTGAAGCCCCTGGGATTTGTTAGACACAGGAATTTAATTTCCAGCTCAGAGCTGATATTCTTTTAAAAGAATAAATTTAAAATTTGTCACTTTAATGTTTTCTTTAAGGATTTAATCTCTTTTAATGGGAGCTCTGTCATTGGTCTCAGACAAACAAGGTCTCACCCTGTGCTTTAACAACTTGTTACAAATTGTACGTCTTAAAACCACTTTGAATCACCAGACTTGATGAGATCGCTTGGTGACCATTTTTCTGTAAAAACTGGTGTTTATTTGGCTTCATGTTTTGGCATTTGACTTTTCTTCTGTGCCCGAGTTCTGACAGAACTCTTTTCTACAGCAGTTCATCTGATTTCACTGCCTAGTGATTCATTTTGTGTTGATCCTATTGCTTCCGTATAGGCTTTTTCACATTGCCATCCTAATTTTGGAAGGAGGTGGTACTGAGGATGTGGAACTTTGCTAATGAATGCAGGAGTGAAAAGGAAAACCAAAAACCACTCCCCCAAATTGCATTACGAAGACTTTTGATAATGACAAGCAGTCAAATACTCTTACATTGTATTTTCTGAATGAATGCATGGTTTCGTAGGCTTTAAAATATGATTTCATCACTGTTTCTGATGATATTCTGAATAGTGACCAGTTGCTTATTTTGTATTAACTACTAATAAAACCCCAGCAGAGAGCTCTGAGTGGATGTCCATAAAGCCAGTCTGATGAATGGTGTAAAAGAAGCGTTCAGAGATGGCAAAGCAGTGAACCTAAATTAATTCGTTGCATCATTCATTGGTAAAAGATGCAGAAAATATCCATATGGCAACCCTTGGCATGTTGATGGGAGTTAGGATTTTTCTGAAGTTAAAACAACCGTGGAAGAGGTTATGGGACAAATCTACAGGATGGTGGTTAGCAGAACCAGAAACTGTTCACAAAAGAATTCCAGGAGACCTCAAGGACAAAGAAAAATGAATTTTGGTAAGGTGTGTACCCCACCTTTGAAACTGCTTTGGTACCTGGGAAGTTAAAGGTGGTACATGTGGCATAAAGGTGCATCACAATGCATGGTGCATTGAACTAATGTCTTCTGGAGAGGAAAAGAGCTTGCGTGATAGGCCAGCTTTGCAACACCCAAATCCAGAGGTTATCAGGAAAGGTACTTCTGGAGGTACATTTCCCATTTGGGACCCCAGAGTAAGTCAGGTCAGTGTGATAACAGAATAGTTGAGGTTGGAAGCCTCTGAAAATCGTCCAGTCCAGCCCCCTGCTCAGTGCAGATTGCCCAGGGTCATTTGCAGTTCAGAATGAAAAAGTGCTTTCTTATGTTGAGGTAGGTTTAAACTTCCCCCTATTGCCTCTTGTCTCATTACTGAGCACTGCTGAGAAGAGTCTGGCTCTGTCTTTTTTCCGCAGAAGGTGTATTCTCACTGTCAGTAATATGTTAGAAACCTTCTAGCTTTCTTCTCTTTGTGACATTTCCTTGTGCTTCAAGACAGTAGGTTCATGTCTGATGCCCTTTAGAAAAATGAGTAAATGTTACTAGGTTCCTTTTTTTGGTGTTTTGTTTTTGGGTTGGGTTTGTTTTATTGTTTTTTTTGCTTTTGTGTTTTTTTTCAAGTTTGTTTTGGGGTGTTTTTTGGGTTTTGTATGCATAAAGGAACCAGTGTTTTCAGAATGAAAATGTCCTGTATCTAACCACCTTTTTGTCTCTATCCTCAGGGTTTGCTTCTGTGCCAGTGAAAGGGAGTTGCTGTTCCTATTCCAGCCTGGCATGGGCTCTCCAGGTGCAATGTTCCATCTCTGCCCCCCGGAATGTCATGGTACAGCAATGCAGACAAAGCAGTTTCTTCAATATGTGTAAGTCCTGAGTTGGTTTAAAATTATAATCTGTACTAAAAAAAGGAAAGGAAAGCTTGCTTCTGTTTTTTGGTAACTTTTTCTAGTTGTAACCCACATCTTGTGAGATACCTAACAACAGTTGTTGATAGAATTGTGTGCACAAGGGCAGTTTATTCTAATGGGAAGCAAGAATTTGATTTATGTAGCAGTGAATCCATCCAAAACACTTAATTGGATGGGAAGGGGGAAACACCTTCCCCTCTGTTTCCTAGTTCTTTATTGACAATATAAATTGTGTTTATTTTCCAAATGTTTTTGAGCCATAAGCAAGATGCTCTATTCAAGCTGTGCTGTCTCAAAAATGAAATAATTAAAATGCAATAAAACGCTCAACAAAAACTGTTGATAACGTCCTGCTAATTGTCAGACCAGCTGCAGCATTATCCCTCTGTCCTGAAAGGAATTACACACATGCTTAACATAATTGAGAAATGATGGCTGTTGAAGTCCCTGTTTGGGACTGAGAACTGAGATAGCTGAGGCATCATCCCACCTGTTTTATGGGTCCTTAGCTGTGGTGTTTTCCCATGGAGGAAAAGAAGGAGTAGTAAGAACGTAATTTCTGGAGTAGATAACTGGAGCAGCTTGACAGTCAAAGTTCTTAGACTTCTAATAATCTATAGACTACAAAAAGATCTGTTTAAAAACAATCAGGCTTTCACAACTGACAGTCTTTTTCTGTTCTTCTCAACGTTATTGTGGTAAAGTTAACTTTTCTTTGTATTTTATATATAAAGGGGGGGGTTAAAGTAAGCATGCTGTCTGTTCCTCTTCTCAGGTTAATTTTGACTGTCTAATTTCAAACAAATGACAGAGAGGGCTCAAAACGCCTGCGAAGGGCTGCAGCATGATCTGCATGGGGAAGGCTTTCTAAGGATGCCAACTGCAGGAAAAATTAAGACTTTTTCCTTAGCTGCCAGTCACAAGACCAAGACTATGTAAAAAAAAAAAAGCATTGTTGTGTTTTTTTTTTTTACCTTAAATTAAAAATAAAGCATTGCAATCACTTCACAGTGATTACTCTTTGTAGTTTAGATATTGCCTTAATTTATGCTTATGTTCATAACATCTAGGTGAGCTGTGTTTTAATGAGAATTATGCCAGCTGTCTTTTTAGATGGCTTAATTAAAAGTATTAATTGTAATGACATCCCTATTGTTTGACTCAGTAAAACTGTGAAGTTATATTTGAGCAAGCTACATAAAACTACTGGCTTATTTAATAAGATGTAAGAACTTAAGTGTACTTCTTACATGTATTCAGCAGAGACAGAAGTCAGTCTGAGTTTTTTGTTTGTTTCCAAGGACCAAACTCTGGAAAAAAATTATATTATGCTATCCTTTTGAAGTTGTGTGCTCCCTTACTTGGTAGGCTGTTTTGTTAAAAAGGCAGGTTACCAAAGTGGGTTGAACATAAAGTAGTTAAGAACATTTTTATGCTTTCTCAAAGCAATCAAGAAGGCTGGATAAATAAGAGATCCCCTAGGAACCTGGAGATTAGAGTAATTGCTTTTTCTTGTCCAATTCATCATGCAGTTCACTTGGAAATGTAAAATTTTATACTATTGATCCCGAGTATGAGCCAAATCTGCAGAGTCCCCTACTAATATGGTAGTGATAAATGGAGTGTGCAATGCTAATCTTTCAATTGCGATCGCTCTTAAACTTTCACTGCTCTTTTTCCACTCAGATGAATGCACTGAAAAGATAAGCCCACTTGTGTCTGGGCTGTGTTAAAAATGCTGCTTTATTGGGATAATAAAGTGGTGGCATGGTCTGCCCTGAGAAATGATGGAATCCCCCTCCCTGGAGATCTTCAGAAGCTGTCGGGACGTGATCCTGGCCAAGTGGATCTAGGCAGCCCTTCCTGGGCAGGGAGCTGGGGCTGGGTGAGCTCCAGAGGTGCCTTCCAAGCTCAAGCATCCCGTGATGCTGGGGCCAGCTGTGAGTGTTGCAAAGCTCTGACTCAACGCTGAGTGTGTCAGGGGGCTGGGAAGCTCTGGGACTTTGCTGAACAGAGGGGCTGACGATAATGGGGGCTCAGGTCTTGTTTATAGAAAAGTTTGGGCCAAGACTAGTTTCATCTTGGTGGTGCAAGTGATGAGGCAGTAAAACGAAAATGACTTTTCCTCGTCAGGTACAGAGTCCTTTGAAAAGCTGCCCTTTGACTGAAAAGGTTGGTCTTGTTTTTCCCAGCTGGTAATTTGTGGAGGAAGGCTGCTGGTTTCAGAACAGCTCTTCTTGCCGAGCTGTTTTCCCTGCCTTTTTTCCATATTAAGTAAATAGCTTAATAGTTGGAGTTGAATAGTTAAACACAATAAAGTTTTCAAAATTCAAATGAAGTACAATATTAACAGTATAAATCACGTTATGGCACTCATATCCCTTAGCAGTGCAGTTGTTTCGGAAGTTTGGTAACATTAAAAATGCAGATACGATCGTTATATGTGAAACATAATTGTCAAGTGAAATGTCAAATGACAGTCCTGTGACAGAGGAAAGTGGCAGTACTTTGTCTCGTTAGTGAAGGTTTACTTCTCTTCCATCATATTCTTGAGGTATTAACATGTTCACAGGGGCACCTGTACCTTCCACTTGATCTTTACAAATAGTTTAACTCGTTTAAATGGGAGGAACTGCAGTTATCCCAGGCAGTCTGTGATCCTGTCCCATCACTACACCACGTCCTTCAGTGCCACATCCACACGTCTCCTGAACACCTCCAGGGATGGGGACTCCAGCTCAGTCCTTGACCACCCCTTCCACGAAGACATTCTTCCTGATGCCCCATCTAAACCTCCCTGGCACAGCTTGAGGCTGTTAAATTCCACCAGTCCAGGCTTTCCGGGCAGATGCTCCAGCTTGTAGCTGTCGAGAAACATTGATGCTGTAAGTTTCAGATCCCAAAAAACATGGGATAAATCCCTTTTTAATTTAAGAGCCACAGAACCGGGTTGAAATACATAGGCTGTCATTCCTGAAGGCAGCAGAGGCACCCAGGTGTCACAAATACTGAAACTGTTTGACCCGAATCGTGCAAACCTTTTGGCTCTAACAGCAGGGGAAACTTCCTCAACATCCATTGTGTAGCTGAGTGGCTGTGAGACTAAAGAACTTGTGTTGGAAATGGTGATTAGATCAGAATTGTGCTTTCCCACTCACGGCATTAATTCCATTAGTTACCATCGGGAACAAATAAAAAGAAGTGCTTAATTTCTCTGTTGCTAGGTGATCTTTCCCCATAAATTAGAATACAGAGTAAGGAACATGACAATCCTTTGGAGCTCATAGAACTAGATGGTAACAATGAAGGGGGAGTCATTTAGCCCAACAATACACAATCACAGCCCAACGTGCCTTGTCTCCAGGTGCTCTGCTTACCGCGTGCAATTGCACTCGGTATAAATCTCGGTGTTCTTTATTGCAAACGTCGCTTCTTGAAAGCCTATTTTTTTAATTACATTTGATATTAAATTCTCCCAGTCCTGTGCGAGTTGTCTGGATTAAGTTGTTCATTTTTCTGCCTTGCCTGATTGCAATCAAAGTGGGGGGAAAAAAAAAAAGATCTTTACAATTTCTAAAGATTTTTTCTTCAAATACAACACTCCAGATAAACAATTGAGTTGCCACTTGTCACCGTTATTTTATTTATGAGGAGGATGCTTGTGTGTGTATGTGGAAGAACAGTTGGTTAATTTTAATTAAAAAAGGGGGAGGGGGCTATTAAATGCCTTACAGCTAAATGTACTGGTGGGGGTGAATTTTAACTGGTTTTGATTTGTTGCTGTAACTTCTGGGAAACCTCCAGAGGTTTCCTTGCTCTACCATAACACAGCATGCAGTATTTCCAGTTACTGGGAAGTTAACCCAGCTTTTCTGTGTGCAGGATGGGATCAGGAAGGCAGTGAAGACGTTGATGTGCCACGTGTGGGCAGGCAGTTGCAGTTTGGAGCAAGGGCAGATCTCATCCTGGGTGAACACACATTTCAGAAACGGCTTTAGAATCTCATGTTTTATAAATAAGCCATCCAGTATTCGTATGCGATTATGCCATGTTTCTCTCATAAATCTATCTGTATTATCTGTACAATGTTCTCTTCTGAATTAGTAAAGGAGTTGAATTGTTTCTGTAAGCATCTTTAAACTGGCTGATGAGATTTCTATGTCTAAATGAGGAAAATGCTCTGTTAGAAACCTACCTCGCCAGGGGTAAATGATGGTATGGGCTCAGTTGGCAGCTTTTGAATAGTAGTTGAGTTCAATTTAAGATTACGAAGGGATATAAAATCAGACTGTATCTTTCTTTGAGACGCTTCAACTCTGTTGTTCCAGAGTGATGCATTTCAGGTAATTGGGAGACTGTGTTCAGCCACGAGAAGTGGTATGCTTGGAAGTAAAAGTTAATGTGAGCAAGCAGAAGTGGCATCTAAGTTGTTTGCTTCATGTTCAGCTGCTGAAATGAGCTGTAGGTTTTGCTCTTAGGAGAGGTGGTCTATGTAAGTTCTTGCCTAGCACTTCTATATCAACTATTTTATTGTTATAAACAGTCTTTATAAGCCTGTAGAGAGAAGGTAAGGCATTGTAAGGCCCAGATTTAAATATGTAGTTGAGCACTTCGAGCACTCCTTTTCCTGACCTCAGTGATTTAGATTGCAGTTCGTTACCAAATCCTACATGGTTAGAGCAGCTCATGTAGCCTGCTGTGTGCCAGCCTCCTTCCTTTCTTTCTCCAGGTGGGAGAGTTATATTTAATTTGTTGATGTTGTTCTTAGGTAATTCTTTGAATAGTTGTAAATGATGTTTCAGTACCTCGGTTTATGTTTTTTGTTGCCCATATGCTGCTTTGTTTCCTAATAAAACCATGGATAACCAGAAATATTCTGAAGGTTTTGGCTAATTATGCAGACAAAATTGAAGCAATATACACCTCTGATACAAGGAGGGAAGAAAACTAATGGAAGATGATTCAAACCACGTATATGCTTGAGACTGAAAATCATCTTGGATTTCTCAGGCTTTGTATCTAGTTAAAGCTGCAGCTCAGAGGCTCAGAAATTAGAGGCACCTACTGTTCTCAACGTTACTGTGTCTAGCAGCAGAAAAAATACTTGAGAATTCCTGGTGGAGAACTTCTCACCTGGCAGTCTACAGCACGCTGCAAGAGAGCATCCTTCTTGCTCAGGAGCTGCAGCACTGGGCTCTGCACTCTCTTAAGCCATCTTTGCTGTGGTGAGTGATCCTTCACTGTCTTGGGTGGTGCACTTGTGGAATCAGCTCACAGCCCAATGCTGTTTTAGCTGTTGGAAAGATTGTTCAGTGCTCTGAGCAACTACTCGTTGAGCTGCAGAATATTTACAAGAGATGCACAGTTGGTACACTGCCCATGAAAAATATTAATTATCAGAAAGACACAAGTGTTGCTTTTATTTTTTGAGGACTTTCCCTGACCATGGTGGAAATGAGCTGAATGTGCAGAGTGTTTGTCTGTGTTCTCTGATTTCTTTAGATAACTTTTTTTTCCTGAATTGGCATGTTTGTCTTGCTCTTCAGTAATTGATTCTGAGCATCTCATGGTTGTGTAGTAGCCATGAAATTATTACAAAAAAAATAGCGTGAAAGCTGAGGCACAGAATCCAATCTACCAAACAATACAAAGACCTCTTACTGAGACGTTTTGTAGGCTGACATGATTTAGAAACTGACTCCTACAATATTTTTAATTCTAAATTTTAGTTATTTTACCATAATGGAAATGTGCATAACTTCCACGGGCACTGTCATAGTGATTGATTTTTTTTTCTGAGGTGCTAAATTGGACAATTAAGTGGCAGTCTGTTTTCTCCATTCTCATCCCATGTCAGATAACACCTAAAGACCAGCTCGAGGGCGCGCCCTTCGCTCACTTTTCATACCTGTGCAATGTTGGGTCTTTTCTTCATCAGTCTTCAGAGTTCCAAGTTGCAGTGAGATGATAGAAATCTGTTTTTTTAGGAGCTCAAGGAGGAAAAAAATGAACTGAATGAGCACGCAGGGATGGTTCTTCAGAAAACCCTCACAACTTTCAATGATTTACAGCATGGAATTTGTTGTGTTTATAGCTCTGGGTGGCTTTTTCTTCTGTGAGTTTGTTCAGCTGCTTTAGCTGCTTGTAAATGATCCAACAATAGCACGTTCTCTCTTGGGGAGATGGAGGCACACGTGTTCATTAGAGAAGACAAGGTCAAGGAAATGCTCTCTGCACTTGAGTACAGGGAGGTTTTGTGATGCCTTGGCTCCTAGAGGAGTTGATAAGCCTTTGACCTTCCTCCAAGAAAAACTGCCTACTTGCGGTCATTAAGCAGCTGAGTCTAGACTACATAATTTATCTTGCAACTTGTAATAGAATATGTAAGCATTCCCCTTGGAGATGCTTTTTCATATTTCATCAGTGCAGAGTATTTTTCTTCCAGATTCTGGTTTGGTTTTGTGACTGGGAAAGGGAGGTGTTTGACATACCATGCCATTTTAGAATCCATCTGTCACCAAAAGTTTTTATTCCCAGTTTAAGTATGGAAGCGAACATTAGAGATTGGAAAGACCTTAAAAAGTTCCTGAAGGTAGTACGAATACGTAGATGTAGTGGCACTAGCAGGAAGCAGTGCAGTGAAACAGGCAAGTTTTATTATAACATCCTTTTTTTTTTTTTTTTTACTACATCATTAATATTAATGTCTTTGGATCTGTGGTGGTGTTCTGCCGCAATGCTATTTGTCAGGGAAAAAAATTAAGCTAAAGTTGCTTGTATAAGTGGAAGAAGTGAACCTATTTAGCCGTTTCACTAAGTTAATCCTTTCTTCCAATTTTATTCCCTACTATTTTCCAGTTTACTGTTATTTGTCATTCCGTTTTTATAGTTCATATTTTAAGCAAGCTGGGAACTCTCTCATCTTCCAAGAGGCAAAGAAATCTACTTTTAATCTCAGTGTATCAGGGTCGTGGATTTTGTTATTTTTTTAATATGGTTTCCAGCAAGCTGTTTTGGCAATCTGTGTGAGTTACTGAGGTGTGATCTAATATACATCTTCCTCTGAAGTAAGAAGTAGGCCGTCTGGTTTCTGAAATTGGGGGGTAGTATAAAAAGGCACAAAACAAAATCCTTTTCAAAATATTACACCTTTTATGTAGATGAAGCAAAAGAGTGGCATCTTTAAAGCTTACTATTGGCGGTTGTTGGCGATCAGCTTGCATAAAGCGTGCTCTCAGCAAAATTTAATAGTGGATCTCTTTCTTAGCCACAAAATGTAAGTGTGTGATGTGTAAGATTTTATTTTGGCTTGGAGTTGTGTGCTTTTCAGTAACTGGCTAGAAATGTGTGGTGGGTTTCATGATTGGGGCTATTTTAGTGGTGGAGGAGCACCTGCAGCTTCCCATCTTACCGAGCTGCTGCAGAAACAAAATAAAGGTGAGACCTCAAATCATTTGGAGACAGCATACCTGCTGTGCTGGCTTCATCTCGGAACTTCTCTGCAAATGTAAAAAGCACTACAGCCATCCTCATTTCTGTCAGGGGTTATTTTCACCGCTGCAAGAGCTTTTTCCTGCCTTATCTACGTGTGTGCTCTCCGGTCATCCTGGTGCTTCGCTGCCAAGTCACATCAGGGTTTTCTTCGTTGCTGCGCTGTCTGTCACAGGTGGAAGTCTGTAAGATTACAGTGGTGGGGACATGGCTTATCCCTTCCCTACTCCATTCTCATCACTTGGTCTTAAAGTCATTCTGATATCTGCCATCTTCTAAAGAGCTCTCAGCTCTGCAGCCTGCAGGCTTCCCATGCGTTTCATTCAATACAGCTGCTTTCCCAACGCATGATGATACTGTTAGAGGTCGATTAAATGAACTGCACTCTGGTACCGAGTGTGACGTTTTCCTCTTGTTCTGATGTTATCAGATTATGTGCAGTGCTTGAGGCCAAAACTAGGCTCTGTTTGACCTCATCGTGCTGGATCTGTTGGCACAGACTGCTCCCCTTTGGTACGGCGCAGTCTCCTCGCCCTGTGACTTCTGCTACTTTCTCTGTATGGGGTTTAAGCAATGTTACTTAGAGTACAGTTCAAAAGCTGTTTGTTTTTTTCTTTATCTCTTTTTTTGAGTGCCTTACCAGCTCAGGAGCTCCCCGTTCCTGCCCCTCTGCAGCCTCCTTGGAAGCTGCGTGACCCTCCATGAAGCCACCCAAAGTGAAGACTGGGGAACGGCTCCAGTTTAAAAATAACCCAGCAGAGAAACACGTGAAAACCTTTATATTAATCCCATGTTTCCAGGCTACCAGGATTATTTTTTTTTAAATGAAATTGCTAGTTACACGATGTTTTCTGAGTAAACTAAGAAGCTTAACGTGATCCGTCATCAACCTTCCAGCTCATGCCGCGGTCTCACAGTCTGCTTTAAGATCTTGAAAAGCCACATCATATATCTCCTCCTTGCAACCAGCCTTGGAGAGCGTAGTATTTGGTAGCTTCTTGGACTTGGCAGTGTTTTGGTTTTGTCCCTTACCTTGGTGTCAGCATAGCAGAGCTTCCCCAGTTCATTATCAAACACTATTCCTTAGCCATGCTCTTGTATGTTGGGTGAAACATCAGAGAATGGCTGGCCCAAGCATCTGAAGGCAGTGGGTGTCCTGTATGTCGCGTTAAAGGGGTGTAGCTGATTAACCGTTACGGGCCCGGTTGGATTCAGAGTACTGAACCAGTCGGACATTCACCAAAACTGGGGGTCCGTTCGGACATTCACCAAAAACGTAATAACCACCTGGGGGTCCGCTCGGACATTCACCAACAATGCATTAACCGTCTGGGGGTCTGGTTAGATTCAGAACACTGAACTATCACGGATAACCACCCTCACCCTAGTTGCATTAATGAGAGCTATCACAATGCAATCAAGTATGGTTTATTACAGCAACAGATAATCAGGTTCTTTTGGATTGCCGGTGATAGTGACTATCTGCAAAAGCAAGCTAGTATGCATGAAATACACAGGTGTTACAGGTGTTACAGGTGTGGGTTCTAGGTGTGGGTTCTAGGTAGGTGTTACAGGTGTTACAGGTGTTACAGGTGTTCTAGGTGCGCAGCCTAGAAATAAACGCGTTGAAAGGATCAAAGACTCTATAGAGATTTATAAGCAAATATTCAGATCTCACCCAAAGGCGTCCCAATGGGGGGGGGAAGAGAGGCTCAGCCCGTCGACTGATCCCAGGAGTCAGGAGGTCCTAAGGATGTTGTATGTCCTTGGGATGGTATCTCCCCTGACGATGGTATCTTCCCTAACATCCCCTCTCTCTTGGGGCAATTTATATTATTTTCTATCTTTTAGGTGGAGCTTGAGTGGCTCTAGTCAAGCATATCTTAGTTATGATTGGTGTAAAGTTTTCCCGTCTCCGTTTAAAGTAATAGGCTCCGAGAAATTCAGAGCGCATGCTCAGTGAGGGGTGGTCGCACCTTGGAGGCGGGTAGCTTTTGGGATGGAGGTGTGTTTTGGTATTATAATGATATTATAATGAGCAAAAAGTACACTAGGGTACAGCATTTGTCAAAACATGACAGGTCTTTGGCTTAGGGTGGCAAAAAGTGCAGCTTTGTGCACAAGAACAATCGAGGCCCCACCTGATTACAGAGCCTAGCCGTGGTGTCTCCACTCCACTCCACGCTCCGTGGTGTTCCTTAGAGCTAGCACACCAAGTTTCCCCAGCGCGATAGCATCTAAGGTTGGGAGCCTAGGGAATGCTCAGATAATGCAGTTATGCCCTACCCTGAAAGCCTCTTCAATGCTGTACCTTTTCCTTAAAAGTGTGAATGTTAGTTTTATTTTCCTAGTTCCTTCAGGCATTTACACCACACTGTATGGTTGTGGAATGGCTCCCCATTCCAACCAAGGCTGAAGGGTTCTGCAGTGAGGATGCACAGAGTGCCTGGCGTTCCTTCATCCGCCCAGCTCTTCCATCAGCAGTCAGGACCTTGTGTTTTATGAGAGCATCAGCAGATCTGTGCTGCTGATTAATTTCTTGTCTTTTGTGGCTTTTTTAACGCAGGTTAAGGTATTTTTAAAAGTGACCGAGGTTGAGTCTCATCGATATTTGTCTTTGGTTAAGTGCTTGTAGGTATTGCTGATCTGAGTTAGTAATGAATGGTTGTCTTTTATTGGCCTGGGAATTAATACCTTAGTGGTTAAAAATGCTTGCCCTTAAATTGATTCTGAAAATCCTTTTAAAACTGATTCACCTAGCTCTGAGCGTATCTGATTGCAGTCACCAGGGGTAGAGGCACGTCTCTGCAGCAGATACATGTGCATGTAGTAGGAAATTCATTTCTTAGCAAGGCAGTAATCCCACAGTTTAAATCCCAGCAAAAATCAAAGTAGGGTTAACATTTCAAGGTAGTTTTTTTTGTTCAGCTTCCATTTCCAATATAAGATATACTTGTATATTACTTATGAAAGCTTTCTCATTTCAGTGACAGCTGATGAGCTCTGGAAAGGAGCTTTGGCAGAGACTGGTGTGGGAGTAAAGAAAGCAAGAGGGAAGAGAAGGAAGAAGAAGCTAAGAAAGAATCTCAATAGAGGCCAGGAGATCGGAGAAGGTAGATTCGCAAGTGAAGCGCTGAAGAAATGTCTTGGCCTCTCCTTGTGTAATGTTTTTTGATTTAACAAATCAATAAATTGCTGTTAACTTCCATGGCATCAGAACAGCTTAATATATTTTTCTAAAAAAAAAAAAATCCTGATATGGTTATTTAATGCTATTTTTTGTTTTTAAATACAAATTCTGTGTCACAGAAAACACTTGAAATAAGCGAGAACCTCTCATCTTATTGCATTTTTACAGTGTTTGTTATTTCTGTACTTGTTCGGCATAAAACTTTTTTTTCCTGTTATTTTCAAGGACGTTCTGGTTTCCTCTGGCCTGGCCTTAATGCTCCTATAATACAAAGTGGGATGGTACAGACAGTTTCCCAACGAAAAAAAGAAGAACGAGAGAGAATTCAGTCTGAAATTCTTCAGCAGAGAGACACATGGGAGAAGAGAAGAAAAATAAAAGTTAAGAGAGAGGGAGGATGGAGTGGAAAGTGTTGGGGAGGTGTCATTCTGGATCCTCCTGACCCAGGTCCTAACGGAGGTAAGAAAAAAAAAAATGAATATCTTTCTTAGTTCTTACCCAGCCTTTGTGAGAAGGGGCTGGGAAAAAGCCAGATCCAGAATTTTCCTGTGATTGAAAATCTATTTTATAACTTCTCTTACGTGCTTTTTAGTCTGCACATATGCCAGTGCGTGAATTAAGGCAGCTCAGTCAAAGAACAAGTATTTACACAAGTGAAACATGTTAAATCACTGCTTTATTTAATATAGCTGTTAGTTTCTGATTTTTATGTTATGGACTACCTGAAGTTACACTGTGTTATAAAGCACTGCATTATGTTAAAGACTGTTATAGGAGTCTGAAAGAACAGAAATATCTTTTGTGTTCAACATCAATTTTAAGTACAAAATGCAGCTGTGCTTTTCTATAGTTTCTTAAAGGATCCTGTGATACCTCACCTTCAAGCAACCTTTTTTTTCCTACTCAAATAGTGGAATAAGGCTTAAGATGTTGTGGTTTGAATATAGCTAATAGAAGTTCTTTATATGTTATTTAGTTAAATATCATAGTGAAACTAGAGGTCGAACACGCAAAGTGTGAAGGGGAACTCTTTTTGCAGTGCTGTTCATTAAACAACTAAAAAAAATGTTAACTTTAACAATTAAAAACCTAACCCCCTTCAACTAATTACATATAAAAACAAGCAGCTACTCATATTCAGCTGAGTTTCCCTTGCAAAACACTTCATGATGCTTTTATATTTATTGCTATTTTTCTTCAGACTTTTATAGTCAAATGAGGTAAATATAACAGTTAATGTTTTCTAGCACTTGTTTCGAGCTTGTTGCAGACTCCGGTCATTCTAAAAGTTAAGCTTGGTTCATGTTTTCAGAGTTCTCTCTGTCCAGGAATATGTTCTCCTGGTGAAAGCTGTGATTTTGGAACATACGTCCCATAAATGGGAATTTCCCCCATAAATAGGGAATTACATCTGTGGATTGTAATTCTATTTTTATCTGATCTTTTTGCAGTCACTGTTGCTGGTCACTCAGTGTGGTGTTTTGTTTATGAATTTCTGTCTGAATATTTTTCTGGTGACATCTGTTAGACCTTAATTCAAAATCGAGATGTGCTCTGCACCAAGCCACAAGGCAGCAAGAGCGTGGTCTTTCCAGGATGATCTAATACCATTGTCCACGCAGACTGAAGTCACACTGGCATTTTGTAGCTTTTCCTCTTGTAAATTCATCCTGTTGCTGTTTTCTACTCCTCCACTCCCTTCCCAGGTTTTCAATTCCTGTAGCTGGTATAGCTAATTTTGGGGCTTATGTTGCTATGGTGTTTAAGTCAGGAAAACAAAATACCTTGTGAATTTATGGAGATCTGGCTTTCCAGATCTCCTTTCCTTTCTCTTCAGGATTTTCTTGTTTATCCTTGATTTTAAGAAAAACCGATTCCATTTTAATAGCAGCATAATGCTGCAGTATATAAATAAGATTTCCTGTGTTTGCTTACTGGTATTTCATCTTATTACCTTGAAAGCAAATGTTCCATGGAAGGTGGTGACATGACAATGGATGAGGCAGCCTGTCACCTGAATCTTACAAGTGAAAAATAAAGATTTGAGAAGTTAATGAATTCCCCATAAATCATTGGTGGAACATAGAGGAAGTCGAGGAGATTTCACGGTTCTGGTTCTGAGCTTTAAATGCAAGGCTATGTTGCTTTTAAATTCAAATGTATTTTCAAGTAGTTCATTCTGTTAAAAGAAGTGGCAGCTGTTGCAAACAACGTTTATGTATGCATGAATTCTACTCCCCAGTGTTTTCCTTGCTTTCAGTGTGGCTGATATTACTGAGGCTGGTTACTTGCATTGAAATTGGTTCTGTGGGTGCTGCAGTAGCCAGGTCAAGCTCTGCCAAGAAGAGGGAAGGACATTACAGTAAAAATAGGAAAAATGAAACAGTCAGCTTGTATTATAAATGTGCAGAAAAGCAGTTTCTGATTAGCATATACCAATTTCCTCTTAATCTGTTTAAAAACTGTGCAGATTTTCAGTTTCCCACAATTCCATCAGCATCTTTTATTCAGAGGAATTAAATGACTTTCAGGGGAACGGGGACACTGGCTATGTGCAAAGCGCTGTCAAAGTGGTAGAAAGAACAGACCTGAAACCGTCAAACCCAATGAATCTGTCCTGAGACTGGGGCATGGTTGGACTCCCTCGATTTGAGATCCTGGTGGTCTGCTGCTAGATCCTCTGGTAATAAACAGTTTGAGCACATAATGCAGCTTCCCTTCAGCAGCATCCATATTTTCTAACAAAAACAAGAACAGGAGAAATCTGTAGAACCTCTCTGTCGTGAGCCTTTGACATATGACAAATTTGATTGAAACCAACTGCTGTGTTTGGGGGGAAAACGTACTTGCATATATTTGGGGATAGACTGATGCTTTGTGCTTGCAGGAGGATCTTCTCCCACTTCACCATTACTTATTGTGTTAGTTATGAGGAGAGAAAGAACTCTTTTTTTTTTTTTCCAGTTAGAAATACAATTATTTTTCAGCCAAGTTGACAGTGTTGCTTTGCAGCTGAAGAGGCTTCAGAGAGGGAACGCGGTGCCTGCTGGCTGGCATTTGCATGCTCTTCTCTGAACTTCTTGTAGCCCAACAGTTCCCTAAATTGTGCTGAGATGCTCACATTTGTAATAGTCATGGAGATTGTGTAAATGATCTAGCAACATCTGAAGCAGTGAGTCCTTGATTCTCTTCACCGCTGTGCTGCTTTAAACTCCCAAGCCTTTCTCCAAACTCTTGCTGTGACTATACCAAGCATGACAAATATTAAGTGCTTTAGTTAGCACTGGCTTCTAAAGCTGTAAATGCTGAAAGCTCTAGTTAATAAAATAAATTGGAAAAGCAGGAGGTTGGGAGGATCTCCTGTTCATTCTGTTTATATTGAGACATTGCATTTTACTCCATTGTCTTCAATTTTATTTTTTCTAAAAGTAAGCTTTACTGACAGTGTTTGTCAGGGTAAAAGCCCTTGGATGAGACCTGAGGGGGTTTCTGTTCGTAGTTCTGTGCCCTCTCCCCTTACTTGCCATCCTTGGTGGCAGTACGTGCAGGCGGTTTGTCACGCCCAGAGCTCTGCGCTGTTCTTGCTCTTTCCTACCCCACAATTTCCGAAGACACTTTGAAAATGTCATTCCTTTTGAAGTCCCTTCTAATGACAGAGCAAAAACTTGAAATTTTCGTGCAGTGAAAAGGATGCGTTCACCAAGTACAGCCGAATATGTAACACACACCTGAACAGCTCCTATTATTACCGCTGTGATGAAAAGACTTGAAGGCAGATATGACAGGGAAACAATACAAAACACCCTAACTATAACTGGACAAAATGAATGAGGCTGTAATTGTCTTTGATTGCAAAGACTTTTTTTCAGGTAGCATTTGAAATTGAAAGAAGTGAGGGGCGAAAAAAAAAGTCTGGCTGCATGGTGGTTGATAATTTGAAGTGATTGTGTTTTGTTTTTCTTCTCTGGAATTTCACAAATATGTATCAAGAAAAAAGAAATTACAAGTATGATTGTCTAATACAAGTTCCAAATATTTTGAATGATTTTGGGGAATAGTATTGCCATGATGGAAGTGACCTGTTTACCTATTTGGTGATTCAACTTCTTAGCTTTTAACCATGTATGGCCTTTGCTCATTGTACATGAAACAAGGGTGTTTGTGCGTGTTGTCTTTTTTAACACTTTTGGAGCAGTATTTTGGGAAGAAGGCAATTTGCATTGCCAGCCAGCAAAAGCCCAAACTATTTTTATTTTTTTACATAACGTGCTGTGGACAGTTTATTTTTAATAGCATTTCTACAGCTGGAGAGAATTAAGAACAATATCAGATATAATTTAATAAAACTTCTTCAGTGTAGGTGCTGGCTGGCAGTGGTTTTCAAAAGAGCTTCAGGTTTAATTTGGAGAGGTTGCGCAGCTTAGCTTGTGGTTAAAGTATTGGACAGATTCTGAGCTCATCTCAGCTCTTCCATCATCTTTGTTACTGCTTTCTGTAGGATGTTCAGACAGAGCAGTTCAGACAGTAAGTCTTGCTTTACCATTTAAAAAGGGATTATTTTTCTTCCTGTGTGCCATGTTGGTTATCTAGGTTGGACAGTCTTTGGAGACTATATCATTTTCCTTCCCCTGCAGCTACAATACTTAAGAAGATAAAATATTGATTGCAGTTAGAGATTGGGGTCCCTAACAAAGTGGATGTATTAAACAGTTCTTCACCCCTTAACCGTAACAGGAGCTGTACTGTAGTTATAACAAGAGGGGTATTACACCTTCTGGAAGTTATCATTTGAACTGGATATTATTTAAGCTAGATTCCTTTACCGATATTGATTTTTACTCAAGAAATGAAAAAAAGCTTGCTTTATAAATGAGTTATACTTTATTTTCTCTGAGTTTATTCTAAAAAAGAAAATGAATGAAGTCAGGCTACAGAATATATTTGAGCTCTTTTTAAAATGAAGCAACTAATAATGCTCACTTTAGATATGTGTTCAGATTATTCTTGCCTTTTCTGCTCACTGCTGAGATAAAGAAGCAGCTACCTAAAAATCATGTCCTTTTCTTAAATTATACAATCTGCAGGGAGCTTTGCTGATAAGGAATTAATACAAGGAAATGTAAGACTCTGTTTTTCTCCCAACAGAAACTTACGAAGACTTTGAAACAAGAGTCATTGAGGTAAGCATTACCAAATTCTTCAAGGACTTCAAATAGTTACAGCTATTCTATATGGGGCTTGTGCTTATTTAATTGTCTTTGCTAAGTCAATCTTATGGCAATAGGAGTTAGTCTAGTGTTTCGTTTCAACTGCGTGATGTAATCTATTATTCTTTTCACTGGGGACTTCTCTGTTGAGCTAATACAAAGACTGTTTTGAGTAACTCTGAAGTGGCAAATGCCTGCAGATAAAGCTTTAACAGTTCACATGCAACCATAAATGGGAACCTAGTAAAGTGTTAGCAATAGTTCTCAAACAATTATATGTAGCAAATCATGTAGTTCTGCTTTTCAAGATAAATAAATGAAACAAAGCGGGGAGGACTGGGAAGACAAGATTGAGAGCAAGTGAGATGAAGATCCTATTTTGTGCGTCATGAGTAATACAATGCTCATCTGTCCTAAATGTCTTAACTTATGATATTTCTATCTTCTGGGGAAAAACATTCTAACAAAATTTCCCATTCATAGTTTTATATCTACTGCATTAATATGCTTACTGACGGTTTAGGGATGATGGTTTTGACAGGGTTAATGCAAATCTTGCTTCCATCCTCGTTTCTAGATGGATCCTGTTGCATCACCTCACTTAAAAATACCTAACAGCAGAACTTCAGGCTGAAGGTTAAGGTCCTTAACATTGCGCACCACCTCCCCTCCCCCCCCTCCCCCCCCCAAAAAAAAAGCTGTTCTGAAGAGCCAAATTATTAATAATGATTTCAACAGAAACGCCACTCAGAACATGGTCAGAGAAAATGCTTATTAAAAAATTAAAAAGGTGGATTTTCTTTAGAAGAAAAGGAGAAAAGGTAACCCATTAATAGTATCTTTTAGTGGTAAAATGAAAAGTGTTGGTAATGCAGATATGTGGACCTTTTACCTTTTACCAATGGTAAAGCCATTACTGGAGGATGCAACTCATTCCAAAGCAGACCAGTAACAATTAGTACTGTGCATGCTCAAGCTGTCACAAGGTATTTTATGCCTATCACTTATCTTATTAGTTTCTTTCTCATTTTGAATGCATTAGTTGCTGTGGAAACCACAGAACTAGCAGAAGCTAGAAGGGGGGATCATGACTTCAGAAATAAGCTGATTTCTTATGATTCATTTGCTACCAGTCCAGAATCAAATGATGCACAGCATCCAGAAAAGGTACCTCTGGAAGTGAGAACAGTATTTGCCCTGTCCTTGCACATTCCCTTCTCTTCTACTTATGTCCTAATTTTAGCGAGACCTGTTGTAGCGGTGGCCAAGTAATTTCTGTCTGTCAGTGTTTTATGCAGCTGAATCTCAAAATCTGTTTTTCTTGTCGTTGGGTTTTCTTTTGTTTTCTTTAAATATCTAATGTGTTTAAAAAAAAGAATTGATATTTTGCTGAAATGACCAATGTATTAGAAAGCAAAATCCAGCAAGGTGTAGCAAACTTACCACTTCAGCTGGGGGACGTCAAATTGATAAGATTTAGCCAAGACTTTCTTGTGAAGTATTGATATTTTTGGTGAAGGAGAAGGGGCTGGGAGCCATTAAGCAAGGTGGCAAGGGTAACACCACGAAGTGGGATGAACACCAAAGTACTTTTTATCAAAACTTGGATTGTGCTTTTGATATATTGAATTAAACTCTGTTACATGAATACTCTGGGCATAAATCAACCCAGTGGCTTTGTGTTCAATGTAATTGCATAAACTTATTGCTTTAGACATAAAGTTATTGCTTGAGAACATTCTCATATTGCTTACATACCTACAGATGAAATTGGTTATTAGATTTGTGTCCCTTCCGGGGTTATCAGAATCAGATTTGCGATTAATATTTATCTACTTTATTATTGGAAAAAGTATTCATGTCTAGCAGCTGTATTGAAAAGAGATTCCTTTAATTTCTAACCATTATCTGAGAGCCAAAGAATTAACCTGGATCTATGCACATCCTATGATAGATGCATAGTGAGTCTCTTTGCTTAATATGAATGTTGATACTTCCATCACTGTAAAATAGAGTGACCGTATAATAAGTTCTTACATGATTTTAAGGGGTAGAGATGACCATTCATCACTTTACTCCTGTCATTATCACAGCTTCACTTATTAAAAAGTTCTGTGCAATATTGCCTGTATTTTTAGCTGGTATTGTGTTGTACGTGTGTCCAGGCATGGCATTTATTCCACTGTATCTGTGAACTTCTGTTTAGTTTCACTTACAGCATGTCATCTTGCATTCTACTACTGAAGTTGACTAGTGATGCCCTTTGTGGAAGGAACCGTACTTTCTCTGCACACTACCATGTACTGTCACATACTGATCTCTATTTTAAGAACTAACTTGCTATTTCAGATTAGCTTTGACTTGTTAAAGTCAACAACAGAGTACGTCAAGTGGTACTGGTGTGCACAAGAACAAGATGAAATTAAAGGCATTTGGAAGTTAATTTAATAAGCAATATTTTTTCCATTACTGAGATTACTTAGTTTAAATCTTAAGAGAACATACAGTTCATTCTTAGCTCTTAAATGTGCTTACCTACCCACGAGTTTGAAATCAAGATTCTTTTTTCTCAAGTACCTCTGATGTATTCTTACCGAATTTGTCATTGGTGCCTAGAAAAAAGAAATGACAAAATAGTGAGTAGCCAACTTGCACTTAATGTCACGGGTGGTTTGTCACAATAAAAAATATGTTGCGTGCCTCTATACCTTACAGTATATGCCGGTGTGCATACACCGTTATTCCCCAAAACTGCTTTTAAAAGATGCTACTACTGAAAGTCAGATGGAAAATCAAATGGTTCAGACAACTACCAGCTTTTTAGATCATCTGATGGATCATCTGCTCCATTTACATATCAAGTTCCCATTTAATAATATATTTGAGATTACACTGAAAATCTGAAATGCAAGAAAAATGAATATTTAAGCAAGCATCAGTGAGTTCTTGAATTGCACCATACACATTTAATGGGTTCTTTATTTTAACATGCAAAATTCCTCAGTAAGGAACTTCTGTCCTCACAAAATGATGGGTTTAGCCCCACTAGATCCTTGCTCATATCTACTAGTTGTTTGAAGACTGAAGGGAGTACAACAATGAATCTTTGCTCCTTTTCCATGTTGGGACACAGTTCCCCTTCCCCATACCCTTAAGGAAGGGGTAAAGCGTCAACTCCTATCCCTGCTCCCTGAGTGTAATAACAAAATAGGTTTCACTCTCCCAAGGCTATCCAGTTCCCGAGTGTCCCAGCTGACAGGGGCTTTGAAACTGGATGAAGAGTTTTGCTGTCTCAGGATCTGACATCTAGCTCACTGATTTTGACGTTTTATTTTTTAATACTTAAGTTAATGTGGAATAAAATTTGCTTTTGGCTTTACTTAGATTTGTACTTCTGCTGCAGTTGTTACAGGTAAGTGTTAAAACCCTAATAAGCCCTGCAGGTCTTAGTGTTTTCAGTTAATTAAAAGGGCACAGTGGAGAAAAGTGGCTGTTCCTTTGTTACTCTGACATGTCCCAATTGCCTGCCAGTTTGGGTACTATATTAGGTATTTACTAAAGTTGGCCATTTTGTGTCTGCATAATTATTTACAGTTAAAATACATTAGATTAAACAACAAAATGGGTTGCTATGCGATGTTTCCATGTGCTATAGAAATCTGTTTCACTGCTTTGTTATATCTGAATAACAAAAAAGCATTTCAGAAGCAGGCTGGGGCTGTACTGTTGCAGTGAGGTTGCCACAGATGTGAGAAAGTAGGAGTGTTCTTCTGCAGAAAAATAAAAGCAGCAGCAAAATTTCTATATCCAGCAATGAGCCTAAGAAAATTGAGTCCTATAATTTTCTGGTAACAAGTATGAGTTTTGAAATAAACAGGTCCCGTTAGCATTCTTACTTTAAATAGATGGCATATGTGATGCTATTTTTGCATGTCTTTTCCATTATCTTTGTCTTCATGACAATACAGGAGGTTAAAATAATTTGCTTGGAAACTTTGTACTTTGCAGAAGGAAGCTGAAAGCCTATTTGTTCTTTTGCTGTGTCTTGATTTTCAGCAGTTTTCAGGACTTTTATTCCATTTTTGAAGGAATGTCCTATGAACAAAAATGCAAAAGCCTAATTTCTTCTGTTACTACTGGTAATATTTATTATTGAATATAATGTAATAACAGTAGTCATTAAAACTTACAGTTCCATTTGACAAATTACATAAGCCATTTTTACTGTAATAGGAAGGCATCATTTCAGGAATCATCCATTGTCAGGTGATTTGTCATCTTCAAAATCAGAATGGTAATGTTAATATAAAAAAAAGCCTACATGAAAGCTTGTTATATGGCAGTGTTTGCATTGTAGTATGAAAATTAGAAAATGAAACCTAGTAATCAATAAGGTGTGAAAGCGTATAATATGAGGCTAGTTCCCCTTTGAATCTTTCACACATGGGAGCCTTCTGAAGGAGGAGATATAATAATAAATAATGTTCTTTGCAAAAGATGGGTGTGGGTTTTTTACCCAACACTGAACTTGCCAGCTGCAAAACCAGTCTTCTGATCTTTTATTGTTTTCCCACTCTTCTTTTTGTTACCTGTTTCTAATAAAGACCAATTTACTTGAATTATTTTGTGAAAGCATGGCCCCATTGTACATGGGTCAGCGCAGCCTTCCCAACTTCCCACCACGGAATAATTCCCTTTTTCAGCCAGATGGTTAGGGTATTGTACTGTCCTATTTAGACAAAAGAAACACTCATTAGTGTTTAAATGTTTAATTACTGAAAGGCATAGACTTGATTAAAAAAAAGTTCAGGTCAGGCAATACATGCATTTTTCATAGGGAAATGGTGCAGAAGGCCACAACATAAATAGGCTGATGCTATCCTTAAAGCAAAAGCTGTTTTCTGCAGATAAAAGTACACTGGTGCTTTGATTTATGTATAGAGCTTGGTATGATGTTGGTATTATCCTAGTCCTTGAAATCCAAAATCACTTTATGATTCTATTTTAGTTCAGGATTCTCCATCTCTTACATTGTAGGTAAAACTGTATATGGACTTGTTTCCCTTGAGTATTTGTCTGTGGGTTTTGATAGTTTTTTTAATTATTTGCCAGAGGTGGGGGTGTCTGGAGTGGTGGTTTTTGCTTTTTTATACTTTCAGATAGTGTAGAAAGAATGTAAGACAAAAGAGATGCTTTTAACACTGGCATAATAAAAATAAATAGTTCTTCCTAACATAGAATCAATCAAAACAAATTGCATTGAGTTGATAATTAAGTGGATATTCTCAGAAGTGTGTGGATGATATTTTCTCAGGAATCAAGTTAGTGATGAACTCTACAGAAGCCTTTGACAAGGAGTAGTTTTTGTCTTATAATTAATAATTTGTCTTATAATCAATAATTAAATATAATCAATATAGTGTGCAGTAAGTGAAGCCATGTTCTAGGCTCTTGCCTGAATCTTGTCTTTTTTTCTTCCATATTGTCTCCAGCTTCATAGACTATATTCTTAGTTAAATTGACTTGAGATTGGGTACGCTTCACAAAATTTGTACCATAATATTGGTAGTTTGAAACTGAGTACTGATGGGGCAAGAATTCATACAAAACCTGTAATTTCATAAAGCTGGCATTTTCTCTCAAGTGAGTTAGGTTGTTTGCTTGTTCTTCCCTCTTCTCCAGCTGCATTCAGGCATGCTTCTGATTGCCCAAGACCTGTTTGGAGGAAGCATTTACCTCAACTGTTGCATGGCACTTTAGAGAAGCAGAACTGAATGGAACAGACAGAAAAATTCCCTTTTCCGAGCAGGGTCTGCACAACTCACATCTGGTGTGGGTTGCCCTTCCCGTGTGCAAAGTAGGGATAGGTGCGCCTAACTGAAAAAGATTAGCAGCAGCTGAATGGCTGGAGGTTCATCTTCTTGCAATTAAATGTACCTAAATTTAGCCATTCTGAATCCAAGCCTTTGCAAATATTGATGGGGGCAGTGGGGGGAGGCTGGTTGTGTGGAGAATGACTGTTCTGGGACTGTACAGGAATGGGGATGCTGGAAACCACTAGGCTTTCTGTACCAAACCGCAGAGAATTGTCATGCTTTAGGAACAGGAGCTGTATTTTGGAATGAGGAAAGCAGGGGTGAAGTCAGAAAAATAAAGGTTTGGGCCAAAATGATGTCAAGGACCTTGTCTTCAGTATTTCTAAATGGCTTGTTAAAAAGGTACACAAAACTGTAGAGAGGTGTCTGTAGGGAATGTGAAGGCATGGAAGGCTTCTAACTTCTTAACTGCATTGCTCTGTAGTCATGCGTTCTGCATCCACTATATGAAATGAATTCATTAGCTGCAGCAGGGGATCGTAAGCAGAATGTAAGACCAGTTTCAGTTTCCCATGAAGCAGCAAGAAACCCTTCCATACGTGTTTGCTTTAGGAGCACGGAATTATTCTCGGTAGTCTTACCACTTGTGACAAAGAGAACATTCCTTAAGGCACAGTCAAAAGCCTTTGTTTCTTTTTATAAGTCATTGGAAATTGTTTTCTAGCTATTGTTTTTGCAAAGGGCATAATAAAAAGGGCTTATGAAAGGAAATGCTGCATGAAATTACAGTGTCTAAGATCTGTTGTTTGACATCCTTGACTAAAAAATTATATGGTATACGTGATACTCTGAGTAATAATTTACTTGAAATGAGACGTTGGCTGAAATATACTTTTGGGGTATTAGAGCTCTAGACTTTGCTTTTAGAGCTGCAGGCAAGTTTCCTGCTCCCTGGATGATACCAAGTGTCTTTTGACTGATAATGAAAATTTCCAGACAATTTCTAAGATAGCACCTGAAGCAAGCTGTTAGAGGAAAAGAATGAGAGGTCAGAGGGGAGAGTCTAGAATTTGTTACTGGTGTTCCTGGATTTCTCAGAGTTTTGGCCTGTCTTTAAAGTAACATTTTGGGATGGCACTTTCAAGTGGCTTTGTTGATTAAACAATTAAATCTTACTCTTACCTGTCAGCCTGGATGAATGAAGTCATTGGCATTTGGAACATTCAGAAGCTTTTGAGCGAGTTATAATTCAGCATTATTATGAATCATCCTCTGAAATGGAAGCAAAGCCATTTCAGGTGTAGCATGGCTGTGAGCATGTGTTATTGTGCGTTTAATCCAAAGGATCCATACTCAGATGTGAGCTGTCGAACAAAGCCACATTTAGACACACAGCATGACAGTAGGGCATTTGAGTTACGTTGTCTTCCGAGTGAGTTAGAAAAGACAGTTTTATGCATCTGACAGGGGAAAACTATCAGCTCAAACCTGGTTTTGTCTGTAGTTTCTCTATAAATTGGGCTCATTGCTAATTTGGATGAGAGCTGTGCCTGGGGCTTATTCCAGAGCTGTGGTGAGTCAGCTTGTGTGAAAAACCGTTCAAATATCCGGACAAACTTTCATCTGCTTTACTGAGTGAAGGGTACAGGAGTCCAGATTATTTCTGTGTTGTGGTTCCTCCACTTGTGCGCTTGGAGCAGGGATACCCAGTGAGCAGGATGGATGGCTCTAATCTTCCTGTCTCTCAGTCTATAGCTACTGAATCAAAGCCTTGATTCAGAGTGGTAAGTACTTCATTTGTTCTGCTAATGGGCACGATGGAGAGGTCAGAGTACTGACTGTTTGGTGATGTGGTAAAAGGTTTGTCTGTCTGCCCACCCACAAAGAAGGGCAGAGAGACAATAGCAGGTAGCAGGATCCAGGACCATCACAGGAAAAACAATTTGCTCGGAGGCAGGAAGGGGAAACAAAATCACACTCAGAAGAAAGGACTCCCTCACCAGCTCCCCTTGGTGCTGTCTTGGGGTAGCCTCAGAGTGACTAGAGCGAGGGCACTTTGGTACCTGCACCTAGAGCAGAGCTTTTCTTGAAGAGGGAGATCCTGGGGTTTGGCTACCAGATCAGGGAGTCCTGGTCCTGTGTCTTTGTGTGCTCCTGTTCCTCCCTAGGGATGAGAGCACATGGGTGGCTGGCTTCTGGAGGGACCAGGGAAGTCTTAGCCAACTGATGGAGTGTGATGTGTGTCTGTGAGCAAGGCGGTCTGTACCAGCTGCTGGAGTGGTGCTGCAGGCCCATGGGGCTTGTATATTCATGTCCCAGCAGCTGGGGAGATGTGTGATGTTTATTTCTCTCTAATGGCCTTTACTTCATCTTGATAAGCTGGAGGGGAACAGTGTTGGGCTACCATTGCTGTTTGTGTTTGCTCATTGTGTTGGTCTGTGTGGCTCACCATGTATGTATGTGTATAAGATCTGTAGGTGTATATGTTTGTGTCCTCTGGGAGTGCATTCCCAGCTTTCTGTAAGGGTGCGTGGATGGAGGCATCATCCTCTAAGGGTTGTGTGGTCAAGGATCTTTCTAATGCAAAAAGAGGATAGTGAAGGAGAAGCCATAAACAAGAACAGAGACGCTGCCTGCCCTATTGATTGTCTGTGAGGTTTGTAATGAGCACCAAACCTTGTCAGACACAAGTTGCTAAGGATATGTGGGAATGTTCGTTGACAAGAAACAAACCTCATCAGTCCCGCTAATTGGTGGGCTATCAAGAAAACAGGCAAACCAGGACTTTCAGCTAAGGAAATGTAAATGTGAGGGTCCAGAGTGTTGGAGGGATGTGACTGGCACGGGGTCAGGTAAGCTGAGGTAATGCCAGCAAGTTGCTGATATGAGGGGGCTCACACGTATGGAGTGCCTGTGAGCACGGGGTAGAGGGGGGCATGCCATTAGAATCATAGAATAGAATCAGAATATCCCGAGTGAAGGGAACCCACAAAGATTGAGCCCAACTTCTGGCTCCACACAGGACCACACAAAAATCAAGCCCTGTGCATTGTCCAAGAGCTTCTTGAGCTCTGGCAGTCTCAGTGCTGTGACTACTACCCTGGGCAGCCTGTCCCAGTGCCCGACCACCCTCTGGGTGCAGAGCCTTTCCCTAACCCCCAGCCTGACCCTCCCCTGTCCCAGCTCCATGCTGTTCCCTCAGGTCCTGTCGCTGTCCCCAGAGAGCAGAGCTCAGCACCTGCCCCTCCGCTCCCCTCGTGAGGGAGCTGCAGGCCGCCATCAGGCCTCCCCTTGGTCTCCTCTTCTCTGGGCTGAACAAACCAAGGGGCCTCAGCTGCTCCTTGTACATCTTGCCCTCCAGACCCTTCACCATCTCTGTATTTTGGACTCTAATAGATTTATGTCTTTCTTATATTGTGGTAACCAAACTGAAGAAGAGGAAGAGGACTTGGCTGTCTATACTTAATTTTTTGTGAGTCCTATATGTAGTCTGTATCCCTGGCTAGGCAAGGTTTCAGAAGCTGTGCCCAGAGTGGTGGTGGCCGCTCCTGGCATCCCTAATGCTGCTGCTTGTTGGACCTGGGACTATGGCAGCCTCACCTCTGTTGGGCTGTGGGATTCATCTCTCCCTAACACTTACATCAAACATCAGTACGGACTGATAAATTCACAAACTGTTCCTTGAGGAGGTCACACGTTAGTAATCTTAGCAGAAGACAGGCTCATTTGCCTTCTGAAGCACATCCCTTGCCATTGCCCACCATATGCACGCTTCTAGGGAAAACGTTTCACACCCTCATCACTTGTCAGCGATACTAGTTCTGCCCTCCAAATAGCTTGTGCGTTTTATGAGTTGTTTTTTTTTTTTTTTTTTGGTACTGTAGCTTTTAGTTACAACTGTGACAAGTTCTGTCACTGTGTTAGGTATCTGCTTTGCCCTTCGTGATTTTCACAGAGAAGGGAATGATATGGACGTGATCTAACAAACACAGACTTGATTTTTGTTTATAAGATGCACAGCTTCATTGTTTGTTGGTTTTTTTTTTTCATTCTTTTGGTTAAGTGGCTTCTCAGGCCTTTTAGCTGCGTCCCTGAGCATCTCTAGGATCACTTGCATGGAAATGTTTTTCTTTCAGTACCCTGCCGTCATTTTACTCTGTCTCACCTTGTATTGGACCAGAGGACCTTATGCAGTGAGGGATCAACCTGTGCAGGTGCTCTCCTCTGCATCACAGCAGCAAGAGAGTAGCAGTGTGAGGAGTGTGGCTCTGCAGGAAGGAAGGCTTTCAGAGGGTGGTCAGTTTGGCCTGTCAGTCATTTTTTGTTTTCACGAAAACATAACATGGAGGGAAAAGCCTGGGGTTTTTACCTGCTTCTAGCACAGTGCAGTGAGCTGCCATGTGCTTAAAATCACAGTTACCCATAGCAGCCTCTTTGGGTGTAGTCTCCTCCACGCTTTTAACTCCCCCTTTGAAACTGTTGCTTGTCATTCCTCCTCTTAGCAAACACTTGAGGTGCTTTCGTTTCTGTATTTCAGAGCCCCTGTTCTTCTCTCAGTTCTAGAAAGCGAGCTGAATCTGCATTATTAGCACAGAATAACGGGGACAGTCAATTTGAGATGCACTGTGATTAAGGTTGAGCATGCATCTGTTTTTGAATTTAAAGAATTAGCTTTAAATCCGGCTTAAATTGCAATCTAGTAAATAAGGGTAATTGTGTCTTAGTTTCAGTCACTTCTCGGAGGTCATGCTGTTTCAAAAGTGGCAAGCTGTTCATTGTGTATTAATTAATTCCAGTGCTGCTTAATGATATGCTTTCAGCTGCATTGCTTTAACTGCAGAACGGAAGGGGAGCACTTCTGAACACACTCCAGCAGAGAGAGCATCGCTCACTGTGATGGAAGGAGGCATGAGGGTGCGGCAGGGAGAATCTAAGGACACAGTTATTCCAGCAGCCATGCCTGCCTGGGCACATTATCAAGCTTGGAAAGCCTTTACAGCGTTTCAAGAGAGATGCAATAGCACTGATTGTGATGGGTGACTGAATGCATTTTCCTTCAAAGCTGCTCAGAAACAGCTGACAAGTGCAATTTTAGGAAGGCTACTGGAGAAGCTTATTGCATGGGTTTTTCCTGCCACCTTCTGGATAGGGAGAAGAATAATTTTGAGCAGATAAAATCATGTGGGGTTTTTTTTTGACAATATGTATGTCAACTTATTATTTGTAAAATCTGTATTGAGATTGGCAATGGAAGACAAAAGCATGAAGAGCAAAAGCAGACATCTTTCTATGCTCCTGGAGAGAAGATGACCCTGCTTCAATTCCTTTTTTTCATAATTATTTTGCATTTTCTGTAAATAACTTATTTCCATAGGTACTTTCATCATGGAAGGCTTTTATTTTAGCTTGTCTTTGTAAGTAGTAAGATTGCAGAAAGAATAATAGCTTGGGATAAGCAGCTAATAAAGCTGATAATTCTTTGAAGCACTCTCTAAAATATACGTGCACCCTGAATTTAACAGCATCTTTATTTTAATAAAAGCAAGAGTGGAATTTTTCAGAAGTACTCATTCCTAATCCACACCCATTGTTGTTAGTGGATTCTTCTTGTGAACTTCAGTAAGAATGTTTAAGCCATGGCCATGTGTCTTGTAATAACTTTCTTTCAAATGTGTAATGCTACAATCAGAGCAGTTTACTGAAAAATTGTAAATGAGGAAAAGGGGCGAGTGCTGCTCAATCCCTACACTAACAATGCATGTTTAAATTAACCATTAGTATAATGCATGGAAATCGTATCAGGGCTTCAAGAAAGTAGACCCAAAAATATTGTGTATATATACATAAACAAATGTGTGGGTATATAGGCATACAAATAAACCAAACAACAAAAATACATACGTACATACCAAAACCAAGGAACCTAGAATAGGCACTAAATGGACAAAGTTTCAGATGATATTAGACTATTTTTAATGTGGGAGACTATAAAGCAGTGACTTGCACACCACCACACAGGAGAGCCTGTCTCAGAGCCAGAAGCAAATTTCCATTTCCAGAATACAAACCATAAGGCCACCTGGCTCCCCATTTATTGTTGTCCCCCTGCTGCAAACTAAATAGCTTCTTGCATTGCTGCTTGAAATTACTTCTGTTAACATAGTTAAAGGAATGAGATGCCATTTTCTTCCCCTCTCTTAAATGAAGTCGTCTCTTTAGCAGCTGCCATCTCAGTAATGAGCAGAGCTACAAATAAACGTCTTCAGCAGTCTGCAAGCAGATTTAAGTCCAATGCTTTAACCCATGTAAAGCAACGATATGCCTTAAGCAATTCATGGGAGTGCTTTTAAAATATGTCAGAACGGGAGGGAGGATGATATTAATGTCACTTGTTTTTTTTTCTTGCTTTTTTCATCATGATTGAAATCACACATGAAGCTGGCGACACTGGAGCGTTATCTGTTGTACAACTGAAGACAGCATAGGGAATATTTAAGTGAAACTGTACTGAAATAACTTCTCATGTGTCTGAGTATAGATTTTTAGCAGCCTTTATTGAATGTCTTGAAGCCAGTGTCCCACTGCAGATGGTACTCACTGGCCAAGGCATTAGATAAAATGTTCCAAGATATACTTCCTTTTTAGTAAATTGACTCTCTTTAAAAAAAAAAATAAATAAATAAATACAATTGCGTTTTGTCATAGCACGATGTTTTGTGTTTCTTCCTTCAGGTGAAAAATGTGTTCTGTATGAAGGCAAAGGAAGGCAGAAAAAAATCAATACGTGCCTTAGTGGCTATTGGAAATGGTAAAGGGGCTGCAGGTATGTGCCTTTGCTATGTGTGAAAGATGCCAAAGTAATCATTGCTTGTAATGGGAGGCTGGGAGGTGTGATGATTTGCAGGGACTTTTTACACTTGAGAAAAAATACCCTTCTTTCTACAGGATATATTTCTACAATATTGAAATACGTTAAAGAATTATGAAAGCCTCATCTATAAAAGCAAGCTGTATAACCAAATTATATGTTCACTGGAACACTTTGTTTTGTATTAAAAAAAAAAAAAGAATTGGGAAAAGTACATGTGATTAGTGTTGGTGTATATATTATCCAAATATAAAAACAGCTTTTGTTGAACTTCAGAGTGATAGAGCTAACCACAGGTAGGTCTTACCAGAAGGGATTGTCTATGCTACTAGTAGGTACTATTTATACTTAAAAAAAAAAAAAAAAAAAAAAAAAAAGTGTTCATCCATGCATTAATTCCACATAGCTGCAGAGTGTAGTTTGTTACCTTCAGGTCACAGGGAAGAGTTTTGCAAAATCACTTTCATGTTGTTGGGGTTTTATTTTCATTTGTTGTAACAGTGACCACTTTGCAGTGACCATGACTGATTCTGCGTTTTCCTGGTTGTACATTTTCTAACTGGAATTAATATTCAAGAAGCTGATTTTCTTTCCCTTTTTAGACCTCAGGATAATTCCTTGCTTTTAGTTACGAAGTAAGGGCTTGTTTACTGGTAGTCTCAGCTAGCATGGACTATCCTGATTCAGAAACTTGTAACTAAGCTGTTAAATCAGTTTCATTCTTACTCAGCCTCCTCAGGAAGCTTTCTTACTTTATTGAAGTTAATCCCTAAGCGCCCTCCCCCCCCCCCAAAAAAAAAAATATATATATATAAGGGCTTCCTAGAAAAAAATATATTTATACTTCTAAGGAATTAGAATGCTCAGAGGCCTTTGGATCCATTCTCAGAGTAACTTCAGTGATCTGCAGCTTGACCCGTTTGTAGGCTTTTCTATTATGATTCTTTATAAAGGTCTGTTCAGCAAGCGATTGAAGTCTAAGTATAGAAATGCTGTCTGCTGCATAAAGCAAATGGGAAAACCAAAAGAAATGTGATATTATGAAAGACCTGATAATACAAGCTGTGAGCAGTGACCCTTTTTCTTTTCTTTCTCAGCGCAGGCTGTAGGAAGAATACTGGTCAGAGGGATTCAGTTTGGTTTTGTTCTTGTGACGGTGCTATTTAAGCACGGTTCTGCTGCACAGTAGCTCTGACCAAGCGATCTCTAGAAGCAGCCAAACCATCTCAGTGCAGCATATAAATTAGATCAATTAGCCCTTCCAAAAGGGTCCCATCTGATACGATGGTAGTGCTTCATACATATATGTTAGTGAGATCACTCACAACAAAGATATGGATGACAGAACCAGCATGTTGTGCCACGTTCCTCTCCCCAGAAGTTTGGAAAATGCTCTAATAAGTAATTGCAATTCTTTCTTCAAGTGAAGTGCTTAATAATCGTGGTGAGAAGAGCCTCTGAGTTGGTCAGAATTGGTCTTTACAAAATGAGGAGAACAAGAATTCCACTTCACTGCTGCTACTTAAGGGGTGCAGTACAAAATAAAGTGTTGCAAGAAAAAATCCTTGTTGGTTTAGCTGAGTCGGTTATCGCTGTTTATGGGGAAACACAACATAGAGAAGGCTGAAGTAGCTTGTGTGTTATGGTTACGAACTTTATAAACTTTACAGCTTTTTTATTAAAAAACAAAGAAAACAAAACTGAAACTTACATAAACGTTTGTGTGCCTTTGAGGTCCTTTTAATAGGTCCGTTGGATGGGCAGGGCCAACGTGTTTGGCTATCGTGTAGTACAAGTGGATTAAATCCAAGGTGCAGGGAGGCTTGGCCTTTTGATTTCTTATAAAATCATTTATTGTACATCTCTTAAGCCTAAGCAATTGTTAAATTGATGTTTGTAATATATACGTTCTTCGTGCTAGTGATACGACTGCACGTTAACAGTGCTGACCCCCTGCGTTCTTGTTTCTACCATTTTTATGACTCATGCTGTATACGGTACATACATTTCTTTCATGAGTTCAGTTACACAAGGCCAGGCGAGGGTGACAAGTACGTATTACTACTTCATTGAAGTCGCACAGCTAGGCCTTTAGATGTGGCATATTACCAAATATATAACACTTAGCAGTGTTGCATATTGTTAAAGCAAGAGGAGACATTCTGTAACATGCTGGTATTTAAACTTGTCACTCCTGAAATTTCTAAGGGCTAGCAGATACTCCATCAAGAGGTAGGAATATGAGATACATTGTATTGGTGACAGATTTTAGGAAATTGTATTTGCATTGTTACACGTAATAAAGAAAACTGTTTTCAATATGTATTTAAAGCATCTACCTCTTGGATGTAATAATCTCCTTTTATTTTGAGCTCACTAGAGATCTCTGCCGATGGGATGTGAGAGCTTTATTAAGACAACTGCATTTCCAGTAGGGTGGTTCTGTACAACTTCATCTGTTTGAAAGACTGAAGTCTGGATGTGCTCCTCAAGCAGAACTTTAACTGCTGCTTGGAGGGGAAAAGTGGAATGTGTAGAGGAAGAGAGGAAGGTGTGGCTCTTGAGCAGAACATGTTGCTCTGAAAAGTTCTGCCTGCCTTTTCTTTGAAAGGTTTTTTCACGAGCATTACCACGTCATTAAAGGCTTACCGTATGTGCCGAATGATTGAATTGAAAGTGCCCACGTGGTTTCATTTTTTTAATTTTCTAATCTATTGTGGGATTTTGCAGCGTTAATACATTACCAATGAGCTCTGTGTGTGTATGCATAAAAGAGTATCACGTTTTCTTGTGCAGGAGTTAGAAAGCAATTGAGAACTCGGTATATGGAGCCTTATTTTGGATTAGGCTCTGTGACACATGGAATCCCACAACCCCTGCTGACACAACAGAAACATCAAAAGACCAAAAAGAAGCTAAACCCATTGATTTGAAGTAAAATGATTTTAATTCAATCTGTCTTGACGCTATTGGACCACAGTGCTAAAATAAAAAAAAAAATTGCTGTCACATCCTCTTACTTGTTCCATACAGTCAGGTGATGCCCCATTCTGAGCTGACTGCAAATACTTAAGAGGCTGTGAAAGCTCTTCCACTGCTACCACGGTTCAGCTAGTAAATACGAGTAGGTCTGAGTGTCCAGAGAAGATTAGGTAGCAGTTTGGAAACTGACAGTCTTTTTTCTTTGTTCTTTAGACATGTACTTATGCAAATATGCTGTTCTGTTTGTAAACCTGAGTTTTATATTCTCTGTTTTTCTAATATAAACCCAGTCTCCTTCTTTGCTTCTAGGGTCTTGGAGCTGCCATTTGTACAGATGTACTTGATATGTCTGTCAGTTTCCCTTTTTTTTTTCTTCCTTTCCTTTCAAGCAGAAGACCCTGTTACATGAAGCAGTCACCTCTGTGTTGTTTGGAAGAAACAGAACAAATACAAAAAAGAGTTAACTTAAGCCTTATTTGTCTTTTTTTTTTTTTTTCCCCTCTGCTTTTTCAGGGTGCTGCCAAATGTATTTCTCAGTAATAAAACAATTTTTTTCTGTCTTCCAGGTTTTGCATTGGGGAAAGCAGGTGACAGAATGAATGCTTTGCGAAAAGTATGTTGATTAAAAGCAAGTACAAAATAATTTATACTGACATTTATTTTAAGTAATCTTAAATAAGTCCACATATGTGATTTATCCATCTTGATACGTATAATGAGGTTATCCTGCCCTGACATTCTGTTAATATACACTTTATTTTCTTCCTACTCTCTTCTCTATCCCTCTTTGCTTCTTTGTTTCCATTACCTACACAGCATGCAATCTGCTTACACAGCTAGTGTGTAGGAATTTTTCTCTTCCACATGCATTATGACCTTATTAAGGCTCCTTTAGACTTGAAAATATTATTTATCCATTTACATTAATCTAGTTTGTTTTAATGCTCAACTAAGCTACCAGAATAGCAATGCTAAAATACACAGTTAAAGTCATTACTATAGTGAGTAATCTTTTGAAATGTTCAATCTACTAGGAGAAAACGGTTCTTTAAATAGAACATTTTCATTTCTGTAAAGTAAATGGATTAAATGAGACAAACCTGCTTCCCAGGTTTTCTTTCTTGCTTTTTTTCTATCTAGTTAACTGAACAATAATGCATTTCAAGTACTTTGCGGAAAGGTTCAAGGAAAAAAATGTTTTCTTATTTTATTTGCTAGGCAAAGAACAAAGCAATACGCAGCTTACATTATATAGAGCAGTATCAGAACCACACAAGTAAGTAGTATTTTTTTTGTTGTCTCTGTAACTTTCAACAAGCACTGAATACACTAACAAGAACTGCTTGCAACTAGTTGCAAAGTATAAAAAGATATGAACTAAAACATTTTCTGGTTTGATGCATTATATTCTTTATGCATTATTTTGTTTCTTTAGCATGCTGTATGAAATCTTAGCCCGATTGGTTTAACTAGACAGCAGTACACAGTCTGCCAATGCCTGTGTAAAATAAATGATAGTTACCTGCAATAAATATGCAGTTTGCTCCTTTCTTTCACTCAGGTTTGTATCAACAGTTGAAAACTATGAAAAGTGTCATTAATGTGAAAACATTGAGATATTTATCTCCCTTCTATTCTCCTTCCTCCACCACATTTAAAATTTGGTTACTTAATGCATAGTATTTCAGGCTTTTTTAAAAAGTGTGTAGGAGTAGTAGCAAGCCCAGGAGGAGGATGTGGGTGCAAGGTGTCCATGGTGTGTTCCATGGCAGCTTTTTGTTAATCCAATTTAACATCATGCAGGTCCATGTGATGTCAGATGTGGTACCAGTATACCCAATAGTTATCTTTTGGAAAAATTATGAAAGACCATGACACATATTTAACTAAGTCACTGCATAGATAAAAAATCAGTATAATCAAACTTCATCTTACAAATAAAAACTGTAGTTAATTCTTCTGAGTCTATTCCGTGACCATTAATATTTCACACTAATAGGTTGTCAGGTTGATTAGAGACTGGTAATGTTTCCTCCATGCTTTCCGTTCTGCTCAACACAGGTCTTATCTGAGCCGTCCTCACTGTACTATAAGGAATCAGTGTGCAGAGACTGACTCATTGAATCAGATGTGTACAAAACCCACCAGAGGAAATGAGTTTTGGGTTCCTTTTGAAGCAAAGAGAAGCAGCAAGACTAGAATGGCAAATTTCTGTGTAGAAAATCTAAGAAAACCAGTCTGAGGGGGAAATCTTAGATTAAAAGCTGAATTATTAGAAAAATCTAAATATGAGCAAAAGGGTTAAATTACATGGCTAGTGGAATGTGGATCGTTGGAGGCATGTGGACCCTTCATATTTTTCCAGTGTAGCTTGTTTTTATGCAATAATGAAGTAGTACTCACAGATGTGTAAACATTCCTAACCTACTACAGAACTTTACCTAGATAAACTCTCCTTTTTAAAGAACTCAGAGAGGAAAACTACCTAACTCTTCACAGTTCTAAAAAAGAAAGGTACTCCTTATGTTTGCTGAGCTAAAACTTTTCTAGAGGGAAGAATTTAGCCGTAATGCCTTTCTTTTCTTCCCCCTACAGTTTACCATGACATTACTGTGAAATTTAAAAGAACAACCATCCGCATGAAGAAGCAAAACAAAGGTAATTAAAACTACTTGGAAATTCTGAAGTTCTATTAATTACTGACAGGTATTTATTTCATGAAGTTAAATCATGCAGTGTTCATTTACTTCAGAGATGTGTCATTTGGTGCGGTCTGCCATGCCTTAAATGGTGAAGATGACCAATGGTTTTTCACTAAAAATATTGGCTGTTGACTACATGGCTTTGGTTTTGTGCATCAGGGTTTGATGCCCATCTTGAAGTTAAAAAACACTTTCAGTCCACAGCGGTAGGAAATCACTATCAATAGTTCTGAAGCATGGCAACTCAGTGTGTCCGGTGTCAACAGTTCTGCACAAGAGAAGATGGGCACCTCCGTCAAGGCTTGCCTAAGCAATGCACTGATTAGACATGCAAGCAAGACACAGCAGGTGCTCAGATATTTGTTTTTTCTCCCAGGACTGTCTCCTGGTAAATGGTAATAGGTGGTCTTTCATTCCATCCTATGTGATAAAAATAATATGATTAATAATATGTAGAGATGAGGAAAGTGCACTTGCCCATGGACAGGTTTCTGCTGTTGCTACTGCTCATCCTCCCAAAAAATGAACCCTGACTGCAACAGTAGAGATTTTATCTGGGGAAGTTCTGCTGTATTATCAGACAGGAAACTGAGTGAGGGCCATGGCTGCATCCCCCTCAAAGCTTTAGTCAAAAGAGATGCACAGCTCGCCATACGTTGTCTCAATGGTGTGTCCTGTGTCTGATAGCTTCCTTAATGCTGACCTTTTGAAGAAACATTGCTTACTTTCCTCACCTCCAGTGCTGTTGCAATGTATGCGTTGCCAGCCAGTGACAATGATGGAGATACATCCAGAGCAACCTTGTAAGCTAGTGTCGTGTTCTTCAGGATTGCAATACAGAAAGTCGTATATGAAATAGTTTGAGGAGCTAAAGGTTAGCCTATTTCTAGTGGACATGACCCGATTTACCTTCTAGGTTCTTTCTGTTTTGAAGACCTGTAATGGCGATATGAGGTCATTTCTTTGCATGAATATTTCAGTTAAATCTTTTATGTACAAAGGTTTCATCTGACTTGCTTAGCCTACCTTTCAGGATAGATAAAGCAGCTATTTTATAGAAAACAGATGTAGCTTGCTGCTGAGTGCCCTTAATTGGTCTTCTAATTTTAATATACAACAGGAAACAAATTCAACTACATAGCTAGTTGTTTGTAAATCACTTCAGATTCATTACGATGAGACCTAAATTGCAAGATCGTTTAATGATTAACTCGTAATAAGTCAGAACCAGGATAATTTTCCAGTCAGAACGCTGTCATTGTGTTCACCTACTTCATTTATCAGTTCTGTAGCCTTTTGAGCAAGCTGAAGCACTGACGCTTTGGACATACCCTTTGATTTTTGTTTATCTGATATTTTTGGTCTGCACTGTCACATTAGTAATATGAGATGCTAATATTAATGTTCGGAGTTATGTATTTTGAAAGCATCTAAAAGTGCTATGAACCTTCAACAATTTTTATTAGATGACATTATTTTGGTTCTGGGATGAGGGTTTTTTTGATCAGTGTGACAGTAATGTGATAGCACGAGCTTCAAAAAATCTTTACAAGTCAACAGGTAGAGAGTCAGACTGTCTTATTTGCATTTCTGCATTTCTTTTTTCATTTAAGGAGCTCTCAAGGTTGTAAATCAAGTAATTTCGTAGAATCGTAGAATTAGAATGGGTTGGGTTGGAAGCAACCCTAAAGATTATTTAATTCCAACCCCCTGCCTTGGCTGGGCAGGCACACCTTCCCCTAGACCAGGTTGCTGAAAGACTCATCCAGCCTGGCCTTGAACAAGGGATGGGGCATCCACAGCTTCTCTGGGCAGCCTGTGCCAAGTTAGGAGTTCTGTGATACGAACATCTGAATGTGAGCTTAACTCGGAGTAGTTTCTTAGTGTGGATTGAAAGTGGGTATTCTCTTTCTTACTAACTTATGTTAGTGGCTACCAATAAAACCTAGTGTAGATTGTCTATAACAGCCTGTATTAGTTAGGAGCACTACATTTTAAATGCTTTTCTTGATCACCTTTTTATCAAAAAACAGTGTGAGAAAATTTGTAGTGTCTAAATGACCTTATTCTCTTGCGTAGGCTTCACTGAATTAAACCACAGTAACACAGTTGGAGTGCCAGAGGCAAGTTAAAAAAATGCCAGAGCACAACTTTTTGTTTCCACAGTTGGAGTTTTCAGTTGGAATCTTTTGCTTTTGTGTTTGGAATAAATTTTGTTCAGTGACTGATGGACTAATTCGCTGCCTTCTGAGTTTCATGCATTAACAATCTGCAGAAACCTGATTGAATTGAGGTGGGTGAAAAGCAACGATGCAAAACACCAGAAGGAAAATGCTTTAAGTCACTGAAAATGAAACTTTGACAAACAGCCTTTCAGAGATCATTCACATGTAATTGTGTCGAAAACCTGACTTTGTATTGTAGCACAGAAAATGGTGTTTTCTTAAAAGGCAGAACAAATGGCTTTGGATGGTTATAATTTCCTCTCCGATTACAGGTTAAAAAAAAAAAGGCAATATTGGTGCAGTAAAACATGCAGCACTGGAATAGATTATTTTTTTTCCTCATTTACTCTGCAGCAAAACTGTTCTGCAGAGTGGATTAATCAATAACCTGGCTTTTCAGCTTCTAAGTAAAATACATTAGAACTATCATAAAGCGATTTATGAAGATTAATAGAGCTAGGCCACATGAAACAAGTCTCTTGGGGAACAAGAGAACAGAATTGGATTCCTCAATAAATAACCCCTTCATTAAAGTCTGGCAAGTGTAAGAAAGCATTTGCAGTTAATGCTAATGCACTATAATTATACATTTGAGCTAATATAACACTTCCAACTGGAGACAGATGCGAATGAGATGCAAAGCTCTGTTGTGTTTGTGGATTTGGGGATATGTTTGCCTCTCCCTCCCACTCACCTACACGTCCAAGTTGTCACTGTTACTGGGTTTTCTGCTTGAAGCATACTGGTTGTTGTGAGCTGTGACTTTATGGTAGGAAACCAGTTTAAATCCACCTTGTAGATGTGAACCAGGACTTTAAAGTCAGGTTTACCAGCATTAGGAGTTATCCAAGCTGTCCTCCAGCACTTGTCCAGTTGGAATTGCAAAGGAAGCAGTTTTGAAGCTATTGCAGGTATTGCTTCTTGGAAGAGACAGTCTGGGTGGGAATCTGTTTAGATCCTTAACCCTTGCAAGGGATTTGTTTTAATACGCTTTTAATAACCTTCTTGCCTTGCTTCTCTGCAGATTTTTTTTCTCAGTTTTGGGAAGTACTAAAATGTTCTTTATCTGCTGAGTGGGAGAAAAAATTACCTTTGTTTGGTGAATGTTCGTGGGGGTGGTGGGAAAGCTGTCTGTAGAAGACTCTTCTAAAACTGCCACTGGCACTTCTGAAAAATAATACCCAAACCTGTGGTATTAAACAGTTCTTGAGGATGCTGCATTTTTTTGTTTTGAGTGTATAGATGGTGCCATTTTTGTTCAGTTTTTCAATATGTTAAGTGGAATATTTAGTATAAAAAGAACATGATCTTTATTTTAGCAGGGCTGCAAAGATTGGGGAAAATGGTCCTTCCAGAATGATTTTACCATTTTTAAGGTATATTTGTGTGTCCTAATATAATAGGTTATAAACATAACTAAGAGAAGGACTTAGTTCTCTGTTTTTCCTAATCTTAGTCACGTGCTTACAGATAATCACATAATGTCTTTTTTTTTTTTTTTCCTGCAGGTTATGGTCTTCGTTGCCACCGAGCTATTATCACCATCTGCAAACTAATTGGCATTAAAGACATGTATGCTAAGGTTACTGGATCCAAAAACTTGATTAACATTACCAGAGCTCTCTTCAAAGGACTGACACAACAGGTAGATTACACTCAGTCGTTCTATTCATTAGGTCAGGGGACAGAATGGGATTGATATTGTAATGGTTTGTGGTCAAACATTATATTGTAGGCTTAAAACAAAGTACTCTTACCAAGAGCAAACAAAATCAGCACATAAGTAATTCTCCTGCAGTTGTATTAAGTTGTCCAGTCAGGAGCGTTCCACAGCTAAGTGCCTCCAGGACACATCTGAATTTCTGGGCTTCATTTGTGGTATTTTTGGTGGCATTGGAATAAGCATGGGCAGAGGCCACAACCAATATTGTGTATCATTGTTCCTGAAGCTGTCTCCTAGATGATTTGAACTAGGATCAGAAGCAGGAAACAAAGCAGCCTTTCCTCTAAGGTTTATTAGCCTGAGACTTCTTCTAATCATCTTTTCTCTTTCCTGCTCCTCGTCTGCCCCCAGGAAACTCACCAACAGTTAGCAAACGAGAAGAACCTCTATGTTGTGGAGTTCCGGGAGGAGCAGGGCCCACTGCCCATTGTTGTAGCACTGCCTGAGGGGACCGTCCGTGAGGATCCTGAGCCCGAAGATGATGTTCCAGACACTAAGTTGGAGTGGAGCGAGGTGAAAGAAGCTCAGGGAATGAAGAAATCACCCTGGACAAATGTCAGGCAGAGAGTATGGTGAAAGATACAGTACATCTTTCCTTGCTGCTCACAGATGCAGCTGTAAAAGTCCAGCCTCGGTGGGTGGGTTGTCTAAGCTTACATTTCAGAGGAGGGCACCAGTAGGTCTCGTGCCATTCGTGCTGCTGATCCCATTCAGTTACACCGTTTGCTTTCCCACAACTCTTCCCACCACTGTCCAGCTAAGGACATTCGGGAGGAAACAGCAAGTGGACATGACTTTTACTTCAAGCATGCATTTACTTGATTCCTGAAGATGATGCGTCATGAATAGGTCCTGGAGTTCCATTCACTTTGGGAAACTACTGATTGTGGAAGCAATAAAGAATCCTCAGAATGAGTTTGGTGTGGGTTAGTGTCTTATTTGCAAAATGCTGATGTCTGGGAGACCTTGAAGCAAGCATTTCTCTCCATAGGCTTATTCCGAGTGGTGGGGCAACAAGATGGAAGGTAGGGGAGAGGGGAAAGGGAGGTGGGCAGCAATGAGATATGTGTAAACACTAGTTTGCAAGTGGGGGAGTTCCCCAATTGAAGCAGAGGCTAAATATCTGAGGGCAAGCAGCTGTGAGAAAAATCTCAAACAATTTTCTTCAGACAGGATCTTCTGTGAAGCTATTTTATTCGTGATTGCAATGGTGGGCGTCCTGCCAGTTAGGAGTGCATTATAGTAAACAAACCATCACCTTTTATTCCATATTACCTGACACCTGATCACCTCCCCTGTTTCCTCATTGCCTGAGTACTACAGGTTCACAAGCTACTCAGTGCTCCTCTATACCATATATACACACACAATTTTTCTTTTTTTCAACCCTTTAATTTCTCCCTTTTTCATTTTTTTCCCCTTATGTTTTGAGAAACTGTGATCTTCGTTCTCTGCCAATTTGGTACTGGGCACAGTGGAGTCTTTATCCTGAATTCTGGATAGGGCCAAAACTATGTTTTATCATGTATTAGAGTGACCCAAGCTACAAAGCAGTTCAGAAGTTGGCTTCTGTGCCTTCCAGTCGAAGATGCTTGCTATGGCATTTCTCTGATCTTTCTGGATGGCAGCACAGCCACCTGGTGTATCCACCACTCCCACTTGTGTTGTCTGCAAACTTGCTGAGGGTATGCTGCCCTTCATAAAGATAATTAATGGAGATACTGAACAGGACTGGACCTGTTATTGACCCTTGCTTCAGACAAAGCAAATTCTCCAATTCAGATGTGGAAGTGCTCCTAACTCACTGCGTCCCTAGAGGCGAGGTAACGTAGGTGCCCGTGTGCAGGTATTTGGGTAACAGCTAACGTTATGGTTAAGAAGGTAGTCTTCAATTAAGCAAGAACCGAGATAACGATCTGGACATAGTTAATGAATTATATGTCCGTAATCTTGTTTGCATCAGAGGAGCTGAGGTTTTACCTGCCTTCCAGGTAGGCTGGTTTGTCTTTAACTGGAGTGTAGGTGCCTGATCTCTGAAGTAGATGCCTGCAGACCTTGTTTTGCTGAGGAAGCTGGAAGAGAAGAGCGGAGGTGGAAACTCCAGTTAGGCTCCTGGCTGAAAGGTAGCGGTGGCTGCAGGGCTGCCACGAGCCTGGTGGTTTTAAGCGTGATGGAACTTCAAATGCTCCGAAAAAAAGGGCTGGTTCATGGCATTTCAAATGGGCTCTGCGCCTTCGAGAGAAGCCTTGAAGGGGAGGGATGGGAGAATAAATGAAACATGGCATGAGGGGGAGGATGATGGAGATCAGGTGCTAGCCCGGAGGGATCCAGAAGTGTCTGACTTGTTTCATAGGAATTTATCTTCATCCATGCAGACTTCTAAATCCCAACTGGATGTGGTCCAGAGCAGCCTGGTGCAGCTTTTGGGTGAAGCAAATGCTCCCAGGGTTCCTGCTTCCACAGGACAAACAGCACAACACCATCCTCCTGCCAGGTCCCGCTGGTCTTCCGATCAGGCTTATAAACCCTGCTCAGCAGCGAGAAGGCAAAAAAGGGAATACAAGGGTGGGGTGAAGCCTCTGTGCATCCTTTCTTGGTGCACAACTATCACAGGCCCCAGGGAGGCAAGTTCAGTGCTCTCCCATTTGAAGGGAACAGCAGTTTCTCTGACAAACCCTGGACAAGGTCCAAGCCTGCCACCTTTGCCACGTTTCCAGGGGGCTCACAGCAGGTTCTCAGGTCAGCGCTGTCCCCAGGGCTCCGTTTTGGGGTAAGAACTGGGACACACGTGGCAGAAGGGGGCTTGTAGGCCCTGGAAGAGCACGGAGATGTGTTGGTGACCTTGGGCTGCCCAGCTTCCAGGCACATGGGGACTTCTTGGGTGCAGTGAGAGGACTGGAGGGCAGGGCGTGAAGGCCAACGGAGATCTCAGAGGGCTTTTTGAATTGTCTCTTCTCCTTTCCTCCTTGCGAGGAACGTGCACGTTGTTGTAACTCACCCGGGAGGTGCAATCCAGCAACCTGGTGCAGCAACGCCACACCTCACCGTGTCACCCTCTGCTGCTGTCCCAGGTGTAAGCTGCACTGGGAGGGATTCAAAGCCACAGCACTGCTTCGTAATCAGTTCCTTCGGATGTTTGTGACCCTGTGGTGGCCTTTCTCCCTGCCCAGCCCTCCCTATGCAAAGCCTTGGCCCAGGTTTCTCCCCCCTAGTCCCAGACCTGCACCCCTCAACCCAGTCTCTGGGTACTGGGGCTGGTGGGAGCTCCCACGGCAGCACCACCCGGCTGTTTTTTTCCAGTCCAGGCTTACAGGAAGGTTTTGCTCCTGCTGGGAGGGAGGTGGCTCAGCAACCCAGCTGGGGCCAGAAGGGCGCAGACTGGTGTGAACTGGTGTGCGGCAGAGAGAGCAGGATAGCAGAATGAGCTGGGGAGGGGACGGGGCCAGGTGCCAGGACAGGGGCTGTAAATGGGATGGCTACAGGGCAAAGGGACTGGGACGTGAGGGGAGCAGGAGGCAGTGTTTGGAGCAACCATGGTGACCACGTGTGGGTGGAGAGGTTGGGCATGGGCACTGCATCTCAGGCTGCAGGGCATGACCCCGAATGCCTGCTTTTGTAAATACGCCCCAAAAAGAAAGGCATCTTCGTGCTTTGATGTGCCTACATGCAGGGCAGTGCAACTCTGGGCTCCACCACCCCCCGGGATGACGTGATGCTGAAGCAAGTTTCAGCAGGTGCAGCTAAGCCTTCAGAACCAAGCGCAATTGTGAGCAGCAGCCAGTTCCCTCCCTGCTATGAAAAAGGGTTTCTTTTTTCCACCCCCTGTTGTAATCAGCTTGCTTTTGTCACTAAAGCAAACGAAACAGGTCAGGCTGGTTTTCAGCAAGGATAACCCATAAAGAACCCAATGTTTTCCCCATATTGCAATTATAAAGCTTCAACCCTCAACAGTCCACCTAGGACCTGAAATAACAGAGGTGTCTCTATGTCCACTTCTGCTTCCTGTCAGTTCTCCAATTTTTGTTATTACCCAGGAACTTCAGACTCAAAATGAAAGTTTTTTGTCCCCCCACAAGCTGGGAGGGATAATTTGGTGCCACCGCACATTAGGCGCCTCTGTAACATGTGAAAACAGCCCTTCTTGGGCCTGGATCTAAATTAACTCACTTGAGTTAACACTCTGATTCACATGTTCAGGTGAACATCATCACCGAGTGTTGGATGGGGCTTTGGGCAGCCTGGGCTGGTGGGAGGTGTCCCTGCCCATGGCAGGGGGATGGAACCAGATGATTTTTAAAGTCTGTTCCAGCCCAAACCACTCCATAATTCTATGAACTTGAGTCAGTTTAGTGCCCGTCCCCACAGGCTCCCTTTGCCAGAGAAGCCCCTCCAGGGCATACAGGGCTGCGTGTGCATCAGCTGCAGGGAGAAATTAACAGCAATGACCTTTGTCTGGTTGCAAAATCACAGGAAACCCATCTTTATTAATGACACAGTGCCAGTGTATGTGAGAACAGTCATGCACTAAAAACAAGAGCTGATTGCCACTGCTTATCTGAGATGTTCTCCTAATTACCCATATAATTCTGCAGCAGTCTGTAGAGCACGTTTTCTAAGTTGTGTTTCATGGGGGGATTCATGACGGGGTAGTTTCTCGGGTTATGGCTGTGCCTCGTAATTTGACAGCACCCTTCGGGGGTTGCAAGAATTCATATTGCCCCTGAGACAAGTCGCGTTCCTTCCACATCACAAGGCAGAGGTGGCGTTTCCAGACGCGGCACAGCAAATTCTTTTGGCACAGCAGAGACAGGGAGGGAAATAGGCTTGCACAGGTGGATGTCAATGAAAATGGCCAGCTTTCACACTCGTGCTGCTTAGTGCCAGACGTTCAGGCTTCCACTTATAGCAATAACAACCCCAGAGGCATAAGGGTGTAGTTGAGGGGAAGCTGCTTTGAGCTGGATGTTTTCTATTTGGGCCCCAGTTACCAACATCAAGCTGTACCCAACCCGGAAAAGAATGAAGAAAATAGATTGCGCCAGGATACAAGTTTCTCTGGCAGGCTCTTGGTCTTCGTTGCCACAGTCCCACAGAAAGCTGCTTGTTTATAGTATAGATATTAAAAAAACAAACCCCAAACCCAGCCTGGAAACTGCAGTCATTGGACACCGTTTGTGCTCATGGGATGACCACATGACACAACGTGCAAGGAAAGACATTTAGGATGACTTCCATCGGCGGAGAGAGTATATCTGATGGATCACATACAACAGGGTAGCTACAAATGCAAATACCTACAAATGGAAAAATACATCAGCCAGTTAATTTTTTATTATATGGCATGAGTTCCTGAGCAAATACACTGGAAGGCATTATATTTCTATTGACTTTTGCACGTTTGGAGGCATTCATGGGACTGGTTTCCTCCTCCCCCCTCCAAAGGTTGGTGCTAATCAAGATTTGCCCTTGGGGCCACCCCACAGTCTTCCACTTGCCAGACACTCACCACAGCAGCAATGTTCTCCTGGTAGGCGGTCCACCACCCAGTGAAGGTAAAGCCCCTTAGTTGAATGGTGTAGTAGGCTTCCAACACAGCAGCACTGAGGTAGAACAGTGCTGCTGTCACCTGGCAGATGGCATCCTAAAAAACGGGGATTACACACTGTCATTCCCAAGGAGGGAGCATGCTGGGAAGGGAAAAACAAGAGGAACCCACAACAGGAAAGCCCCAGGCTGCAATTCAGAGTGCAGTAGGGGGACAAAAAGGGGAAAATTGTCTTTGAGTGATGGCAAGGAAGGGATCAGCCCTGAGGTTTGCTGCGTCCACTTACCAAAGTGACCCAGGAGCTGCTGCCCCCGTGTGCCCCACACAGGTAGAGGAACAGGAGGGTGGCGGTCATGACAAAGCAGAACACAGAGACAAACATCACCCAGCCCAGCACTATGGGATGTAAGACCTTGGAGGCGGCGATGAGGATCCAGACAAGGCCCCCAAAGATCTGCAAGCACAAGTGGGAGAAAGGGTGAGTGTAGGATGACTGCCTTACCCAGAACGGGGCCAAAAGCCAGACACTGCACACGGCAATAGCAAAGCCTGTGAGTTCTTCGCAGCCTCTGCTCAAATCTGGGAGCATCTGCCTCCGGTCTGGGCCCCAGTGAGCCTCACCGCACCCCTGCCTTCAGGAGTCACGGCCATTCACCGCCCCGGTGTGCTGAGCAGGCTGGTTCTGGCCGTTTCTGAAGGCTGGTTTTGGTAAGAAGGGAGCTTGTTTCAGGACACATCCACCTCACACCCAGCGCGGTGGCTCCCTGAGAGGCGTTGTGCCAAACCCGGCCCACCAACACGAGCAGCACAGTCGCGGCGTGGTGGCCATGGCCTAAATGAAGGCCTTGTGCGAGCTTTATCCTGAGGGGAGAACGAACAGGTTGAAGGGAGGTAAACAAAGCCAGTTTTACTCTCTGTGGTAGGGGAAACAGGGCTGAGGCTCCCAGCTCTGTGAAAGCACTCCTGGGAGCACCGGCTCATGCCTCATCACCAGTTGCTCTTGGTTTTTCTGGTTAATGTCCAGAGGAAATATCATTCTGGTGACCAGTATGTGATGATCAACATATATGATGGTCAGCCTTTGTCGGCATCCAACACCACCTTAATCCCAATCATGGTATTTCTGTTTCTTTGGAGGCATTTTTGCAGGTCAAAAGGAAGCACCATAGGCATTGCACTGAGACAATGACACATCAGTCACGTCACCCCAGGTTTATAGGGGAGACTTCCCTGATTTCATTAAGCATATCAATACATTAGATCAAGGATGTGACTTTAACTTTACGAGTACCTGGGTGAAAATGGTTCTGCTATTTTGACGCACCTTGTAATGACCCAAGACCAACTGGCACCTGAGCACCAACCCAGGCCCTGTATGGCTGACGGCTTGAGTGCATTGCAGCTAAAGATCGTGGAGAAAAACTTGCAGTTGTTCCTTTAAAATCCAGCACAGTCAGGGTGAGACATGAGACTTCTCAATTCCCATCTCTCCCTTCTGTAGGATATTTCTCACTCAAGCAAATATGTTTGACGTGTTTGATTGCTGATTTTGATTTTATGGCACTGCTGTTCATTCGGTGAACTCATAAAAATCAAAGGTTTTCAGCAACAACCCACAGCACACTGAAGACCACAATCTGATAAAAAATTAACTTTTAAATAGCCTTTTACAATACAAACAAAGCTGTTTTCAAATTGTTTCAGCTTCTCCGCATAGGCCCAACTGCTAAATTTTGTCCAGATATGCAGAAAACTCTTTAAATAGAATAGATGACAAGAATTAAACCCAGCCTCCCAGAATACAAGTGATAGTTCTTCATCAACAGCCAGATGTGGCAATCATCTGAGCTGTAGGCAGGACCTTTTGGCATGACAGCAACCATCTAAGAATCTGAAATGATTTATTATTTTTTTTCTGTGTAGTTACCGTATCAACCCACTGCAGATAACCTCAAATTCCACTGAGGATTGAGAAGCTCTTTCTCCTTTTCCTGAATGCTGTGATTCAAGGGAGCCACCTCCTTTGTACACAGTAGAGAGAATAAACCTGCACCTGAGGTTTACACTTGGAGTCATACACCCCAGCGATGGGGAAACCCTGTTCTGCTGCATGCCTCCTTGCTGGGTGGTGCCCGAGCCTTTAGGAAGCACATTTCCAGACCTTCCTCAAACCACAGGATAGGGTATTTCTTTTTGGCTCATTAAGCAAGCTGCCTCGCCAAATTCCCTGCAGACACAGCAAACAGCTCAAGGCACAGCCAGTTCCATCAGCACGCCTGGGTGGACATCATGCTCAGCACCAGGACTGCCCAGCCAGTGTCTGCCCAGCCAGAAAGCCCCCAGGGATGTGGCATCCTCCTCCATGCAGCTGCAGGAAACCTGGATTTTGTTATCACAGCCTGGGCACGGGGACCAAGTCCTTAAAACGTATCTGGGTGAGCTGAGGGAAAAAGCCTTTCTGCACACATCAGTAATGCCTGCTTTGCTCTTTGCTTGTCTGCTATCACTTAGAGAATGAAGTAAATGCTGTAAATCCCAGGGACGTGGATGGGGTTGGGGGACAGGGAAGGCTTTGTTCCCAAATGGCAAAGTTGGAGTTTTTGGCATGGAATAACCTAAACTCCGTCCTACAGTGTGCAGCCAAAACCATTCAGTGCTGGATGAAAGTACTCAGGCATAGGAAAAAGCCTCTCAAACTGGCATGAGAAGACCAGGTTTCATCCGCAGCAGCAGAGGACACAGGAAAAAGTTTCTCCTTGAAACATTTCCATCTTTCAGTCAGTGCTCAGAGCAACAGCTTTAATTACCCGTGCCAAATCCTGTGAAATACTAATCTTCTCCCAGTCAATGAGATTACAATATGGGAAAAAGTGGTATGTGCTCATCCACCCTTCCCTCACCCCCATGCCCGGCTCTAGCACTGCACTTCCAGCCCAGAAACATCTAAGCTTCAGCAGCGAGGCTTTTTGCTGCTGCAGTTACCCTACCCAGCTTTCACCCCCAAAGCAGGGGGGTAAGCATTTTATCCTCTGCATGCTCAAACCACCTACCAGTTAATTTGCTCGATTTGGCTACCTAGCTTAAAGCCACAAGCAACCCCTGCAAATCTGTTAGGCAGCAAAGTAGAGAAGGTTTTCAGAAGCGCCACAGAAATCCCCTGCAGACTGAAGGGGAGTTTTAGAGCCCCAGTTTAAGGCTTGTGGTTTTCTTTTAGGCTGCCCCCAGAAACTTATGGCTTAGGGACCTGGCCTGGCTTCCAGACCATGCACTTTCGGGTAAGACCCATCCCTGGGACACCTGCAGCACCCAGCCTGCTGGGTGCCCCACAAGCAGCTTCTGCCCTCCCTGGGGGGGGGGGGGGGGGGGGGGGGGAAGCTGGCACTCACCAATTCAGGAATGAAGAGCACATCTGGGAAAGTCGTCAGGACGGCCAAGCCGCTGGGCAAAGAGCTTCTGGAAGTTGCCGAGGACATCATGAACCTCTCCTGCAGTGACGGTCGGCCACTCTGGAGGCAGCTGCCAAATGCAGCCCACTTCCCTCCCTCTCTCTCTCTCTCTTCCTCCTTCCCTCCCCTCCTGCCTGCTCTTCCCTCCCTCCTTCACACCGGCAGGTGAAGACAGCTGCGAATGTCACAGGCGTGACCACGTATTGCTCTGAGCCTGGCGGGGGCCCCACGCGAGGTTTTCAGGAGATGCGGGCAGCCCTGGGGCGTTTTGAGCACAAGCAGGGACACACCACTCAGGGCAAGTCCTTGGGCGGTGGTGGGTGGCACAGGTTCACGTCCAAGGGCAACAAGGGTGATCTGTGCCCGTCCTGCTGGGCAGCATCTCTCATCCCCTTTGTTTGCACAGTCAAGTCAGTCGGCTTGTCCCCCACCCGCATGAGCTGGCCACAGCAGAAAGCACAATGGCAGGTGGCAGAGCAAGATGGGACGTGCCAGCCACCCGCAATTGTCAGGGCTGGGAGATGTCCCATGGGGGGGAAACGTATCCCCAGACAGTCATGGGCAGCCACATTGCAGGGCCACCACCTCCATCATCCCAAAAGGCCAAAGTAACAAAAATAGCCTAAAATAATGAGATTTGCCGAGCTATTTGTCTTCCCCTTTTTTTGCTTTTTTAACCTGGAGTTCATGTGAGTGAGTCATTTCCCCTTTCCATTATTTGGGGTGTTTACTTCTTATTAACACGCTTACACAGATACCCAGCAAAACCTCAGCTATGAAGGCCAAGGCCAAAGACATGAAACATCAAGAAATTGAGCAATGTGGCCGTCGTGGCCTAGCCACTGCTGCTCACCAGTGACCCGTAGCAGAAATGCCCGTTTCAGCCTGTCCATGCTGCTTGGCCTTTGGCAGCTGCTCCCAGGCACAGGGCTTTGGTGCGGGGTCTGGAGCAGGAGGAGCTGGTTTCAGAGCCTTAGCATCACAAAATCATGGAATGATCTAGGTTGGAAGAGACTCCAAGATCACCAAGTCCAACCATCAGCCTGGCCTACTGAGTCCCATCACTAAACCATGTCCCTTAGCGCCACGTCCACAAGTCTCTGAAATACCTCCAGGGTCAGGGACTTCGCCACTGCCCTGGGCAGCCCGTTCCGTGTTTGACCACTGTCTCCAGGAAGAAATTCTTCCTAACATGCAATCTAAACCTCCCCTGGAATAACCTGAGGCCACCACCTCATGTCCTGAGGTCTTGTCATCTGAGAAAATAGACTCACACCCTCCTTTCAGGTGGTTATGGGGAGGGATGAGGGTTCCCGTCAGCTTCCTCTTCTCCAGCCTAAGCAGCCCCAGTTCCCTCAGCTGCTCCTCGTATTTCTTATTTCCTAGTCCCTTCACCAGCTTTTTTTGATCTTCTCTGTATGTGCTCAAGCAACTCAATATCCTGGCTTCTTTTGGAGCAGGTTGGCAGGCAGGTGGGAAGGTGAGAGCTCTGCAGGGATAAAGGAAATAAATGCCTGTCCTGAACGACAGGACATGGAGGTTTGGGACAATGAGTGCAAGAGAGGAAGGCAGTAGGAAAAGGAAGAAACAGTGGTGCGGATGGCTGGAGGAAGCTATCAGATCAGAAAGGCCGGACAAACCCTTTCTATGAGCAGATCAAGTGAGGGAGACGGTGCACACTTTAGGGGAGAGTCACAGGGGTGATCTCTTGCCCTCTCCACTTTATTTTAAATAATACTCATGAGAATATGACCTGAAGGTGAAGGGATCCTCTGGCATGTGCCTGAGCCAAGCTGGAGCAGCCAAACTGTTTGAACCACCATCTCTGGGATGTTCTAGAAGCACTGCATTGTTTATGAGCATCTGTGACCTTGGCAGAACGTGCCACACAGGCTCCAGAGGTGCCCAAAGGGGCCTGACCCACACAAGGCTGACTTGCAGACCACTGGGCAACAAACAATAGGACAGAACAGCACCAGCATCACTGCCAAAAACAGGCTGACCACCAGTGAGTTCCTGCTACTCGATGGTCCCACCAGAGAAGTCATGGGGGAGCAGGACCATCAGCTTTGGCAAGCATGATCCCAAAGGAAAATGCTTCTGCATTGAGATCAGCATGCTCCTAGGAGCACAGCCACGTCCAGGTGGTTCTGAAGACCTCCAAGGAGGAGATCCTACAGCCTCTGTGGGCAGCCTGTGCCAGGGCTCCGTCACCCACACAGCACAGAAGAGCTGCCTGATGCTCAGGGGGCACCTCCTGTGCTCCAGTTTGTGCTCACTGCCTCTTGTCCTGGCACTGGGCACCGCTGCACAGAGCCTGGCTCTGTCTTCACTTGCATCCTCCCTTCAGGTATTTGTAGACATACATATAAATGTGTAACACTGGCCCCAGCTCATGATCCGGGGCGAAACTGGAGCCCTGCTCTCACAACACAACCTGAACCCAGGGCAACGAGCTGGCCCAGTCCAATGAGCAATGATGTGTGAACCTTGGATGACGGAAAGGAGTTGCATTTCCCCTGAGGATGACCTAGGGAACAGGAAGGAGCTGCCATGGCAGTAACAACATCCTGAGAAACCTTTGTTTGCACCCAGCAGAGCCTTAGCAGGGAGGGACCCGGGGCTTTGCACAGAGGCGGTGGCTGTTGGCTGGTGGGGCTGGGTGTCAGCTGCTGCTTTGGCCTGAGGCTCATGGGGAGGAGGAAGGGACAGGGAAAAAAAGGAGCAGGATCTGTCCTAGGGACCCTGTGCAGGGCTGCTGTGACAGAGGGACAGCTGCCCTGGGCCCGAGGGTGCGTGGAGCCCTTCTTGCAGCTGAGCCGGTCTTAGCAGTGAGCACAGCATCGCAGCAAGGGCTGAGAGCAGCCCAAAAAGCAGCTCTGCCAGCCCTCCAGCACGAGTCTCACGGGCTGTGCCGGTTTCTGATGTACTAGAAACACCCCAAAATTCGCAACTGGTTTCGCTTTTGCAACTGGTTTCCACCTGTTAGTAAAGGAAGCCCCATCAGCCGTGCACACACAGGGCACAACACGGCTTTCCTGTGGCGACAGCACCCTCCAGCTGCTGCCTCTGCAGCGCAGCACCCATGGGCCTGCTGCACCCATTGCCTCTCTGAGGGCTCCTTGCAGATATTCCCTGATATTCAGCCTCTCGCCAGGATGGATCAGGGCCTGAGCAAGGCATTGGGGACGTTACAGAGGTCCTGGGCCTCTCTCCCGGTGGGTGTCAGGCCCCTGGAGGAGACAGCGGCGGGAGCAGCAGGGTTGGAAGCGCCTTTCTGCGGCCACCAGGACTCGCGCCACTCATCCTTATGCTGCCACTCGGACCCAGGGGAAGGCCCCGCGATATCACAGAGCTTTTTGTAACGTCACCGCTGAGCCAATGACATCATCAAGCCCATGATGTCATCAAGCTCTTTCCACCCAGACCCCCGGGGATGTGCCTGGGCGCAGGGTGGCAGCCAGGCCCAGCCTGGCAACCTGTCCTGGGAAGGCAGCAGAGCCATGCTCAGACCGGCCTTCGCCGCCGCCCTGCTTTCCGTGGCCCCTCTGCTCTCTGCCGACCTCGGCTTCGGAGACTGGTCCCCCTGGAGCAGGCTCGGCCGGGATGATCTCCCCCAGGACCCAGAGGCTGGGTACACGGTGCTGCAGCCCTCCCACCTGCTGTGCCCCCTGCACTGGCTGTGCCCTGCCTTCGCTCGGCTGCAGCTAACGCCGGAGTCCCTGGAGCTGTTTCACACCTACAGCCAAGCCCTGTGGCCCCTCTGCGGGGTTTTGCTTGGGTCCTGGCTCTGGCACAAAGTCAGGAGACGCTGGAGATGTGTAAGTGAGCGTGGTCACAGGCAGGGTGGCGCTGGGCCACTGGGAACGGGGAACTGCCAAGGCTTTGGGCCAAAGCCCCTTAAACCAAGGAATAAAAACAAAAAAAAAGCCTCAGCAGAACGCCAAGGGTGCTCCACATCTTCTGCAGGTCTTTTCCGACCTCCCCAGGAGGCAGAGCTCGGCCTCAGGTTTGGAGGGGGAAACGAGGACATGCTGCCCTGCAGGGATTGAACCCACCAGCAAAAAAATACGGGGGCCACCTCAGTTTTACTTCGCATGTCCTGCTGCCTGCGGCAGGCCAATGAGGCTGGAGTTTCAGGAGAAGACGCCGAGACCATCCCGACGGGGCTCGGTCCCCCAAGGCCCCTGCTCATTTCTTTGTCCCCCCTTGCTCTGTTATTTCCAGGAGAAGCTCCGGCCAGCCTTGGTGTCCGTGGGGACCGACTGCCAGGAGTTCACGTGCTGCAGCCACGAGGCCCTCCACCGCCTGGCAGCAAGCACGGCCCTGATGAGGAGCTACCTGCGGCGCCTCCGCCGCCTCCACTGGCAGGAGAGCGGGCACAGGCTGCACGGGAGGAGGCCGGAGCGGAGCACGAAAAGGCAGAGAAAGGTGGAAGATGAGCAAGAGGAGGAGAGGCTCATGTCTGCCTGTCTGTACAACCCCAGCTACAGCGGGGCTGCGGGCGTGCTGTGTGATTAAAGGGAATCGGAGAAGGGTGGAATGGTTTGGGTTGGAAAAAAACTTACAGAGCATCTAATTCCAATCCCCCACCATGGTCAGGGACACCTCCCACCAGACCTGGTTGCTCAAAGCCCCATCTAGCCTGGCCTTGAACACCTCCAGGGATGGGTATGCCTTCATCTGTGTGCTTGGAGGATGCTTCCCAGGGTTGGGTTAGGGTTTAGGGCTTTGGTTTGAAAATCAGGGTTCTTCCTTTTGTCAGCAATTTACTTAAGATCTTGTTTTCCTTGACGTCCCTGGAGAAATTCAATTCTATTTGACCTTTAGCTTTCCGTATTGCATGTTTGAGCAATGCCCCTGTAATCCTCCCAGGTTAATGATGACCGTAAGGCTAAGCATAAACCACATCCTAATTGTAGCCCTAACCCCAACTCAAACCCTAAGCCTATCCTTTTATCTAATTCTACACCACACATTAATTCTGTCTAGAACAAACCACAAACCCTAACGGTAAACCCAAAACTAACCCTCACCCTAAATACAACCCTGCACTGAATCACAGAATGGCTGAGGTTGGAAGTGAGCTCTGGGGAGCATCTCATCCCGTTCATCCCCCCCCCCCCCCCCCCCGCAGGGCCACCCAGGACCCCATCCAGGCAGCTTTGGAAAATCCCCAAGAGGAGACCCCACAGCCTCTGTGGGGCACCACATCTCTTTCCCAGTGGTCCTGAGGAGAGGGTGCAGACAGGCTTCACTCCTCTTCTGGGGCAGGGACCCCATTTGCTGCATAGGAGGAGCAGGGCTGAGATTTCCAGCCCCGTGAGGCTGAACCCGATGCAGGACTTGGAGCAGAGGGAGAGGAAATCTCTTTCTATTATCTGCCCCCTGGCACAGGTCCCCTGCCCAAAAGGACCTCCAGAGGCGCCAAAATAGATCTACAAATGCCCAACTACCCCCATCTCCAAGCAACTCCTAGCACCCTTACACCCTTCCTCCTCCTCCCAGGCCATCCCTAAGCCCTGAGAAAAACCCTGCATCTCCAGTCCCACAAAGCTGCAAGATAGATCTGCCTTCTGCTGGGTACCAGATGTTACCTCCACCGACATGCAAGCACATGCACAGCATCCTGCCGTGCATCTCTCCCAGAAACAAGAGCCCTATCACTCTGTGTGGTCTGGCACCCTGCCCTCTTTCCCATCATTTCTCATAACTCTTGCTGTTCCCTGAACCACCCAGAGAGGAACAGTCATTCTGTTCCTGGGTGAGACCCCAAACCCCCACCAATTTCATAAATAACTACTGGGATAAGCTCGTCTAGGTCACACCCTCCTCACACCAAAAATGACTTGCTTACCCTTTGCACCCATATCGTGTCCGCAATAGACCACAAAGAGACTTGTGCTAGGAAAAAAAAACTTTCTTTTATAAACAGATTTTTTTTTTCAACCCTTGTTCTTCAGGGTTTTATTTTTTTTTTTTTGCAAAGATAAAGTGTAACCCAAACAAACTCTGTGTGTGTATATATATGTGTGTGTGCATGCACGCATACATTTATACACTTAAACACAACCCTGCAAACTTGTGCTGCTCACAGCAGCCCTTCCTGCTTTATGGCAGAGAACTCCAACAACTAACAGAAAAAATAACGCACTGAGCCATGTCTGTCACTCTGGAGGGGACCCCATCAGCTGCAGATGGGAAGCTTTGGCTTGAGCGTTAACACATTGCTTTTGTGGTATTTCTAGACGCTGGCTGGATTAGACAGCATCACGCTAGGACACATGACACAGCACTTGGGAAGGGCAGTCCAAAGGACTGAACAGTCTTTTAACAGGTAACAAGCAGTCCGCACTTAGAAAAATCACAGTTCAGCTCCCAACTCAAGTAGATGATTGTATCTACGGCAGAAGTGGAGACAAGAAAGGGAAGGAGATGTCTTTCTGAGAGAGGTGACCACAGTAACACAGCCCGTCCAGAGCAATGGTTCTGCATATTAAGCACTAAGAAAGCAGCGCTCAAAGGAAATGTCTCTTCATTCTGCCTGAAAGCTCCATACTATCTTTGAGGAGAGACACTAAGACAAACTGGTCAAGACAGCCTGGAGGCAGAGATCCAGGCTGGCAGGCTGGGTGACAGCCCACCTCTAGTCATAGGCATCATCGTCATCAAAGTAGGAGTCACAGTCGAGGTTATCTGACTCATCATCGAACTGAAAGTTGTCTTCATCAAGGTCGTCATCATCATCATCATCATAGTCTTCCTGCCACTGCGGGTCATACTCCTCATCTTCATTCTCTTTTCCATCTTCGTCTGTGTTGGGGGACTCACAGAAGATGGTAGGTCTTGGCCTATTGAAGAGGAGAGCATCAGAGCGGAGCCCTTCCCATTCCCAGGCTGCAAGCTGGAACCATGACCCAGCCCCACACCACTCTCACCCTCCCCATTATCATCACCTCAGCAATCCCTGCCAAAGCCATGCTTTAGAGGCACAGCAGCCACGCAGGTACACCTAGGAGGTGATTTAATGGGCTCATCCAGGCACGCAGCACAGGGATGTGCCAGCAAGCCACCTGCAGACTGCCCGACAAGCTGTGGTCAGCAGCTCTGGTGTCTCAGCCTCCTTGGAAGAGACTGGAAACTGCCCTGAAACTGAATCTCTCTTGGCACAGTTCTCATTCCTTCCTGCAACCTTCAGCACCCTGTTCAGCTCCTGTGTTGGTCACACTGGGACAGCAGCTGCCAGTTGCGTTCCTTGGTTTAAGCAGCATGTCACACTGGAATGGACTTTGTTTTAAATTCACCACCTTTCAGTCACATTTAACACCTGCCAGCTCAGTACTTCAGCACATGGTCACAACAAACCACCCATTTCACCTCTCAATACACTATTTCACAGCTCTGTCACTTCTTCTCCATTGCCTTCCTAAAATAAGTGTCAGGCCCTTCTATCTCTCTCCATGTATGTTTTTCTTGCTGCTCTCATTCAGGCACCTCCTAGATCTTCAGTACACCTCTGAAGAAAGAGCAGGTCCCTCTGCAGGAACCCAAGACAGTCCCGGTAGAGAATATCCATAACTGGGTCTGCCAGCAACGGAGCTTTCTTGCCCATAGCCTCATATTAAGTGCAGATTTCACTGGGCTCCCTACACAGCTACATTACTTACATTGTTATCTCAAACCACAACACAGGATGCAATAAATTAGTATCTTATTAATTCTTTTGTATTTCAGTGAGCACAGAAGAAAACTCTGGTCACCTGCTTTTCTTCTGCACTCACCATCTTTCCTTACTACCCAACTAAGAACACTCACCCTATGCAGGCAGGGGCTGAAGAAGGCACATTGGAGAGTTTCTCCTTATTCTCATTAGGATCTGTCGAAGTCTCAAGCCCAACACGGAAATCCTGCCAGCATGGAAGAACAGGCAAAGGAAAGAGACAGTAAGTGATCTGAAGTGTAGTTCGTGCTGCAAATCCCCTCCCTACATCCACACAAACAGCACCTCAGTCTGTACCCTCAGCTGATGAAGCCCCTTTCTACGTTTGCCGATATCAAACTAGACCAGAGCAAGACGAGCCGCCAACAAGCACATGGACTTCACCTGTGTGGAGTGCCAGAGAATTGCAAAGAGACGCTCCTTGATCCGGTGCACCAACTCCAAACCAGTATTGAAATGCTCTGCTTTCAGGAGCTGAAGAGAGGAACTCAGGTCCTGGTACTGCAGCAGGGATTCCTCTGCAATTCAAGACCAACAATATCACACTGCTCCCCACACTCTTAAGTAAAAACCAAGCCCCTGAGCTCTGATTACCAAGCCAGTCACAGCTACTCAGGTCCCTGTCCTGGTTTCAGCTAGGAGAGAGTCAATCTTCCTCCTAGTAGCTGGTATGGTGCCATGTTTTGGATTTAGGATGAGAATAATGTTGATACCACGCTGATGTTTTAATTGTTGCAGAGCAGTGCTTACACTAAGCCAAGGACTTTTCAGCTTCTCACACTGTCCTGCCAGCAGGCTGGGGGTGCAGCAGGAGCTGGGAGGGGACAGACCCAGGCCAGCTGACCCAAACTGGCCAAAGGGGTATTCCATCCCATCTGACGTCATGCTGAGCAATTAATATTGCAGCTGAACTGCTCCAGAAATGACATTGAGAAGATCGAAATAGGCTGGGGGATGTGAGATACCTGGTGGGTGCTGGGGTGTACGCTATTGCCCTACTACAGAGCTGCCATCCTTTGAACCAAACGTCAGAGGCTGCTAAGTATTTACTTTGGAGAGACTGCTGGACTTACCCAGAAGGATCTGCAGAGCGTTTGTGTGCAGCTCTAGGCTCTCAGTCTGCTGTTCAACAATATCTACGCTCTCGGTGTCCTGGTTGTAATAGCTGTACACACAGGAGTAGGCCAGCACCTGGAACAGTACAGAACATGCTGTTAAGCATCCCCCTTCAGCTTCAGAGTGGGCAAGTAAAGAAGAAGAGAGCAGCACCAAACCCTTCCAGACTTTGGTAAGTATCAGTGGCTAAGAAAAGTCTGGCACATTTCTAGTCTGAGGTGACAGCCCAGTGAACCGTTATGTCAAGGGAAAGCAGTGCCAGAACACCACTCGTAGAATTGGAAAAGAATGCGCAATTATTTTGTACTGAAGTCTGAAATAACTGATTGTCCCCAGTTCGCAAACCATCACAAGAACACAGATTGCAGTTGTATAACAAATGTAACTGAGCAGCAGGCAGGGTGTCAAAACAACCAGCACACGGAACCCACACATTGCCGGGCAGAGAACCGAGAGAAATGAACCCAAGGGAAAGCAGACGTGCTGCTTTGTAGCACCAAGAGCCCTGGACAAAGTAATTTCAATGACTGACAAACTCCTGTTACAGATGAACGATTCCCAAAGCCATCTAGGTACCCAGCAGGAACAAGACCACTGTTTCTATTTACATAAATAAGGCCAGAAAAGGCAGCAGCAGCAAGCAACAGTGGTAAACACAGGGATTGCCACGCTGACAAGGCAAAACAGGGTCAGAAACCCTTGTTCCACGTGCCTCTCAAAATCAGGACTGCCTGCACAAACAAGGTATGTATTGTAAAGGCAACTCCCACCTCCTCCTTATGTTTCGGTGGAAAGAAAACATTGCAGGCCTATCCTACATCAGGTTTACTGCACACATCCAGCAGCTGTACTGTAAATCCTTCATAACGTGGCCAGCAGGGCATGCAGTAAGTAACTCAGTGCTCCCAAAGCACCTATGGCTCATGAAGTGAAGTTAGGGAATTAAAATCATGAGCACCAAGAGCAACTTCTTAACTGTAGCACAGCTTCAGGAGAGCTTTCCAAAGGTAAGTGCCACCACTGGGGCATTTCAAACTGGAACAGACCAAAACAACTGTAAGAAAACACTTGTGCTGATTCCATGGTGTAAATTTGACCAGTGCTCCAATCCTTATGACCCAACTGTGAGGATCACAGCAGAGGGAGCCTAGCTGAGAGAGAGAATGCAGAAAGGCAAACACTAACTCCTCCCCTGTTCTGGTGCTACTGCTCCCACCAAGGTTTTTCTGTCTCCCCCTTGTTGGAGTACAGCAAGCTCTTCCTAGTGGCATCTTATCACTTTAAGAAAGGCATAACTCACCAACTGAATTAAGCGTAAATTAATAAACCTGTTATCCAGTTTTACCTTCCGTGCCTGTTCCAGCACTTTGCAGGCATGAAGAACAAAGGTCAAAGTCCTAATTTTTGGCATCTCACTGACAGAAGAAACCCTGTTCCTCAGACTCGTGGCAAATTCCTGTAACAACCAGAAGATGGGAAAAAAAAAACAAATCAGTTTCAAGTTCCACAAAATCAAAAAGCCATCGCCTTCCACACAGATAACTACTGTGACATAGCTTCAATTTTTTGCTGTAACTTAGCTCTAGGCAGATCTCAGCCTGAAGTTCTCTTTGCCACTGCTTCCAACTACTGCATCAGTCTGAGCAAGGGAACACCAGAAGTTAGGTGTTCAGTCTCCACAACAGACTTGGCAGAGGAAAGCAGGCTGAGAACTGTTTCCCAGCTTCAGGTGAAATGCATTGGGACGTAACAAACTGTCCTGCTCATCAGGGCTAAGGCAACAGTGTCAATATCTGGAAGAAAAAAAAAAGGAGGCCTTACCCTCGCACGATGATGAAAGGTGCACCTCTCATTGTAATCCTGAAAACGCTTCTCCTGCCAGGCTGCTTTACTCACCTGAAAGGATAGAGAGAAGCAACCTGTAATAACTTGTCTTGTGTGCCAGAATCGCCTGGAAATGGCTACCACACACAGAGACTTTGACAATACTATCAAGATCACTGGCAAGTGCACAAAGTAAAGGCCACAGCAAAGGGCACAAGCGGAGATCTTATCCCTCTGAGCGGCCAGGTGCATCTGAACACAAGCATGAACCACTAGGATACAGCAAACCACTCACCATAGCAGAGCAGTTGTAATAATCCTTATGAGTTGGCCTCCAGGGCTTGAGGCAACGCCAGCAGAAGCCATGATTACACTTGGCACATGTCATACTGCATGGTAGGAGAAGAGCGATGAAAGTCATTCAGTCCTAACAGCTGCCTGCAAACCGTTCCTCCCAGTGCTTCCCTACACCACAGGGCTGGAGCGTGTAGCCTAGTCCTGCCCATTCTCTCAGTCTTCTGAACTTCCCTGCATGTAATTTTTAAAGCCCTGCTGGAAGACAGCGATGCTTAAGAGTCATCATGTCTCCAAAAATGAACCAGGAAAACCAGCAGCACGATCTCACGGTACCACCCTACCAAGAACTGGAAGAGTGAACTAAGCACTCCACAATTCAGGGCTAGATCCATGTGAAACTTCACCTCTTCCTTCAGTAATGCAGCACTCCACAGTGCAGAAAGGTGCTGTACGGCCGTAGGGCCACAAGCAACACAAGGCAACAAATCACAGCTGGGCACCAAGGGCTGTGCCAGTGCAAGAAAAGAGCAAACGGCAACCTCAAAGCCCTGGCTTTGAAGCTGGAGGATGTAAAAAGTTGCCACAGATCCAAGCCAACTCAAAACAGGCAGTTGAAATAAACTGCTTAGAGTTGAAGAAGTAGGTGAGCATCAATAATAATAATAATAACAATAATAATAATAATAAATGGTGCTGAGATATCCATTCCCCTGGCCGTATCTCTGTATGTCTATAGTGGATTCTGAGAGCAGCCAAGTGGTGGCTAAAAAGGTACTGCAAAATTAGTTTTGTTTCCATTATACAGCTACCAAGGGATTTAACTCTGAATGTTAGGAAGTACTTTGCTTCTCCTAGAAATTAAACACAATATTCGTTCCTCTAAAACTATAAAACAGACCTGCTATGATGCTTGTTTTTCAGCCAAAAGAAAGCCCAGTGGAGCTGTGTTCCCCTTCCTGTCCCACATACCCCACAAGAACAGATACTCACTGCAGACAGCCCTCGTTTTTCTCTATCTGAGCCTGGCAGCTTGGGCAATGCTTCGAAATGAGTTTAGCCAGGTGCTTGCTTTGTGCTTCGCTTGTCATTCCCTCGTAGTACCCATCGTCATCCACCCACTGAGACATGTGGCTGCAGCTAGCAGGATAATGGGCCTGAAAGAGAGGGGCAGTCAACCACACAGAAGCAGAACGGTGTGTGCCAACACCAAGGCAGTACTGCCTGTGACTCAGCTCAGCCCTCACCTCTGGGAAGTTGCAGTTGAAGCAGGATATCCAGGAGCACTTGGAACAGGCTGCCTCGTAACCGAGCCCGTCTTTAAGGAGGATCTGATCGCAGCCCTGAGGGTTGGTGCACCACGTCAGGTTGGAGCAACATTCAACGTAGCCTCTGAGGAGGGCTTTCTCATACTGGAATGAGAAGACAGAGAGGAGATTTAAGGCCGAGAATCTGTTTGGTTAGGCCTTTCAACTGGGGTCTGGTACCTCTGGGCTCTACATCCAACGCAACTGCTCATGATAAAACAGCACTGAGTTAGTTTGCTCTTCCATTCCCTTTGTGTCTTTTCCCCACCCCTCATCTCATATATGAAGGCTGTTTCATAGGATCGCAGAACACCTGAGACTGGAAAGCACTGCTGGAGATAAAAACTAATTTCTGTGGCCTTTTGTGCACTTGGTCCCATCATCCAGGCCATCAGTGAAGACATTAAACAATATTGGCCTCAGTATCAGCCTCTGGGTTACACCACTAGTGACTGGTTTCCAGCTGAGCTTTCTGACTCTGATAATAACCCCTTGAGCTCAGCAGTTTAGCCAGTTTTCAATCAATCTCACCGTCCATTTATCCAGCTTATGCTTCATTAGTTCTTCTACGAGGACATTGTGGATGACAATGTAGAAAGCCTCACCTGTTGCTCTCCCCTCATCCACCAAGCCTGTCGTGTCACCATAGAAGGCTATCAGTTTTTTCATTTTTTTTTCTAAATTCCTCAGTAGAGTTTTGCTTAGTTACAGGATGTGCAAAGAGGAAGGAGGCTTGCTTTGTCCAAGGCCTTCAGACAGACATTGCTACAGAGGACAAGGCAAACTGGTCAGCAATAGGAGATCGCTCAGATGGGGACCCAGGAATGCAGCTATACTGCACAAGGTAACTGTTCTGCACTCAGTTAATCTAGTGTAAAGACTGTGCAAACGTATACAAAGCTGGAGGAAATTCAAAAGCAGCTTCACAGTTTTCACAGCCCTCCTATGGAGATTTCTGCATCCATGGGAGAACTGCCCTAAAGCCACCGTGCACAGAAAGGACAATATAGGTCGTAACAAACACCACAGAGAAAACGTGCAAGCCCTGAGCACTGAAGAGCACTTGCTCTTATTCATGTTTCTTCCATTTATTCTCTCTTGTCCGTTCCCTCTCTCAGTCAACCTAAAATACAGAGTGTTTTCTGACTGGCAGCAAGGATGTCAGCCTGTGTCAGTACGATGCGTGGTGGAGGCAGTCTCAACAAGGCCACATTACTCTTCTGAAAGAATCAATATCAGTGTCTGTTGTCATCCTGTTGACAGAAGATAGGATCGTTTCTGCCCAGAAAACAGCATCCAGAGAGACAAATGAGTCTTTTGCTTTGGCAGACAGGACCAAATCACAGCTTTTACAGATGTAGAATTTCACACCTGACCTGCAGCTTTGTTCTGCCCTATTTTCTTGGTGAGATGAAAGAGAGAGAGGTGCAACTGCTGCAGCAGGTCTAAGGTTCCTGTTAGAACCTTAAGAGTTGCTCTCAGGCAGCCTAAAAGGAGGGGGAACAAGTGTCCAACAAAGGTCTGGAAGAAAACTGAGCAGGTACAATCAAGAAGTTACCAAGTACCACTGTGACACCAACCAAGAGATCACAGAGGAACCTTTGCACATGGTGAAGCTCATCCAGGTGTGAGCCTAAGGCGTGATTCCCAGCAAGGAATCCCTGGGACCAGAACAGGAGATGGCAACTGAAAAGCAGATTCTCAAGGAACTTGAGGGAAACAAGTTTGAGAGAAAACCTCTTTCAGAAACATAACTAACTGTGTTTATGTTTTGTGAACAGCATGAAAAGCTGAAATTTGAACACTCTTGTCTTAGCAAGAGTGCAGGCAGCAGGCAAGGGAAGGGATTTCTGACAGCTAATGGCTTTGGTGACACAACTAGATGCAGGAGCATTTGGGCTTCCAAGTACAAGACAGACATTAGCAGACTAGAGAAAATGTAGTCCACACGATGGACTTGAGGTAGGCCATCAGGACAGCCAGAGGCTAGAGCACAGAACATACGAGGGGAGGCTGAGTGAGTTGGGTTTCTTCAGCCTGGAGAGAAGGCAGCAGAGGGCCCACTTATCACTGCCTAGAGCCACCTAAATAGAAGATGCAGAGAAGACTGAGCCCGGAGCAATGTTTTAACTTCAGTGTCAGATCTTCACACGAGAAGCTGGCTATTTTGAGCACAGGGTTGGACCAGATTATTGCAACCTAAATTATTCTATGACTTTATACATGTGACTCTGTGTTGAGGCACTCAAGCTCCAGTCATCCCACTTCTTGAGCAGAAAAGGAGACAGATAACATTTCAGTGAGAGCATCAGATCAACTTGTTAAAATTGGCTGCAATTTACGTTGAACTGCAATTTTTTTTTTGATAAAATAGTCATAGCAACAAGGTACTAAAGCCTGCTCTGAGACAAGTGGGACCGCAGGATTTGCAAAGCCAGTAAGAATTAAGTGCCCCTATACATAAATTAATTCCCCGAGCACTTCTTACAGAAAAGAAGATATAAAGGACACGTTGAAGGAAATGGTTTTCTGTAGCCTTGCCTGTTTTTGTTGCCAGCTTGCAGACATGAAGGACAATAAAAAGAGAGCAGTCTTTATGCCTGCTGTTCATTTCTCCTATGTAACTGTTCACACAGGATGCTCATACCAGTCACGCAACAGCCACAGCCCCACCACTAGGTGGGAAGGGGATTCAGCTCTAAGTGATAACTAAAAATTGGATGTACGGGGGAAAAAAATAACACCTGCCTCAGAACAAGCAGCTCCTGCTGCCTCTGCTGACTGATGACTGTGTAAACTAGTCGTAACTATGGGAAGGGGAAAAGCAGCAGCAAGATTATCTGCTAGTGCTGACCAGAAGGGGACATGGCTTAGACACCCGGTAGCCACCTTTTTTACTTCACCTTGGCTATAATCTCCTTGGAGGAAACAATGGAATAGATGAACGCTGTGGTGGGCTGTGCACGGCACTCGGAAATGGGACATGTGCAGCTGAGGACCATGTTCTGTTCAATGCGAGTCGTGAGATACTCGTTCCAGCAGGGCTGTGCAAGCAGAAGAGAAGAGATGAGAGTTAAATGAGCGATACCGGTTGGGTCACACGAAGAAATCCCAGCCTCAGGAGCCCACCCCACCCAGCAGAGGGGGCACAGAGCCATCTCTAAGTATGCAAAAGCACAAGACTGCAAACAGACTAATCAGGAGCCGAACTATCACAGCAAGCAAAGATATTAAGATAACAGAATGTATGAGCTCTGTGAAAATCACCTGATAGCAGCTTCAGAGAAAGCACAGCTGCTTCAACTAGGCAGCAGCAATCCCCTGCCAAGTTACAGGAGCCAAAGACCCCAGGACCTTCACCTTGCAGCAGTAATGCATGCAGCAGAGGGACGGTGGCTTCTCAGTGGGACACAACTGGTTCACACAGACTGGGCAGTGGCTTCCCGGGCTTGGAGGGCGCTGGGCATCTTCCACTTCAAGCCCTGAGGCGATGAGCAGTGAGCGACGGTCCTCCACGTAACAGTGGATGAGGAAATCCACATTCCACCTGCAGTGCATGAGGAGATGCCGAGCAACATCCTCTGGGATGCTCAGAGTATCCTGGACCCGCTGTACGGTCTGATTCATCAGCAGCTTTGCCTCCTCCAGACTAAGCGTGTGCCCCATTGGCACCGGCAGCATTGCCAGCAGAAACTCCTCCGCTCTGTCTGTGCCAGAATTTGACCTGACATGGAGAAACGTGGCACATCTGCACAGGGTGGGGATGCACAACCCTCCGACCCCCGGTGACACGCAACCGTACCGATACGGGCAGTCCTGGCTGTCCTCATCCGGAGATGTGGCTGGTAGCTGCCTCTGGAAAACCATCTGGGCCTGGCCCCCGGGGGGTGTTGTGGGCTCATCAGGGACATACTCCAGGACGTGGGGCCTCTCCTCCTGGCGCCGCAGGTAGCCCTGGTTCAGCAGGTGCAGCACGCAGGACAGCACGTCCACGCTGTGGCAGCAGAAGCTCGGGAACTGCAGCCCCGGCCCCAGCTCGCCCTTCTGGCAGGCAGCGAGCACCTACAGCAGCGAGGGAGCCGCCAGCTGCAGGGCAGCGCCCGGCACGGCCCCCGGGCAGCCCCTCGCCGCCCCCCGCCTGCAGCCTCCCTACCCTGAACACCAGGTTGTCGATGTGCAGCCGCTTCTCCGCCTTGAGGATGCGGCTGAGGAGGCAGCAGAGGACGTTCCTCTTCCTCTCCAGGGCGCCGCTCTCAGCCCTCTCTGCCCGCAGGTACCTCTGCCGGGGCAGCAGCCTCAGCTGGCGGCCGGAGGCTTGGGCCAGGGCCGCCCGGTTCAGCCGCAGGGCACCTGGAGCTAGCACCCGGCCCACGGTCAGCCGGGCCCCGAGCTGCTCCCTGCAGGAGCCCCAGGGACCGCTGCCGTCACCCCGAGCCCGGCCCCACCGCCCGCGTGCCCACGAACCCCCAGCCCCACACACGCACCCACCCCAAAGCCCGGCCCCAACCTCCCCCCAAGGCTGAGCCCCAGCAGCCGAACTCCCCCCGAGCCCCTCCGCATCCCCCCGAGCCCCTCCACCCCCCCCAGCACCCCTCCAGCACCCCCGAGGGTGCCCGGCCCCGCGCTCACCCCCCGGCGCGCAGCTCCGCAGCAGGACGGCCTCGCCCTCGCCCTCGGTCAGCGGTGCCAGCGCCTGCTGCAGCAGCTCCGCAGGGAGCCCCGTGGCCTGCAGCAGGGACTCCACGGCCACCTCCTGCGGGAGGGCAGCGGCCGGGCGAGGACCTCAGCGCCCGGAGACCCCCGGCAGGGGGGCACGGCCCCGCTCGGCCCCAGCTCTGTGGCCCCGGCTCCTACCTCGGCGCCGTTGAAGCGCAGCAGGACGAACATCTGCAGCGTGGACACGTGCAGGACGCAGTCTCCGAAGCGCAGCTCGGCACGGCCCAGCCACGTCCACTGCAGCCCCCGCGGCCTCGCGCCCGCCCAGCTCTGGCCTGCCGGGGGACACCAGCCCCAGTGCCAGGGCTGACACCGCTGCCGGGCAGCCCCCAGCCCCAGCAGCCCCAGTGCCGGGCACCCCGTGGCACTCACTCTGCCCGCAGAAGGCGGCGAAGGCGCCCAGCGGGGAGCTCAGCGCGGCCGGGAAGAAGCGCCCGGGCTCGGCCATGCGGCACAGCGGGGACACGGGCCAGCAGCGCGGGGACAGGGCCAGCACCGTCACCTCCGGAGCCTCCCCCGGCGCCTGGGTGCAAGGACACGGGGGCAGCTCGGGGCTCCGCGGGGAGCGCTTGGCCCCCAGCCGGCCCCGCTGTCCCGCTCACCTCGTGCTCGGGGCTCTCCGCGCCCGGCTCCAGCAGCCGCTTGTCCCGCTCCTGCAGCTGGAAGAGGCGGAACTGCCGCTGCAGCTCCTCCGACTCGGCCAGGTCGCTCAGCATCTGCTGGGGGAAGCGGCGGGGGAAGCACAGCCCCAGCTGCTCCAGGACGGCCCCTTCCAGCCACGAGGGGCCCTGCGCCAGGAGCCGGTCCCCCAGGTACAGCCTGCCACAGCCACCGGCGCGCGTCAGGGCCGCCGCCACCATCACCACCCAGCCCGGCCTCGTCCCCAGCGCCTGGGCACGGCCACCTCACCGGTAGAAGTGCTCGAAGGTGTGGGCGAACTCCAGGCCGCTGAAGACGACGAAGGGCTCCAGCAGCTGCTGCAGCAGCCCCGTGCTGCCCGCGGCCCCGCCGAGCTCCTGGATCTTCCCGTCCAGGTAGCGGGCGAAGCGCTCGCTCGCCTGCGGGGGGACAGGGACGGGTGTGCGGGGTGCCCCACGGCCCCGGGGTGGCCAGGACGTGGCCACCCTGGAGCTCGCCCCAGGCCCCGGTGCTGGAGCCACGCTGCCCGGACTCACGTGCAGGGCGGTGAGGAAGGGGAGCTGCAGCAGCGCCCCCGCGAAGCCCTGGCCCAGGGCGCCCAGGAAGGCAGCCTGCTGCCCGAAGAGCTCCTCCGTGGCACCGCGCAGGTGCCGGTACAGCCCGCAGTACCGCTCCGCCACGTCTGGCGCCTGCCCTGCCGCCTGCAGGAACCGCTGCGCCTGGGGGCACGGCACCGCCGGGCTCAGCACCCGCAGCCCCGTTCCCCTGCCCCCAGCCCCAGCCCCAGCCCCAGCCCTACCTGCTGCTGCACCACGCTGCTCCAGCACTGCGCCATGCCCCGCAGCCCGCTCGGCGTCTGCGCCACCGCCCTGGGCAGCATCTCCTTGTTCCTGCCCTCCTGCCCGCCTGCCGGGGCACAGCCGGGGCTCAGCGCGGCCCCGCACACGGTGCCGGCAGCACGGCCACGGGGAGGCTCGGCCACGAGCCCTCCTGTGCCCCAGGGCCCTCTGCGGAGCCCCCCATAGCTGCGGCACAGGGTTCATGGCCCCCTCCCGAGGGCAGCCCCTCGCTCACCCGCCGCCCTCGCCTCCTCCGGCTCAGCTCCGCCAGGGTCCACGTGCACCAGGAGCTGGGTCAGGAGCCGCACGCAGGAGCCGAAGGTGTCGCCGCGGGCCGGGGGGCGCGGGGCCGGCTCCCCGCTCCCCAGGTACTCGCTCAGCAGCCAGGCCAGGGGGCTGACGCCGCTGGGGTCTGCGGGGCCGCAGGGCTCAGGGCGGGCGCCCGGGGACGGGGCAGCGCGGGGAGGGGCGCGAGCGGGTACCTGGGCTGGTGATGCTCTGCACCAGGGGGCTCACCAGGGCCTCCCAGCACGTCCTGCCCAAGGCCCGCGCCGCCTCGTCGTCGGGAAGGAAGCGCTCGGCGAAGTCCTGCTCGTGCCGCAGCGCCCGGTTCAGCCTGCAACGGCGAGAGGGGGGCAGGAGAGGGGGCGCGGGGCCGGCACCCCGGCAGGACGCCCCTGGCCGCCCCAGGGCACCCCCGCTCCCACGGCCCCTCACCTGCCGAAGAGCTGCAGCAGCCGCCCCCGGTCCCGGCGGATCTCCTGGCCCCAGGCGTGCGCCCGAGCGGCGCAGCAGAGGGAGGTCCGGCGGCACAGCTGCTCCTTGAAGACGGGCCAGAAGCTGGGCTTGGGCCCCAGCACCTCGATGCCGCGCACACGCGTGTCGATGCCGCCCTGCGGGGGAGAGAGAGAAGGGAGAGAGCTCGGCCCCCAGCCCCTCGCACGCAGCCCTGTGCCACCGGCCCCGGCTCCCCACCTGCTGGCAGCGCTTCACCCGGATCTGGATGAGGGGCCAGAAGCGCGGCGCGTTCCGCAGCAGCACCACCCGGCTGGCTGAGGGCGGCACGGTCACCTGCGGGCACACGGCGAGCCCTCAGCCAGCGGCATGGGGAGCGCCCGCGGCCCCGCGCTGCCCCGGCCAGCCCCCGGTGCCAGCCCCCGGTGGCACTCACGGCGTTGAGCTCCGTCCTGATGGCCGCGGGGCTGTCCCCCCCCAGCACCACCACGCGGGCCGGCATGTAGCTCGAGTCCTCGCTGGCCACCAGCATGCTCAGCTCCCTGCGTGGGGTCCGTGAGGCAGGGCTCGGGCAGAGCCTCGGGGCTCCCTGCCTGCCCCCAGAACCCCCGGGCCCCCCGGCCCTACCTGACCACCACCCCGCACTGCATGTGCAGGGTGATGAAGTGGGAGCCGGTGCTGCCGTTGGACTCCCAGTAGGTCTTGGGGTTCCCGTCCGTGAGCTTGCCGGCGCGGTGCGGGTTGGAGGAGACCTGCACCTTCTCCCAGCACTTGTCCTCCTTCGCCTCCACGCTGGAGCCTGCGGGGAGGGCGCGCGGAGCCTCCAGCTGCCAGCCCAGGCACAGCGGGCGCCGGGGCCCCGCTCCCCACGCTCACCTCGGCACAGCTTGCGCAGGAAGACGTCGAAGAAGGGGATGCTGATGGGCCGCTGGCTCCGGCGGTGCTCCTCGATCTGCCCCAGCGCCAGCTGCGGGACGGGGACGGGGACGGGCACGGGGACGGGGACGGGCGGTTACTGGGGGCAGGGCTCCCGGGGGGCTCCCCGGCTGCCCGGGCCCACCTGGATGCAGCCGGCCAAGATGCTGCCCGTCAGCGTCCTGTGCAGGCCGGCGACCTTCTCGCAGCCGCTCAGCAGCTGCAGCAGGGCTGGCGCCGTGGGCACGGCCGAGCTGTGCTTCTCCAGGGCTTTGGCCAGGGCCTCGTAGGTGCCCGCGCGGCACATGGCCACGGCGCAGTCCTTGCTGGCGGCGGCCAGGCGGTGCAGGAAGCCGACGACCTCCTGCACCGCCTGCGGAGGAGGCAGCCCTGAGCCGCCAGCCCGGCACCAGGAGCCCCCCAGCGCCGTGCCGCAGGGCCCCAGCCCCTCTCCAAAGGGCCAAACTGCTGCTGGGCACGCAGCCACCGCGATGCGGCCGTGAAGGCTGCTTCCAGAGTGTGCCACGAGGCACCCCCGGCACAGCCAGCAGAGCCGCCCCTGCCCCCTCACCTCCCGGTCGCTGCTGTGGGCGCTCAGCAAGGACAAGCAGGGCTCCACGCACTCGTGCCAGGGCAGCGCGTCCTCCTGGAAGCCGTCCAGGAACTTGTTCAGGATCCTGAGCGAGGGACAGGGCCCCTCAGGACGCGGCACACAAAGGCAGCCCTGCTCCTGCTCCTCCTCCTGCAGGGGCCACGTCCTGCAGGGCCCCCGCAGCCCCCCCAGCCCCACCTGAGGATCCGCAGCCCGATGCTCTTCTCGGCCCCCCGCAGCTCCAGGCTGCGCAGCAGCGCTCGGAAGCAGCGGCGCTCCTGTGGCCGCGGGGACGCCCGGCCGGAGGGCTCGGGGTCAGGGTCGGGGCCTCCGCCGCAGAGCTGCCGCTCCAGGGCCACCACCACGTCCTCGGGCAGCGCGTCGTCCCCCGGGCCGCCCGCGGGCGTCTGCGCGTCCCTGGCCTCCAGCAGGGCCTCGGCACCTGTGGGACAGGGAGCGGGGACAGGGAGCGGGGACGTGGCGGGCCCGGCCTGGGCACCACGGCACAGGGAGGGGCGCGGGGTCGCTACCTGGGGTCTCGGGGCCCAGGGGCAGCCGGTGCTCCGCCAGGCGGTTGATGACGCCGAGGGCCAGCAGCGCGGTGGGGCCCTGCCCGTCCCGCCAGCAGCTCTGCAGCACCGCGGGGAGCTCGCCGCTCACCAGCTGCTCCGCCAGGCCCCGGTGCCCGTCCACCAGCATCCGCAGCACCAGCAAGCCGTTCCGCACGCCCGAGGCGCCCCTGCGGGGACACGGCATGGTGGTGGCACCCCGGCCCCGTGGCACCCGCCCTACCCGGTCCCATTCCCCATCCCTACCCTGGGACGCCCCGCATGGCGCGCACGGCGGCGGGGATGGCGCTCAGCAGGCCCGGCGAGCCCTCGCCGCCGGCGGAGCCGATGCTGGCGAAGACCTCCCGCAGCAGCTGCGCGTCGCCGTGGCTCAGGGCCGAGGGCGTCCCCGCGGCGCCTCCGGGCTCGCCGGCTCCCACCAGCGCCTTCAGGGCCTGCGGGGCCCGGGGCGGCTCAGGGGCTGCGGGCGCCTCCCCGGCCCGGCCCCGCCGCCCGCGGCGCCCCTCGGCCGCTCCTCACCGCCAGGCCCGCCTGCTGCACCAGGGCGGAGGCGGCGTGCTGCCGCATGCAGCCCAGCACGGCCCACACGCCGCCCTCCGTGGCGAAGGGCACGCGCCAGGCGCGCCTCTCCAGCAGCAGGGCCACCAGCCGCAGCGCCAGCGCCGCCGGGCGCTTCTCGGCCGCCTGGGCGCTCAGCAGCTCCACCGCCGCCCTCACCAGCTTCTCCCTGCGCGCAGAGGCCGCTCAGGAGGGGCTCGGCGCCCTGCCCTCGGCCGCCCTGCCCTGCCCGTGCCGGGCTCCCCTCGCACCTGCTGCCCTCGCCGCCCGGCTGCTGCTGCTCCGGCTCCGGCTCCTGCTGCAGGACCCTCACCATGTGCTGCAGCCCGGCCACGCGCAGCTCCGCCTCGCAGCCGCCGCTCCGGATCGCCTCCGCCACCCGCGCCACCTCGGCCAGCGAGCCCCTGCCGTGAGCCCCCTCGCAGCTGCCCCACGCTGCCGGGGGAGACCGGGCCATGAGGGTGGCAGCAGCGCCCAGGGCCCCCACAGCCCCGCGTGGGTTCCAGCGCCCCCGTGCCCGTGCCCCCCCGGGGCGTCACCTCCGCTCTCCACCGCCTCTGGGAAGCGCAGCCCTTCCCTCTCCAGCAGCTCTCCAAACAGCTGGGAATCCGACTTGGGCTCCTCACAGACGTCGTCCTCGCCCCTCGCTGCCTTGTCCTTTGCTTCCTTGTCCCTCGCTGCCTCATCCCTCATGGCACCAGGCCCAGCACTCCCGCAGCCGGCACCCTCTGAGGGCACCTCGGGGCTGCCCCCGCCGTCCCGCTTGGCCCCCCTGCCCGGCCAGTACTTGCCGTAGATGCGGGAGCCGCGCAGGTGGCTGCGGGCGCCGCCCCGGCTCCGCTCCTCCACGACCCGCAGCACCTCCTGGGCCAGCCCCGCGGGCACCGGCAGCTGGATCAGGGCCTCCTCGTCCAGCCCCGGCAGCTGCACAGACGGGGCCGCGTCAGCCCCCGGGACCCGGGGGGGGCCCCGCCGCCCACCCTCGGCCCCCACCTGCGCTGCCCGCTGCCGCTGGAGCAGGCGGGCGATCTCCTCCTGCTCCTGCGCTTCCAGCTGCCTGACGAAGAAGAGCAGCTCCCACCACTCGGCGCGGCTCAGCGTCCCTGCGGCCTGGCTCGGCTGCTCCCCCAGGTAGGGCGGGGAGTACAGCCCCCCCAGGGGCTTGGGGCAGAACGGCTGCGCCCCTGCAGGGCGGCAGAGCGAGGGGAGGCGGCGTCAGCTCCGCCAGCTGCCCCGCTGCTGCGCGCCCCTCGCTGCCACACAGAGCTCCCGGGCAGGTCCCCACTGCCCCCAGCCTTTCAAGAGGTTGGAAGTGAATTCTGCTTCTCTTTTCCCAATGCACCTTGGTTTCACACAGGGCAAGTACTCATAGGGAAAAGCAAGGGGACACTACATATCCATCAAGCTCCTTTTAGCTAATGCAACCAAAACCAAGTCAGGGACATAAGATCCGTTATTAGGCCAGACTTTCACTGCACGGTTTAGAAAAGCTGGATCAACACTTGCTGCTATCTGCCAAGCAACAGCTTGCAAGTGCAAGCTAGGAGACATTCAGTGCTGCAGGACTCAACAGAAGAGGCTCAAACTCGCTCCAAAAGGCTAAGAACAACTACAAACGGGGCTGATTACCAACAGTCAGCCAACAGAAGCTAATTTATCCGAGTGTCAAGACCCACAGCTGAAAGCTTTTTCAATTCCACTTCTGTTGGGATATGATGACTGCGAAGATTTTTACACAGAAGTGAAATAGAGCTCATACTTCTATCAAAGTCGGAGCAATTGAGGAAAAAAAGGCAAACTAACCAAGTTCATTTTAACTTGGCCAGTTTGAACTGACATGCAGTTAAGTCTTTAGTTACGAGAGCCAGAAGCCTATAAAGAAGCCGCCTTTTCAACTGGCTGTGAGAACATTTTGAAAGTGGGTAATTAGCTTCTGATCTCATGCATATTTCATTTCTTGCAGAGGTTAAATCCAAACCACTTGCCTGCTCAAAGGATGTCCTACAAGATCAAGGGCTTGATGAATGAGTTACTTCATCAAGCTCCCCAGCCAGAGTCACGTCAGATGCTGAGCAAAGGAGGGGTACCTGAAGTCTAGATTTTTCCCTTTTATCTTCACCCACTGCAAGGGCAAAAATCAAAGGATGCCACTTCTAGGAGATTTTGCAGATATCTTATGAAAACAGTGTTTCCAAACCTTTTCCAAAGCTGAGTGGCATGAAGTTAAGCAAATTGTTGGCATGTTAATGCTTTTAAATAAGTGAATCTGTGGGTTCCTAAGGCAGCTTCACCTTGGAGATTCCACATTCTCATTTTGGCAGTTTGTTTAGCTAATTATAACATACATTTTTTGACAGTCACAGTTGAAACCCTGCTTTATGCTCTATGTTGTACCATGACAGAAGTCTAGGATTCAAAAATACTTCGTGTACTCACGAGGCATGTGATTACTTAGGCAGCTCTGCACAGTCATACAAACTAAATGATGACAATGCCTGCTAAATCCAGCCTGCTAAAGAAAAATGCGCCTAGCCATATAAAGTTCACCACTGAAAAATACACCACGGCAGAAGCAAAGAGATGATGCAGTCGCACACGCAGCACCTCACCTTTGCCTAGATTGAAGCTCTCTATCAGGCTGTATTCTTTCTCCTGCCCAGCAGGGTCATCCCACTGGTCTCCGAAGCCGATGATCTCCAACATGTGCCAGTGCATCCAGTAGGTCCGACCCGTTGACTGCCACAAAACCTGGGGGTGAAAGAGATCTTGGTGCTGAGACTTGCCCACTCATTCAATCCCCGTGCTACGTTTGTTCTCCCGTTTCCCAAATGCATGGAAATAGCAAGCACCGTTCAAACAGAACACCACCTGATTCATATTGGGCTTTACCACACGAATTTTTAAGCCTACCATCGTTCTTAACTTGTTCCCCTGATTACACCTGGTTCTTTATTTAAAAAAAAAATAAAAAGCTCTCAGCTCTGACTACAACCACTTGTCTACAAACCTCATCTAGCACAGCAGCAGTAAGCTAGGACAGAAGGGCATCTGGTTAAGCGTTTCCATCCAAAAGTACCCAGCAGCTGAACCCAACCTTTTTCCTGGTAAAGGAAAAAGTTCACCACCACTATCTAGAGGCAGGTGAGCCACACTTCAAGGGTCTTGTGGCACAAACCGCTTGGTGCACATGAACGTAAAGGAAACTGTTTTTCCTGCTCTGACTTTATCTTCTATCAGTTATCCTTTTATCACCCTCGTCACTCCCCAGCCTTCTCAGAAAGGTTTTGGGGTCGTGATGAGCAGGTCTCAAAGAGGACAGTTGTTTCCTGTGCTTTGTTCAACTGCCTCTCAAAATCCCTCCTGGCTTCCTGTTTTACATTCACCTTAGTGAGCAGAAGGAGGACCCAGCGACAGCAAGTACAACATATCAATAACTTAAATTGATTATAGAAATACACAGAGGCTGCCCGATTCACTGAGCTCTTTCAGAGTTACACCAGTGCTACCAGGACCCCACTGCCAGAAGACACAGCTGGGAAACAGGAAGGATTTAGGTTGTTCAGTGATGTTTTCAAGTGATCAGTGAACACTGAAGCCAGTACTTACGATGTGAGAGGGAAAAATGGTGAAAAAAAAAAAATCACCGGGACAGCTCCACTATTTTGACTTCAGCAGTACATAAAACTTTAAAGCGTATTTTAGTGGGAAGAACAACAAAAGGTGTTCAAGATAAACAACAAATTTCAAGTAACAGATAAACCTGCTTCAAGCTTCATTTCTTTCGAGAATGGATTATGGAGGGGAAAGAATGGGACTGGAAGGCAGTGCAAAAAATACTGTCAAGCCATATTTGCCCAGCACACGCTGTCCTAACAGTTCCACTCCCCCCATACAAGCACGTGCTTGTCATAACCTGCACCACACAAGCAGGTAAGGCTGGAAACACTTTTTTTTTGCACTTGTACGTTTCCAAGCATTTTAAGCCACTTGTTTAAATTGCAGCTGCAAGAAGTTCTCCAAAGCTAGGTGGCAGCTGAGGAGCCTGGACCAATGAGAGTAAGTTACAGTTACCGAAAGGTGACTGGAAAAGTTAATTCTAATCAGCTCTCAGCAATTAAACAGATGAATATCAGTAGGAGCAAGCAGTCTGCAGCTGGCTGAGGGGTAAAAAAAATTGTACTATTTCCCTCTGCACAAGAAAGCAAAGAGGTGATATGAGAAAGGGAAAAAGCCAGTGCTCAAGGGGGTTTTGTTGGCTAATTTTTATTTAGCTGTAAATGACAATAATTGCTTTACACGAAATAAAACAGGCCATGGACTTGAGTCCAAGAAAGCCAGAGAATCTTGTATTTAACAAAAGGAGATGGCCTTCAAATATGCAGAAGGTAACCTCAAATTCTCTACCTTCTCTCTGGAAAGGTCAGTAATAAACTTTAGTTACTGCAAGAGAGACTTGGAAAGAGCATTAGGAAGTTGTTTGTTTCTACAGATACCAGAATAAGGCTTTTAAATTGATTTATGAGCATCAGCAACACACAGCTTTGTGCCCTAGCGTGGCAATCAATTGCAACTCTATAGCTGCAGCGTTTGGGAAGCTTGTGAGAAACTAAGCTGTGTTTTTGCAGTGGAGAACCAATTTTCTGTTCTCAAAGGTAGCTGTGTAGTCATAACAAGGAGAAATGCTAAGTAGATAAGTGGACAGTAGAAGGCCTCGCTGTTCCAAAATAAGGTGGAAGCTGGAGAAAAACAGGATGAGCAGTGTGGGAACAGTAAAAAAAAAGATCACAGGTTCTCAAAACATAAGAAAGGGGAAAAAAGGGAAAAGGGAGAAATTAAGGGGTTGAAAAAAAAGAGAAATTGTACATATGTGATATAGAGGAGCATCGAGTAGCTTGTGAACCTGTAGTATTCAGGCAATGAGGAAACAGGGGAGGTGATCAGGGGTCGGGTAATAGGGAATAAAAGGTGATGGTTTGTTTACTATAACGCACTCCTAACTGGCAGGACTCCTGCCACTGCTATCGCGAATAAAACAGCTTCACAGAAGATCCCGTCTGAAGAAAATTATTGGAGATTTCTCTCATAAGCTCAAAGATGTGGCCAAAGTGCAAGAATAGCTGACATCCCGCAGAAATAACCACGCTGGCGTGGCGCACAGAGCCCCTCAGCTCCTCGCCCCATAGTCACAACAAAATCCCAGCCTTCGCTGAACGTGCCCAGCCTTCGGGACTGAGAAGTCACAAGAAAAAGGCCTAAGCTGGAGCAAACACCTTCCTGCGCCCACAAAAAGGCTGGAGCAGCATTCAAATACCACCCCAACCTACCTACCTGCGCTGTGTGCATCCTGTCGGTGCTGTGCAGAAACTCGCCCTCATCCCCAGCTCGAACCTCTCCGCAGTCCTCCAGCAGGCGCACCCGCATGCCGGGCACCAGGTTGGCCTGCACGTACTCCACGTAGCTGCCGCGGTCGGCAAAGTCTGACAGGGTCAGGAAGGCAGCACCCTGCTTTTTCTGGGCACCGCGGTTCGGGGACAGCACAGGCGCTGGGGCAGCAAAGCAGGCCGGGGTTTTGGGCTGGAAGATGGAGCGGGGGGTTTGGGGCTTCGCCTCCTGCCAGGCCGGCGGCTCTGGCTCGTGGCTGTGCTCCCAGCCCATGGCACGCAGCAGCTCCACGATGAGGCCGGCCATCGCCATGCTGAACTCAAACTCCTGCTTCAGGCGGCTGCTCTCCGGCTGCTCCCCTCCCTGCTCCTCCAGGAGGGAGGTGACGCGCAGGTAGCGCTTCACCAGGGCGAACAGCTGCTTCCCGGGGATCTGCAACGGGCAGGGCCCTCAGGGGATGCCTGGCTCAGCGCCTCCACCCCAAAACCGGGCTCCCCCCCTACCTGGGGCAGGTGGATGCCCTCAAAGGACATGCAGTGCTCTTCCGAGGACATCATCTCAGCAAACAGCTCCAGCAAGGTGTAGCGGCTGTCGAAGTCCATGTGCTGCTCGACGCCGTCCTGCTGGCTCAGGGACAGCAGAATGTAAGACCGGCTTCCTGCAACAACAGAAACCCTTCAGGCACCCCTCACACCGCCCTCCCTGCACCGGATTTTGGCAGGCGAGCAATAGCTTTGTTCCCCAGCATAACCTGGAACCCTGCTCTCTCCTTTGACCTGGGCTGGCAATGTTTTGCTCCGCCGAATAACCTTGCACTCCTGCACCCCGAGAGTGGTGGGATTCCCCCAAAACAGCGACCCCAAACAACAGACTCCAGAACAGGGTTCCAAATAAGAAAAAGCCAACTTTTACCATGAGCCGGTTCCCCATCAACCCAAAGTAGTCCCAAAGCTGGGAAAAACAAGCAAGAAAACCTTGAAGAAAATAGTGAGGCTTGTAGCTTGTGTAATCTTTCTACAGTTTGTGTAGTCTTTTAGCTGCAAGAAAGAGACAGGTAGCCTTGAGCTAGCAGAAGCAAGGAAGGTAATGGCTAAAAGGCAAAAAACAAGAAGGATGCTCTGCCAAGCCCCTTGGCACAGGTCCTCCTAACAGTTAATCCGCATCGCAGCTGGGGAACCTGTCAGGAAAAACGGAGCTCCCGGCTCTCAGGGCATCCTAAACGCACCCGAGCAGCAGCTTGGGAAGCTGCAGGCTGACCTCCCCGTCCATCCAGCGAGCCCCACGGCACCCTGCTTCCCTCCCAGCCCCCCCACCTGCGTCGTGCGAAGCCAGGGCCCTCAGCATCTTGCCGGCGCTGCGGCAGATCCGCTTGTCCTTGTGGCACAGCATCCTCGCCAGCAGCTCGAGGGCTCCCGTCTCCCTGAAGGCGCCCGCCAGCGAGCCGATGCCGGCGTAGGCGCTCAGCACGTGGACGGTGTCCAGCACGGAGGCGGCCCCGCTGCCGCCCAGCTGCCGGCCGGCTCGCCGCACCAGGCTCCCCACGTCGGCCTCCATCTCCCGCAGCGAGGCTTCGTCCGGGCCGCCCGCCCTCTCCTCCTCCTCCTCCTCCTTCTCTTCCTCCTCCTCCTCCTCCTCCTTGGCCCGCGGCCCCGCCGGCTTCCCCTCGCCCAGCAGCGCCGGGCAGCTGGCGCACGCCTCCTCCGCGGACATCCACAGCGCCACGCTCCCGGCGTCGGGCCCCGCCGAGGACTCGGAGCGCACCAGGCTCCAGCGCACCAGGTACCGCGGCTGCCCGTCCTGGCCTCGCCGCTGCCGCAGCAGCTCCCGCGGGCAGGCCTGCAGCTCGGGGCCCAGCCGCACCACCAGGCCGCCACCGCGCATCTCGTTCACCATGGCGGGGGACGAGGAGGCTGCGGAGACACAGGGGAAGGAGGAGCAGAGCGTCACCCCGGAGCTACCTGCGAGGGAAGGAGCGGGCAGGCACCTCAGCTCCTCACCAGCTTTGTTGTGATCCTGCACCCAGAATAAAGCTCGGCAGGGCACCCAGAATCCCACGTCCCCACTCTAATCTAATTGCCCGTTTCCTAGACTAGCATTACTGGGGCACACAGAAAAAGGCTCTCCTCACAAAACCCCAGAGGAAAAAGAGGCCCGTTCAGCTAGAACTAGAGCACAGCTGGGATCTTTTTTGTAATAAAAGGACCAAGTTATTCTCCTCTGCTTTGTGACAGTGTTTAGATGCTGCACCATGAGCCAAAAAATGTTTCCTCTAGCTGTGTTTGTACAGTGTACAAAGGCATTCCCTACCCCCAAGAGATTCACACAGAGTAAAACAATTCTCTGTGCAGCATTATTTTCTTTGATAACTTCACCCAGTCTCCAGGTGTCAGCATATAGCGTAAAAAAATAAAAAATAAAATAAAATAAACTCTTTAGAGCAGAGCTATCAGAAAGGGCCCAGAAGGATTCACAGCTAGGCGGGGAAGAATTTGGATTTAGGGCACCTGAAGAAGTGGCTGTAACATGAAGGACGGATGAGGCAGGCTGGAACCTATCACAGAAGCATTAAGGTTGGAAAAGCCCTAAAAGTTCATCTGGTCCAACCACCCCCCTACCACCACTGTCACCACTAAACCATGTCCCCAAGCACCATGTCCAGCCTTTCCCCGAACACCCCCGGGGACGGTGACCCCACCACCCCCCTGGGCAACCCGTCCCAGTGCCTGACTGCTCTTTGACAACCCACAGCTGAGCTCTCAGAGTGCTGAGACATAAATTTCTCTCGTAAATTTCAGAGCTGGGGCAAATGCGTGTGCCAGCACCTGGAAAGCTGCTTTGGGAGCGCAGCCTGGCAAAACCTGTGTGCAGCCACCCCATCCCATCCTGTCCTGTTCCCATATCCTATCCCGTTCCCATTCCATTCCCATATCCCATCCTGTTCCATTCCCATATCCCATCTCGTCCTATTCCCATATCCCATTCCATCCCATCCCATTCCCATATCCCATCCCATCCCCATCCCATCCTATTCCCATATCTTACCCCATCCCATCCCACTCCCATATCCCACCCCACACCACCGCATCCCCAGGCCACAACACCTCCCCACACCCCACCAACGCCGTGCACCCCAGCCCGGCTCCCCTCACCCCATCCCACCTCGGAAAACCCAGGATTTCTCCCAAACCACCCCAAAACCCTCCAGCAACGCCCGCTCAACCGCCGGGCCCCCGCTCACCTCCGCCCGCCCCCAGCACGGGGGACGAGGTTCCCCCAGCCCCGTTTGACCCCGGTTGAGCCCGTTTGAGGCCAAACACCACCCTCCCGGGGCTCGGCCCTACAGCTGGGCGAGGGGCAGAGCTCCGGGGCCACCAAACGCCGCCCGCCCCTTTCCGCGTCCCGCAGCGGGGCCGGGCCGGGGGAAGGCGCCTGCGCTGCGCCGCCCAGGCGGGGAGGTGGCACGGGCAGCCAGCGGCCCCCGGTGGCCAAGGGGGCTCGGTGGGGCTGGGGCCGGGGGGATGACCCCCTGCAGCACTCGGTGGCCCTACACCGGGCCTGGAGTTCCCCAGGTCGCTCCTTGGAATAGGAGTGACAGGGTTCAGGCGCTTCCAGGCACCACAAATGACCAAATTGGTGCCTGTGGACTTCGGTAACTTTCAGTTAAAAACATTCAGTTTTTCATTATTTCCAGTTTAATTCAGTATTCCCTGATTCCTCTTCCACCAAAAGCGCATCTTCTTTGCTCCAGCCTTTCCTCCTGGTCTCTGGGACCCAGGATTCCCAAAGGCCTGGATGCAGTAGGAACAGGATTTCCACCTAGCTCCCCTGTTAACATGACTTAATTCCAAATAGCCATTAAAATTAAAGGCTAAATGGATGAGTTTGCTTTCTTACTTGATCCTGGATGTTATATATGGAGTGGTAATTCATGTCGAGTGGCTTGCCAGACAGTGAGGGAGCTGCGGGCTCCTTTACTGATCCGACCGCTACGCCATGGGCCCCTCTGCTGCTACAGCCATCGAAGGCTTTTGCTGTTCTGCCCCCGGGTGACCTGGACGTGCCTTTGGACCCAGGCCTCATTGGCCTTGAAAAGGAGCTGGATATGCTTTTCTTTGGTCTGGGAAGAACGGGATACATAAGGCCCAAAGGCCGAGTTGCTTGACAACTTAAAGCGAGACATCTTGTTCAAAAGGAATGGAAAACGGAGACTGTTAAGTCATGGAACTTAAAGGATTGTTTGTTACCTTTCCTGATTGTACGTATGTACAGGCATACTTGTGTTTAGTATGTTAAGCAATGTGCTGGATATTTAGAAGTTTGATGTTTGTGTGTGCGTGTTGGTGGAGCACAGACTCCCCGCACACCCAGCGCTGTTTACTTGCCTTTTATACCTTTTAGAAATATTTCTTTTATAAATATTACAAAATTCAGATAGAGTTGAGACCTCATTTATAACACGGGAGCAACTACATATACCTGGCCAACCACCTCTACCCTTAGTACTAATGAAACTGATGAGGCAATTTCCGTGTTTTACCACAACCACCAGCAATTAATGCCAGCCACGCAATGAGCTGGATAACTCAGCGCAGTGCTGCACCAGCCCGCAGGGACCAGCTCCTAAATCTGTGGCACCAATGGAGAACTGCAAATATTTGCCTTTCCCTGCCTGCCTCTTGGCTTCTCCTTTATTACGTGTAACCTCGGGTGAGCCTCTCTTTCCAGAAGCATGCGGGTGCTCCCGAAATCTTTCTGTATTCCCCCATTAACTCCCAAGACGTTGCTAAAATTCAGGGGATCAAAGTGGTGTTTAGTTAGATCGTGCTGTACCTTTACAAGTCCCTTCATCTCCTGTAGAAACACGGAATATTGGCCCTAATGAAGGGGAAACAGAGTCCCTAACCACCACAAAACGACAGGAAAGCTGACGGCAGGGACATGACTGTCGGTATTTGCCTCCAGTCTCGGCAGCCGTCATTTCGTGCGTGTACAGCACCTGCAGCAGGGCCGTGCTTAATGGCACAAGCGTGAGGTGCTGCTAAGGCTCTGCTGTGGGAAACGCAGCCTGGCACACAGCTGGTGACATCCCACAGCCAAACCCGTCACCGGCGATAAGCGGCCGTGGCCAGACAGGGCGCAGGCATCTGGTTTGTGAGGCCAACACCTTTTTATGCACTGTTCACGTCTTCGCTCTGGCGGCCTTGATACCACACTTAGGCTTTCATCCTTCAAATGGAGATTATGTCTGTGCTATCTCGCTTCACCTTAGGCATTTTACACGCCGTGCGCAGCCCCGCGGCCAAGCAGCACGGGGTTGCTTGTGCTGACGTGGGTTTTGTGGTGCCAAGCCATGAGGCATGCCTGTGTAGGAGTGCTCACCAAGGGGCTGGCTGTGGTGTGCCCTGTACCTCTCCTCTCGGCAGCAAAAGAGCCATTTCGGGTGTGTTTTGCTCCTAACCACCTTGTGTACTATCTTCTGTCCTTGCTCTCCAAATTGCACTGTGAGCAGTAGTGCGGTCACAGGGTGGTCCTTTCACCACAGCACTAAACTTTCCTTATATTATTCTAAAAAATGATACCTGCTATATAGGGGCTGGCAGTTGTATTATCAGCTGGGATGCTGTTGACCCAACAGCAGATGATTGCAACAAGCCCTCCTCTCTTGGCTTTCTGTCCCACCTTTATCCACTTGATGATCCCTCATGCACCCTGAGCTAGGTCCTCGAGGCCTACTGGCACCTGTCTGGGCCATTTTGGGCTTTGGGTATCGCTGTATCTCCCCACAGCTTCATTTAAAAGCACAGTTTCGTCTTTCTCCTAGCCCCAAGGCCTGTGGATGGAGCTGCACACCCCAACCACCACATCTGGGTGCTCCAGGACTGCGAGACCAGCGACAAGGCCTCAGCCGGCACCACACATCTGTGGCATCCCATATCAGGTGTGCTGTCCCCCAAAGCCCCCCCACCGGCTCTGGGACCCCCAGGGTGGAAGCTGGGCAGGTCTCACCTCACAAGAGGTGAAAGAAAGAGACATTGGGAGGATTCCTCTCTCTGCCACATCACACCCAGACATGCCCCACCACCCAGGGTACACATATTGGTGCAGGAAGCTGCCTCTGGTCCCCATTCACTGACGCCGGGTTTCCCCTAAGATGCCCACCCCCTCCTGCAAAGCACGGCCAAGACCCCAGATCTGTGCACAAAATGATAACATTTATTGAAAGAGTAATTTCTTTTTTTTTTTTTTTTTTAATACAAAAGAAAGCTCTGTACATAGTACTGTGATTACTTCCACATCCTTCCAGAAACACAACCCTGGAAACTGGAGGGGAAAAAAAAAAATAATAATCCCACACACACTTATGCACACACACGCGCGCACACATGCACACACACACACACGCGCACACACACACACACAACCCTCAAACCAGTAAAATGAACTAAAAATGTCACCACACAATAAATGCCATTTCGTCCCTGATACACAAGTGTTCTTACAAGTCTGCACTTAAATTAAAATACACCATTAGCGTTTAACCAGCAGTTGCCTTTGGGGAACGAGGGAGGGGATGCAGCAAGACGCCCCGCAACGGCACTCCTGCCCCCCCCGGCCCCGCAGCCCTGCTCCACAGTGCCAGCACCAAGCAAAGCGGAGCAAAGCACGGCCCCGGCGATGCTCTTGGGACGAGGGTAACGCGAGCCCTGAGCCCACCTTTCTCTCCCTGGGTGAACTCCTAGCTACCCAGCCTTCTTTTTTTTTTTTTTTTGGAGGCTTTCATACAGCTTCTGGTGCAGCGCTCCCAGCACAGGGGGACGTGGAAGGAACCCGTCCACACCTGTGCACCGAGGAGCAGCTCAAGATAAGGCTGTGGAGAGGGAAAGTAGAGCCCAAGGGATCAGCTAGGAGTTCAAGAGGTGCCACAAGCAGGGAGAGCAGCCACTGCTGGCCATTCGCCCCCCTGAGAGCACTGGGGATGTCCCTTTGCTGCTCCGCACCGACAGCGGTGACGGAACAGCCGGCGGCCCAGGACCAGAGGTGGAAGCGGCCACCAGAAAAACCCAGCCCACCTCTGGCCCCCGGGCACACCGCAAGCCCCTGTGCCCCCTCCTAGAGGCCAGCCGCTGCTTCACTTGCCTCCTCCTGCCCCTTAAACCCGAAGTTATGGGTACGGAGTCCTCAGTGCAGGGAAGTAGGAAACAACCGTCTGGCTCGGGTCAGCTCAGTCCCTGGCACGTGCTGGCGGGCAGAGAGCGCAGCTTAAACGCTAATGCTGAGGGAACATGTCCAAGGTTACAATACAAACTCAAAAAGCAAGGCCCCCTTCCTGCCTCCGTGCCCACCCACCCCTCTCCCATCCCCCTGGTACAAACCCCATGAAAACTGTACAGGAGCCAAACTTTTATTCCTTAAAGAATTACATAAATACTGAGTTTAACACTTAGAAAAATAAAGTCATTTTCTTTTTTTTTTTTCTTTTTTTTTTTCTTTTTTCTTTTTTTTTCCCCAAGGCTTCGTCTTTAACTTAAAAAAAAAAATTACAGTAGCTGCTCCTTCCCCTAAGGGTTCAGCAGCAGCTTCTTACTTGCTCGCTCTCCCTCCAGGGACAGGGCTAGGTAGCAGAGCCATTCACAGCAACTCCCATGCAGGACCAAGCATGCTCCAGCCCTTTTTTTTTTTATTTTTTATTTTTTTTATTTTTTCCCCCTGGCCCTGCTGAGGCTCCTCCACAGCCCAGGACGGCCTGCAGGGCACCCTGGTGCTCCGGGAAGAGCCTGCCACCTGCCCACAGCAGCTCGGTGCCCCACGGGCTCTTCCCTTTGCCCCTCGAGTTGCTTCTCCGCCTCGCGTCAGACACAGAAATTTAGAAAGCAGCGGCTGGAGCTGCAGAGGGACGCGGGAATGATCCAGCCACGTCCCCCTCTCGGGCGTACGGAGTCCGCAAGCAGTGCAAGGGCTGAGATGGGAGCGCGGGGCCGGGCTGGCCACGGAGCAGCGTCGAGCTCCCGGGCACCCGCCGAGCATTTTGGCTGCCGGGGGCAGGCTGCAGAGCCGCCGGGCAGCCCGACGAGGAGGCACTGAGGGCAGAGGGCTTTGCTGTAGTGCATACGAGGAGGATGGGGCCACGTGCCCGGCCCAACCAGAGATGCACGTCCAAGCTGGCCACTCGCTCCCTCTGCGGAGCTGCCGCGGCCAGGACCCGTCCCCCCCACAAAGGCACATTGCTGAGGCCAGCACGGCTCCGCTCCGGCTCCCGGGGGACAGCTCCGGGCCCCACGCAGAGCAAAAAAAAAAAAAAAAAAAAAAAAAAAATCCCTCCCCAGCCAAGGCAACCCCGGAGCGCCCAGAAGGATCCAGGGCCTCCGGCTGGGCACGGCCCCCAGTATTTATTTACAGCACAGAGCGCAGCCTCCCCTCGAGAGAGACAGAGTTTCTTTGGCTGGCGAGAGACAAGCACAGCTATCGCAGCATCCCGACGCCCCCCCCCAAGCCCTGCGTGGCCCCCGGCACAGCTCCTCCCCAGGTGGGTCCTGCAGCCCCAGGCGCATGCCTGTGTGTGTGTGTGTGGGTGGGTGGGTGTGGGTGGGTGGGTGCGTGTGTGTGTGCATGTGTGGATGAAGGAAACGTGAGAAAAAGGCAACAATAAATAACTGGTGCAGTCTGTACGAGAACGAGTGGCTGCCAGCCCCCAGCAGCGGCACGACAAGCCAGGGACGGCGCAAGGCCAGCACAGCGGGGGCCTCTCAGTCACTCTTGGCGCTGTGCGAGGTGTCCAAGTTGACCACCTGCAGCTCCGTCAGGCTGCTGCCGCTGCTGCTCTGCTGCCCGATGACAGCCATCTAGAGAGAAAAGGGAGGAGCAAGCACTGGGGGACAGCATGCCCTCAGCCCAGGCGTGCCAGCAGCCAGGGTGGCAGTGTCCCTTCTAGGCGCCTGCCCAAGGAGAGCAAAGACCTCCTCTACCCACGAGCAGGGGGCACCGACAGCTTCCCCAGCTCTCCGAGACCCAAGGACCTGCCCTACCCGAGCAGCCAGGGCCCCAAAGGACCAGTATCGGGGGCAGCACTGCCCCACGGGGGAATTGAGGACATCCCCCCCAGCACCACTCTGCACCTACCTGGTGAAGCTGGACAGCCGAGACTGGGATCTGAACAGTGCCTGAAGGGGCTGTCAGGAACACCTGCGGGACACCACCTGCCACAGAGAGAAGAAATGACAGAAATTGCATCATTTTCCAAAAGCTGGGTGTTCGGCACAACCCCCCAACCCAAGCCTGCACGCACGGCTTCGCACTGCTCCGTCCCCTCCCCGTGCACCTGGGGGTCCCCTCCAGTCTCCTAGCTCCCCGTCGCCTAGAAAATCATTAAGGTTGGAAAACATTTCCACCCTCCCCGCACCAGCAACCCTTTCCCCTAGGAATTCAAGGAATCCTGTGCATAGAACAGATATGGACCAAAAAAAGGAATACACCGAGCAGCATCCTTGCCAGCAGGGCTTCCTACAGGCACCACGACTGCTCCGAAAAGAGCCCTCAGGAACCAACAGCAAAAACACACAGCAGGAGAAGGTAGCAGGGCCGCGGGGAGCTGCCTTACCCTGATCCTGGACCTGGCTGTGGGACACCTGCATGGCCGAGGGCGCCTGCGAGAAGGCGTTGAGGACCGCGAGGCCGCCGTCCGCCAGGCCGGAGGTGGGGGCGTACATCACGGCGTGCGGGCTGGGGTACATCATGTGGCCGCCCACCGTGGTTGGCACGGACGATGTCATGATGGTCGCCGGGAGGGTCACTGGCCCCGGGAGGAGACAGAAGGGAGCGTGAGGCCCTGCTCAGCATCCGTCCTGCACCCAAGCTTGTGGAAATCCCCGTCCTGCCCCCCCAAGCTCTGCTGGAGGAACCCCAGGGAATTGGGGAGCTCGTTGGGAGGGTGAAAGGGTGGAAGCCTGGTGGCCGAATATCCCAGGACTGAGTCCGACCTGGGTTACGGGTGTCGTGGGGAAGCTGAGCAAGCTGTTGAGCTGGGTTCAGCCTGCATCCAGGCACCCAAAATCAGTTCATTTTTGGACAACAGAGGTGTCCTCTGCACATAAAGAGGTAACAACTACAAACAAGCCAGTGCCCTGTGCAAGGGCTGGTCACAGGGGGAAATCCAGCTGGGAAGCTGTCAGAAAGGGTGGGATCGAGTTGGACCGAGTGATCCCAGGCTTCCTGCAGCTGCGTTGGTGCGGGCTGGTGCCAGCGGTGATTAAGGAGAGCGTGGTCAGCCTAAGGTCCCCATTACCTGTTCCGCTGGAAGAGGTCTGGGTAAGGTCAGTGCTGCTGTCACTGGAGGGAGACGTTTGCTGCGGTGCCTGGTGCACCTGGATTGCTTGGACAGGGACCTGCTGAGCCATGGTACCACCTGGGGAGAGAAGGGAGCCCTTCAGCCCGAGCATTCATCCCCCTCTGGCCGCACGGAGCTCCTCAGCATGGCTCAGCACCGCCCTGGGGAAGGCTCTTCCCTGGCACACAGGGGCCAAGGAGGCATGAGCTGGCCTGCGGGGCTCTGGAGAGGAAAGGAAATGCCAGAGCGGCTTCTGTCCAGCGTCCAGGCCCAGCTCAGGGATGCCTGAGGCCCTCGTTTCCATTCCTGGCTCCACCAGGACCCAGCGCAGAAGATGCTGGGAGGAGAGGGCCCCAGCACTGCCAGCACCCAACCAGCCCTGCGAGGACGGGCTCGCAGCACCGAGCAGAGCGCTGAGAGCCCAAAACGCTCAGGCTTTCACCTTCTGGAGCACTCAGGGCACAGCCACCTCACCCAGCTCCACGGACACCACGGTGCCCTGCACGAGGACAACCACAGCCACCAGGACCACAAGCAGCACATCCCAAAGCCTCGGGGGCTCGGCGCACTCGCTGCACAGCTCCACCAACACAGAAAGCTCCCCTCAGGCTCAGCTCCCATCTCCAGAGGTACGAGCAAGGGATGCCAGAGCAGGAACCACAGGCCAGTGGGGCATCTCCCCACACACCACAAACACAGCTCCATCATCCTCCTCCTGGCTCCTCCAGACCACGAGGCAAACCCAGGCTCCTCGCACGGGAGCCACAACAAGTCCAGGAGAACACACAGACCATCAGATTTAGTGATTTGGACACAAGAAGCAGGCAGGACACAAGAAATAGTCCCTCACGTGCTGCTCTGAACCCCCTGCCCGGGGCATGCACCCAGGGATTCCTGCCCAGGACGCTGCCTACCAGACAGCACCGCAACACCTCCACCTCCTCCACACTGCCTCCTTCACCACCTCTGCGCTAAGCTGCGGTCACCAACTGCAAATCCAGGCACAAAAGCACGGAAAGCTGCTCAGAGCCAGACACCAGCACTCAAAACCTGAGTTTTGGGGAAAAAAAACTCCGGAGCCACAGCCGGGATCGCCCTGCGCCTCAGGGGTCAGGACCGGGACCCCCGCAGGAGCCTGCATCCCCCCCAACCTGAAGCAAGCGGAGGAGAAGCGAGTGCTGACCTGTCAGCGACACGATCTGCCCTCCAGCTCTGGCAGGGAAGCGGAAGACTGTCTGCTGTGCCTGCTGCAGCTGTCCAGCCGTACCCGGGCCCTGCTGGCTGGGGAGAGCCAGGGAGTGCGGCTGTAACTGAGTGAGAGGAATGGTAGGGGTCCCCGGAGAAAGGGAAGCACCTGCCAAAAAGGAGGGAGAAAGAAAAGCTTCCGTCACCACCAGCTCTTTTCACTCCCTCCGGGCTCCTTGGTGCTGCCCCCGCTCGGCTCCCTGCCACCCTTCCCAGCAGCAGGGCCAGCTGGCAGCGCCCTACATCTCCAGCAAAGCACCCCGATCGGGGCCACCCTAACGCAGCAACCGCCGCCTCCACCTGCCTCTAGCTCTCCTACGAGGGCAGCAAGACGCTCCGAGCACGGGGACGGACGGACGGACAGCCAGCCAGGGCGCTCAAACCCCCGAACACCACTGACCTGACATGAGGGTGAAGCCGGTGGGGATCTGCATGAGGCCCCCCGACGTCACGGCGCTGGCTCCAGTCGTCTTCAGCACGGTCCCGTTGGCGCTGGTGACGGCGCTGGGGCTGATGCTGGCCGACACGGGCGCCAGGTAATTCGTGATGGGGAAGGAGGGGCCGCTGCTGGCCTGCATGGAGGTGGAGGTGGTGGGGGCCGTCTGGATGGTGGACGTCGTCCCCGGCAGGTTGGTGACGGTGAAAGCCGGCTTCAGCGCGTCCTGCGGGAGGAGAGGCGAGGATGGGTCAGTGCCACGGTCTCCGCAGCCACAACGCAGGATCCTGGGTGTCCCGGTCACCTCCCCGCTGCCCTGGGGTGCTCACACCTCGCCCGGCGTGCCCCCTGCGTGCAGACCCCTCTTGGGGACAGCTGGTGGCACGGCTGGGAAGGGTTAAGGTGGGCACGCTCCCAGCCCTCCCGCGGCACGGCACGGCGCAGCGCGGCACGGTGGGCCCAGCTCTCCCACGTGCTGCGCCTTGTTCCCCAAGCTTGTCAGCCTGCCAGCAGCCAGGAATTCACAGCTCGGCGAAGAGCTAAAAAAGGGAAGGCAGCCCATTTTAGACAAGGGGGGAGCCAATCCCGGGCACTCAGCCCTGCCCCAGGGCCCGGGGAGGGAGGAGAGCAAAGCCCCCTCCGCCTTGGCACCGTGCTCCAAATTCGCAGGGGCACGTGATAACGGCGCTGCCACTTTCCATGAGCTCAACCACAAACTCCTGCCGTGCCGCACGGGACGCGGGAGCTGCGGGCACCCTCCCCACGTGGCCGAGGGGGACACGCACAACCTGTTCCCAGCTGGAAGAGCTGGAGTCCCCTCACCGTCCCCACGCTCAGCCCCGAGGGTGCACGGCCCCAGGGTGCAGCCCGGCCCTTAGCATCCCGCTAGGGATTGGGAGAGGCACCCCAGGAGATGCACAGCGGGGTCCCTGGGATGGCTTTAAAAGCACAAGGGCAAATTTTGGGATGATGAGGAGCAAAGGAGCCAGGCCGGCACGCTCTGACCACGCACACCCCATCTCTGCCCTGCCGCAGGTCGCTCTGATCTCCGCTGCATCGCTCTCAGGCTGCAGGAATAGCTCCCAGCAGAGAGGGAGCTGGGACAGAATTTGGGATTGGGACACCCGCCGCCTTCTCCCTGCCCCTCTAGGATGCTCACAAGCCCCTGGGCACCTCGGCTCCCCCCAGCACCCTGCAAAGCCCAGCCTGTGTGCGTGGGGACAGCGTTCAGCAGCAGCCGAGCCCCGGGCCACCCTCAGCACGGGTCACACAAGGACTGAAGGACTCTGGATGCGCCCAGGGACAGCCCTGCAGGTCCCCACCTTCATGCCCATTCCCACCACGAGCTCCACGTTGCAGAGCGATACCTGCATGGCCCAGCATGGCCCAGCCCCACCAGCCAGCATCGTTACGGGGACACCAAAGGCCAGCTGGCTTTGGTGGCACGTGGGAGATGCCGTGCTGGTCTCCAGCACCCGCTCCACACTCCAGCTTTTCCCTTGCTCCGAAACAGATCACCCCATCAGTGCCACCCCGCTGCTCCTACCCCAAAGGATGCCACAGCTGCCACCCCAAGAGCAGAGCATCCCCCTGACCCCGCTGGGCTTGGCACAGCAGGGGGACCTCACAGAGCTGCTGCTGGCCACATGGTGAAGGAACACCCCTGCTCTGCTGCCGCACCCCACTGCCAGCAGCTCTCCCCCCTGCGCAGCTCGCACCCCGGACACCCAGCAGAAGGCGCAAGGCTCCTTCGGGCCCCACAGCAAGTGCTGCGGGTGGCCACGAGGCAGCCCACACCAAGCACCACCTCTTGCGAGCGCCGGGACCGAGCTCGCAGGGCGCCGAGCGGGGCTTGCACCAGAAAGCGGGCAGGAGACCTCTGCAAGAGCAACCACAGGGCGAGCGCGCGCTTCCTCTGGGGCCACACGGTGTTGTTTCCAGCGGAAATCTCAATGGATGCTGGAGTCCCTGCCTGTGGGACTTTATTTTTATTTTTTTTTTGCTTTTCCCTCCAGGAGAAGCCCCGAGTGCTTCCCAAGAGGCTGCACAAGGGAGGGAGCGCTGCTGGCCTCTCTGCCCGCTGGCAGAGCTCACACGAGGCATTGAGGGCACCCAGGGGAGGCTCAGCAACCTGGGGCAACCCGCACCGGGGTCTCCACTTCTGCTTACAGGTATCAATCCCACTCCCTGATATTTATGGGGCTCAGCAGCGAGGCCCCTCTGCCTGCACCCCTCTGCCTGGTGCAGCAAGCGGGCACGTGGCGGCACCCAACGGCACGCAGGGCACCCTGCTTCTGGGGGCTCTCCGACAGCACAGGGGTCCAAGCACCCTCTCTGGGGTCTGCCTGCTTCGTGTTTTGGGGCATCCAGACAGCCAGGAGGCTGCTGGCACAGCAAGCCCGCTGCCCACCCCACCAGCAGAGCCACAGGAGCTCACAGCACCCCGTAACACCCCGCAAAGCCCCCAGCTCCGTGCCCCATCCCTCCGCGCACCCAAGCACCATGGACACGGAGCCAGCTTTCACACCCCAACCCCAAGGAGCTGGGGACGCAGGGGCTGCCCCATCCCGGGGACCTTTTTCCTGGTCCTGGGGCAGGCACCTTCCAGCAGCAGCACCCGCGGAGGCCGGCGCCTGTAGGGCCGCCGGGCAGGGCGCAGAAACGCTCGGTCCGGCCAAATGTTTCCATTCCCCACGTCCTCTCCCTGCCCCCTTCCAAAACAGCACCAAAGCAAGAGACAGCTGCAGCTTATAAGGAATGTGAGGGGCCCTGCCAGGGACTCTGGCGAGGGAAACCAGGCCTTATAAGGCCATGGAGGCAGAATCAAATTTTTATCAATGAGTGCAAGCGCATGGAGACGCCCGGGGAGAGATAACAGCGCCGAGAGCCGCCCCGGGGGGCGAGCGGGGCCGGTGGGGAGCCCCGAAACAAGGGGCCAGGCCCCCTGCCGCCACCCTGCTGGCCCCGAGGAGGAGAAAACCCCAAAGAGGAGGCAGCCCCGAGGGGCCAGGTCCCCCGTTTTTTTTTACCTTGGTCTCCCCGCTGCTGTCCGACTCGGACACCTGGTAGGTGAGGTCGGTCTCCTCGAAGCCCGTGGCGCTCATGCGCTGGTCGGTGGTGGGGTCGGAGCGCGGGGGCGAGTCGGGGGAGTTGAGGCAGGTCTGGATCAGCGCCTTGCCCGTCTCGCTGGTGATCATGGGCTGCAGCTTCCGCGTGGCGAAGGTGTACACATGGCCCGTCTCGCTGGCCACCAGCAGCAGCACCTGCGTGCCCGTCAGCGTGGACAGCTCGTAGGCCTGCAGCAAGGGGGCGGGGGGGGGGGGGACAATGGGGTCAGGCACACACACGTGTGTAGGGCCACCTCGCCCCAAAAATAAACAGCGCAGGAGGGACTGTGGGTTCTGAACCCAGCTCGGGGTCTCCTGATGGGGTTGAGGGCAGCCTCTGGTAGGGCTTGCAGGAGACTTTTAGGGGGTCGAGGCCAACCTCTGGCTGGTCTTAAAGAAGGCCCTTATGGGGTTGAGGCCAGCCTCCAGCCCATTTCATTGAAGACCCCCAGAGGGTCGAGGCCAGCCTCATAAAGACCCTTAGGGGGTCGAGGCCAGCCTCTAGCCAGTCTCACAGAAGACCCCCAGAGGGTTGAGGCCAGCCTCTGGCTGGTCTTATAGAAGACCCCTAAAGGATAGAGGCCAGCCTCTGGCCAAGCTTGCAGGAGACCCCTGGGGGGTCGAGGCCAGCCTCATAAAGACCCTTAGGGGGTCGAGGCCAGCTTCTAGCCCATCTCATAGAAGACCCTTAGGGGGTCGAGGTCAGCCTCCAGCCGATCTTATAGAAGACCCCTAGAGGGTGGAGGCCGGCCTCCAGCTGCTCCCATAGAAGACCCCTGGAGGGTGGAGGCCAGCCTCTGGGTGACCTCACAGAAGACCCCCAGGGGGTGGAGGCCAGCCTCCGACCACCCCCCCCACAGCCCCCCACGCCCGCTGAGGCCCCGTAAAGCCTCCCCCCACCCGCCTATAACCCGGGGCAGCCCACCCCGGGCCGGGGGGCAGCGGGGGCTCCCCGTTTCCTTATTTTCCCCCCCTGGCCGTGCGCATCCGGCCCCGGGGGCGGGCGGGGGAGGCCGAGCCTCCAGCACCCCCGTTGTTTCCGGCCTCCCTCCTCCCTCCCCTCCCGGTGCCCTCTCCACCTTCTTCATGATGCCGGTCTTCCTCTTGCTGAAGGTGGTGTAGCGCCGCAGCTTGTTGTCGATGAACTCCATCTTGATCTTCACCCGGCCCCGCGTCTTCTTACCGGGCTTGGCTCCGCTCACGGCCCCTCCACCTCCACCTCCTCCTCCGGCAGCCGCTCCTCCTCCTCCTCCTCCTCCTCCAGCTCCGTACCCGGCTCCCACCGCCGCTGCCGCCGCCGCCGCTCCGGGGCCCAGCACCGGCCCCGCTCCTCCTCCTCCTCCTCCTCCTCCTGCAGCCTCCGCCAGGCCCCGCTTGATGCCTCTCCGCTCCCCGCCGCCCAGCTCCTCGTCCTCCGCCGACTCCGAGTCCCCCTCGCTGCCGCTGTACAGCGCCTCCCGCTCCAGCCGCCCGCCCGCCGGCCCCACCGCTGCTCCTCCGCCTCCACCTCCACCACCACCCCCGTTGGCCCCGCGGGGCCCCGCCGTGCGCCGAGCCAAGGCGGCAGCAGCAGCAGCGGCGGCAGCGGCGGCCCCGTTGCCGGCCGCGGCCTGGCTCGGTAACATGGCGGCGGCCAGCGCGGCTCGGGCCGGGCTGGGCTGGGCTCAGGCCGGCCCCGCCATGGCCATGGCCCCGCCGCCGGCGCCGCCGCCCGCTCGCCCGCTGCTGCCGCCGCCGCCGCCGCCGCCCCCGCCCCGCCGCGCCGCCCCCATAGAAAAGCGCGGCAAGTCTTGCCTTATATGGGCACGCCGCTCCTTATATGGGGACGAGCGGGCGCCCCGCCGCCGGCCGCCTCCTCATTGGGCGGCGGGGGGTGAGGAGCCGCCGGCTGATTGGTGGAAGGGGGAGAGGGGGGAGAGGGGTCATTTGCATAACGCGCGCGCGCGCCCCGGCGGCGGCGCGGAGGGGCGGGGGAGAGGCTTAAAGGGGCCGCGCGGCGTGGACGGGGCGGGACGGACGGGAGGAGGGGAAGGACCCCCGAGGACCCCCCCCCCTAAAAACCTCCCCGGGACGCTCGCAGGGCTCTATCCGCCCTCGTATCCGGGCGTTATCCATCAAGCTGCCCACCCCAGTACCCCCAAAGCACCCCCAAACCACCCCCCAGACCCCCCAAACCTCCCCCTAAACCCCCCAAATCCCCCCCTAAACCTCCCAAATCCCCCCCAAAGCACCCCCAAACCTCCCCCCAGACCCCCCAAAGCACCCCCTAAACCCCCCAAATCCCCCCCAAACTTCCCCCTAAATCCTCCAAATCCCCCCCCAAACCCCCCAAATCCCCCCCCAAACCCCCCCCAAACCTCCCCCCAGACCCCCCAAACCTCCCCCCAGACCCCCCCCTAAATCCCCCAAACCACCCCCCCCAGCCTCCACCCCACCCGAGCACAGCCTCCACGCCCTCCTGGCCTCCCTCCTGGTCTCCCCAGCAGCTGTAGAGGCCGGGCACCCCTGCCCCAGCCTCCCCTCCCCCGCTGTAGGGGCTGGGGTCGAGCCTCGGCAGCCTCCCGGCCTCAAATCGGGGCCAGGAGGAGCGGTGGGGGCTCAGGGAGGCCAAATGAGCAGGACACGCGGTGCCCCCGCCATACGCTCCCTCGGTGTCCCCACGAGGGCAGAGCGGAGGCCCGGCAGCCTCCAGGCAGGACGGGCTCTGTGGGTGCTCAGGGAGAGGGATGGGGCCGGCCTCGGGGCTGTAGGGTCCCCCCAGGAGGCAAAACCCCCATAGGAAGGACGAGCCACAGCTGCGAGGAGCCCTCTTCCCCCCACACACCCCATCCCCATCCACCGCCAGCCCCGTTCCTGCCTCCCACGCACCCCGCAGCCCCCATCCCTGGGGGGCCAGGCGCTGGCCACCAGCCCTCGTGGCCTCCTGGAGCAGAAACAAACCCCTCCCCGGTGTCCCCCCCCCGGCTCCATGCTCCTGCAGTGAGCACACAAGCCATTTATAGCTGCCGGCGGGGCGCTGCCACTCACATGCCTCCCATCACATGCCCTGGCCACCCTTCCCCGGGGGGCCGAGCACCCGGCCACACCTGGCGCAGGTGACCCCAAAATGAGCCAGGGCCAGAATCCATCAAGAACCCGCTCACCGGCTGAGAAACAGGAGCAAAGAGCAGGACTGGGTGATAACAAAGCTGCAGCACGCACCTAGGAGATGGGAGCACCTTTGAGGCAGCCTAAAAAATCCCATAAAGCCCTGGCTTGAGCTTAAATGCAGCTCCGGGGCCAGCTCCCTGGGCGGGGGCACCCAGGTGAGGCTGCTTACAATAATTTTGCTCCCACGACTTCCCCCAGGGCAGGAGATAAAAGCAGGGCGAGGGAGGAGAGCTCCTGCCCTGCATCCCTCTGGTGTCCTGTGGCCCTCCAAGGGGCTGGGAAACTGCGTGGCCAAAGCGACCAGCAGGAGACACCTGGCTTGGAGAGCCTTGATTTTTTATATATTTATAAATATATCTCCTGTCCTGGGTCGTCAGCAGCAGGGACAACTCCTACCTGCTTGCTGTCACCTCGTACTGTTCCCTAAGTACCCATTTTTTGGTCCCCTGGTTGGCCCTTGTGCTGGTGAAACCCTGTTGCTCTCCAGCCCTGGGTATCACAGGTTGCTCCCCTTCCCGTGGCTTTTCTTTGAGCTTTTCCTTCAATTTGGGCTGAGACAAGTGGATCCCAAGGCCTCTTCTCCTCCCGCGGGGGCCCGAGCGGGATGCTGACACCCCGCTCCCCCTGCGCTGTGTTCAGCCAGGGCCGCGCACGTTCAGCCCGCTGTTTCCAATTAGCTTGGCCAACATCTGTCCTGTCCCCGAGGAGGCTGAGCTTTTTCATGACATCACTCCCAAAAATACCCAACCCCAACCCCCAGGCTTTCTGCACCCTCGGGGTCTGGAGTTTCTCCTAACCCTGGTGCCTTCCCCAGACCCTGCGGCACCTCCACGGCCTGGCTGGGTAGCAGAAGGACAGGGATGCTGGATGTTTCTTCTCCATCCCCGATTAAAGCCAAGCCAGCTAGATAAGAGGTTACGGGGTCCTGCGTTGAGTATCGGGGGTGCTGGAGAGCTCGCAGCTCCTCTGGCGCCGACCCAAACCACCACCAGCACGCAGGGGGGATGCCCCAGCAAGGAGCTGCTCCTTTCCAGGCGATGCACGAGGCGCGATGGCACCAGCCCCCCATCACCATCCCCGTCCCCCAGGAAGGAGAAGAGTCCAGCAGGCACGGAGGGCAGCGTCTTACCAAAAAAAAAAATTAAATTAAAAACGAAAAAAAAAAAAAAAAAAGCCTTCTTTATTGAGAGCAGCACATAAAAACCCAACAAAACCCAACCCTTCTTGGCTGCGGTACCCTCCGCTCAAGCAAACAAACTAACCCAACTCTAGGCTGCGTTCCAGTAACAGAAATACTATGGTGGGGAGGAGGCAGCGCAATGGGGGGGGGGGGAGGAGGAGGAGGAAGGGGGGCGCTGCCCCCAGGATTTGTACAAAAAACAAAAAAAAAACACAAAAACACACACACAAAAAAAAAAAAAGGCACGGGGTCGTAGGGAAAAGGTGTGGTGGAGCGTCTCCTTCATATGCCAGGCACTTCGTGTTCCTGATGGCGGGCCCGTGCCCGCAGGCAATGCCTAGCACAGACGGACGGACGGACGGATGGACAGACGGACAGCTATGCACGTGGCGAGCGGGGAGGGGGAGAGCCCCGGTGCTGTGGGCCGTGCACCATCCACGCCGGCAGCCCGCGGGGCTTTTCGGAGCCGCGGAGAGGAGAGGGGCAGGGGGGGAGGACACTGGCTTGTGCTTCGAGTCCAGCAGCCGCTGGTGCCGCGCAGCGGGGTCGGGCTCGGCGAGGGGCTGGGGGGGCTCCCCGGGCACCCGTGGGACCCCCGCTGCCCGCCCCGCCGCCTCCTTCCCCAGCCAGGGGCAGGGTGCTCAGGCTTTGCTGTCGGCCGGGCTGTCCCCGAGGGCGGTGGCGAGCTCGCTGAAGGAGGGTCGGTCCTTGGGGCTGGGCGCCCAGCAGCGCTGCATCAGCTTGGCGAGCCGCGCCGGGCAGCCCTCGGGCGGGGGGAGCTTCGTCTTTCCCGACTGCAGCCCTGGGGTGGGAGCAGGGGATGGAGAGGTGTTAGGGAGAGGCGCGATCCCCTCCGTGCTGCCAGCGGGGACGCCGTGCTGTCCCCGAGGAGAGGAAAGGGGGGGTGACACGGAGAGGGGGGTGACAGCGCCGGGTACCTGCTAAGACCTCATCGTCCGCCTGCGGGCTGTAGGGCATCTCGCCGTGCGTGAAGACCTCCCACATGAGCACGCCGAAGGACCAGACGTCCGATTTGGTGGAGAACTCGTCCTCCAGCACGGCTTCGGGGGGCATCCAGCGCAGGGGGATCCAGGCCTGGCGGAAGTGGTAGTACTCGCTGCGGGCAGCGCGGGCAGGCGGTGAGCGAGGTGGGCACCATCCCACCCCGCTGCCACCCCCCCCCGGTGCCAGCCCCCTGCCCGACCGACCTGTTGTACACGTCCTTGCTGAGGCTCAGCGCCGAGACCTTGACCTGCCGCTGGGCGCTCACCAGGCAGTTCCTGGCCGCCAGGTCCCGGTGCACGAACCTGCCGTTGGAGAGGTGCTCCATGCCCAGCGCCACCTGCGTGCACAGCGACACCTGGCCCAGAGGGATGCTGGCACCCCGCTGCCCTCCCCCAAAGCCCCCCCCCCCGGCCCCCGCCGTGCTGCCGAGGCCGCGCTCCCACCTTGTGCTTGGTGCTGAGGGGCTGGGGCTTCAGGGCCTCGTCCTTGCTCTTGGAGATCCTCAGGAACTGCTTCAGGTCCCCCTAGGAGACAGACGGCAGCTCAGAGGTGGCACCTTCCCGGGCCACAATCCTTCTGCTCCTCGCCCTGTAGGGCAAGCTTTTACCTCCCTAAGGGCTACGATCAGGGCAAGCAGCCCTGATGCTTCCAGGAGACCATTCATGCCTCCAAAATACCTCCTCTCACCCCATGCCCATGCTCCCCATAAGAGCAGTCCCCATTTGCAGCCCTTCTGCAGCGGGGATCCCACAGCTTCAGGAGGATGATGAGGAGGAGGGAATGGACAAAGCCCCCCCAGGTCTTGCAGGATAACCCCACTCCTCCGAATTTTAGGGCCACCAAGAAGCTCAGCCTGGCCTCAGCCTGCCCCGGTCTCTCTTGCTTGGTCTCTCCCTTACCAAATCCACGTACTCCAGGACCATGTAGTGGGGCTCGGCCTCGCGGCACAGCCCCAGCAGCCGCACCACGTTGGCGTGGTTCAGCTTGCCGAACATCTCCGCCTCGCGCCTGAAGTCCAGCTGCAGCTGCTCGTCCCGCGTCTGCAGGCTCTTCACCAGCACCAGCGCCTCGCCCTCGCCGTCCTCCGCTCCCTTCGCCTTGGCCAGGAAAACTTCGCCGAACTCCCCCCTGCCTGCAGGGGCACAGGGGAAGAAGACAGCAAATTAGGAGAGCCCTCCGAGCCCCCAGCCCGTCGAGATTTCTGGCTGGGAGGTTTGCAGCCAGGAGTTTCTGGCCGAGAATCGTGGCCCAGCGTACCCAGGGTAGTGATTGTCTGCAGGTTGGCACGGGGGAAGTGCATCTTGTCAGCGGCGCTGTGCCGCTTGCTGGCCCCGGAGCTGCTGCCCAGGTTGGTCAAAGCCACCTCCTCCTGGATCTCCGCCGTCGTCTGCCCGTTCTGCAGCAAAGCTCCACCTGCGGGGGGGACACGTGGGGCATCAGCATCCTGCCCGGCTGTGCTGGGAATGCTGGGGATCAGCCCCCTCCAGGGACATCCCGAGAACCCCATCCAACCTCAGCTTGCTCTCCCCGCGGGCTCGCTGCCAGCCCTGCAGCCACCCCTGAAATCAGAGGCGTTGGTCCCTTTTAGTGCCCCAGACACCCCCCCAGGTCCCTCCAGCACTGGAAGCTGCAGCCTGACCCCCCGTTTCCATGATGCTCACCTTGGCAATCACCAGATCAGCCCGGAGTTTCTTTTACCACCTGGATCAAAGCACCTTACAATCAACCCCAGCCGACTTTCTGATTAGGAAGCCCCTCACAGATTCCCACGGCACAAACAGAAGCCAGCGAGCAGGAGAAAACATTGCCTTGGGAAAGCAGCCAGCCCCACATTTCCCCTACAAGCTGCCTGTACGGGCAGCAAACGTGGACTTTCGGTGCGTGTACGGCTCGGATCGGACCTCGCCAGGCAGCGAGCCCTTCCACGGGCTGATGGCGAGCGCAGGGCACAGCACCCAGCAAAGGGGATGTGTGTGCAGCATCACCCTGCACCACTGCGCACACCCCTTTCCAGCTAGCCAGGACACACCTGGCTGTGCAGAAGAATTTAATCAGAGCAGGATTTCAAAGAATTTAACCTGATTCAACTGGAGGGATCCTGATGGGAACCATGCTGCCCCATCCGAGGGTGTTGTAGGGCAGCAGGGGCACACGCCCGCCCGCATCGCGTGCGCCCAGGAGAGGTCCCAGCCCTCCTGCACGGTGGCACGGCTTTGCCACAGGTGATTTTGGAGCTGAGACGCTGTAACTTAAAAGCCACGGCTACCGCCAGTTGTCCTCTGCCACGGGCTGGAGTGGTGTTTACAGAAGAGCAGAGCGAAAAGCACCATCTGCCCCATAAATCACAGCCGGGCGCTACTTGCGCTCGCCCTGGTTTCATGCTAATTGTCAGCAGCCCGGCGCTTAGAAGCTGTTTGACCCTCGGCTGTCTGCAGTGCTGACTGATGGTGTCTCAAGGCTAGGAGCCCGAAGCCAAGAGGATAATACGAGGCCCGCTGCGGCCGTGCCAAGAAAACACCCAAGGCTGCGGAGCGAGAGCCGTGCTGCTGAGGGACAGCGCCAGCAGGCGGCCCCGGCAGGCGCTCCCGAGCGCAGACGTCGCCGGTTTTTCACGGGGTTTTGCTCAGATGGATGGTAACAAAGGGACCGGGGAGATGAGGTTTCATCTGCCCACCTGCCCGCACCACGTGGGCATCTCCTGGAGAAATCAGCGCAGGCTGACATGAATTCAAACACTCCCCTCGGTCCTCGCAGCTGCCGACCTCCCCAGATTCCCTCTGCGTTCACCCAGCGCAGCAGCACGGTCAGACAGAGGGACACGGAGCAAGCACTGACGTTGCGGGGGACGTGGCACAGCAAGGACATGACCTTAGAGGGCGACTGACTTGTTAGGGGCGCTTCGATCCGTAGGAAATCCATGGGGAGGTCAAATCCAGCCGGGTCCTGGGGGCACTGGGAAAGTCAGCCAGGGGGTACTCATCCTCGGGTAGGTGCTGAGACACCGCAGGTCGCCCAGCTAAAGAGGGACTGCGTCAGAAATGACAGTGGGGTGCCACTCTGCTGGAGCTGAGGGCAAAGACAGAGCGCTTTTCCAAAAGATGGAAGGGCCAAAAAGGAGCAGAGGGATCTGGGCAGCCGGGTGAGGGCTACCAGCAAGCCAGGACGCACCTCTCCGACAGCTAAACTGCTTCCAGGTGGGGTGAAGAAGAAGGGGTGAAGTCTGGCAGGATAAATAGAATGCAATAAACAGGCCAAAATAAAATAAAAAGCTGAGGTAACCTGAAAGAGGATTCAAACAAATCCTTTCCGAGGAAGAGGATGTTGGCCAGAGGCTGCTGGCAAGAGCGGGCTGCCTGCAGGTTGGAGGAGCTCACGGAGGTGACACCAGCAGGAGATGTTCCTGCGTCCCTGCTCCCAGGACATCCCCCGGCCAGGCTCATCTTCAAAAAATATCGATACGAGAGGGAAACCAGCAGCCAAACCCCGTGGGGATGCCCTGCTCTGAGCCCATCGCTCAGAAGACCTCACTGGGATCAATGCTGCTAGGAGAAACGGGACATCAGAGGAGCTGCAACAGCTTCTGGAAATGAAAACGATGCTGCGGAGAGCTCGGGGCTTCACTGCAGGACTCACGAGCTTGTGCGCAGTGGGGCCCAGCAGGGGTTTTGCTCAGGGGCTCACGGAACAGCTGTCGTAAAGCAGCTGTCACGGGATGGGAGAAAATCCCCTCTGACGGACACGGGGTGGTAGGAACAGCCCCGTAAATCCCACAGCCAGTACGGAAGGGGTGCTGCTGCTGGCAGCTGCTTGCCAAAGCCCCCAGCCTCGCCGGCAGCCAAGGCAGAGGCCGGAGCTATAAAACGGTGCCTGGGGAAAGCAGCCCCCAGGTCCCGACCTGCACGGGGAGAGGTGCCGGGTGGCAAGGAGGCAGTGCTTCAGGGAACTCGTGCCGTGCTGGGGGATGCTGGAGGTGCTTGGAGCTGATACGGGGTTTTGGAGATAACGGGGAGAGCGCCCAGCAGAGTTGGGCTCAGCACAAAGTCTCCCCTGCGGCACCAGGAGCTGCTGCACCGGGGTCTGGAGAGGCTGGCAGAGCGCGACAGCTTCCCAGGGAGACTGCCCTTCCTTTGGGAAAGGGTCTGCGACCCCACACGGGGGTGCTGGAAGCAGGAGCACGGCTCCTGCTGCAGCAGGCAGGATGCGGAGCGGGGCCACCGGCTTCGCACCACCTCGCCGGGCTCCCTTCCCCGGCCCATTTCTCACCCAGCAGCAGCTTTCTGCCCCCACCCGCAGCCAAATCCGAGAGCAAGAGACCTCGGGGAGCTCCCCGCTCATCCTAATCCCCCCAGCCCAGGGTTTATGGGGCCGGCAGGGAAGCCCCCACCCCCTGGGGTACCGGCCTCACCGTTCAGGCACTCCATCTCGGGCTCCTCGCCCTCCGGGTGCTTCTTCAGCCTCTTGGCTTTCCTCCGCTTCTTGCAGTAGAACATCAGCCCCAGCACGATGATAATGTAGGCGACGGCGGCCCCCACCGACAGCCCGATGGTCTGGATCATCTTGTAGGGCGTGTGGTTGCTGGGGCCCTCGTCCTCCTCCGCCGCCGGCTTGTCTGCGGGGCGGAGAGCGGCGGACCCGTGAAGGGGGATTTCCCAAAGCCTTTTTTTAGGAAGGTGGCAGGGAAAAAGCCCCAGCAGCAGGGCCCAGAGCCCTGTGGGGTGGCAGGAGGCCACGTTCCCTCACCTACGACGTAGAGGAAGGCCTCGCGGTGCTTGATGTTGCAGCTGTTGCCAGCGATGCAGGTGTACTTTCCCGAGTCCTCGGTGGTGACGTCGTAAATGACCAGGGAGCCGTTGGGCATGATCTGGATCCTGCCAACCACACAGAGCCCTTTGCAAACACGGAGAGGGCAGAGGCAGGCATGGGGCACCCACAGCCTCGCCTCTCCAGGACAAGGAACAGCCCAGAGCCCTTGGACGTGGGGACAACTGGCCACCTACCCCCCAAATTGGGGACCTGAGGCCACGCTGTGGGGACCAGGTGCGCACAACGCACCCTGTTCCCGTTGGGAACGGGGGCCGCGTACCTGGGCAGCAGCTTGCTGGGATCCAAAATCTTGTCCTTCCCTTTCCACTGGATGTGCGGCACGGGGTCCCCCTCTGCCTGGCACTGGAACATGGCCGTGTGCCCCTGGTACACCGTCGTGGGCTCCGGCTCCAGCTTGAAGGTGACAAAAACTGGAGGCGGAGAGGGTGACACGAGGGCTGTCAGCCCCTGGCAGGACGCTGAGCCCACGTGGCACAGCGGGGCCAGCACCACGGCACGTCCCCTGGGGCTGTACCCACGGGGCTGGCAAAGCTCAAGCACCACGGGGAAGAGCTCGGGGACAGCCCAGACGTCTGTCCCTGCAGGGACGTGCCCCCCAGGTGACACGAGGGAGCGGGGAAGGTGGCTGGAGAGCCCTCACCTGCCACCACGAGCTGCACGGTGGCGCGGATCTCGCCCTGCGGGCTGTTGGAGGCGATGCAGGTGTAGTTCCCCGAGTCGCTCCTGCTCACCTTGTGGAAGGACAAGACGCCGGCGTTGTGGCTGACGTGGGAGGGCAGGCTGCTCCCGTCTGCGGGACGGCAAGGACAGGGATGTGGCGGCCACGCCGCGCCGCTTCCCTGCTCCAGGTGGCCCTGCTGGCTCCAGCAGGGGGCTCGGACCGGGCGGTCCCAACACAGCCGACGGCTGCCATTCGGTGGGAGCTCCCGGGGGTCATCGGGGACCACCAAAGCCCCCCCTCACCTGTTTTAGTCCACTGGATGGTGGGTTTCTCCCGGCCGGTGGCCGAGCAGGACACCGTCACCTCCTTGTTGAACTCCATGCACTGCAGCGGCTGGGGCGGGGGGGTGAACTTCAGCTTCTCTGCAAGAGAAACAGGAGCCCCGCTGGGTCACCGCGGGGTGCGGGGGGGACACCGGAGCCCCTCCCGAATGGGGAAAGAGCTCCCTGCTAGGGGAGGGAGCGGGGGGTTTGGCCGCACACCCACCTAGCACGTGCACCCGCGCGTAGCCCTCGATGCTGCCCGCCGGCGTGCTGCTCACGCACTTGTAGGTGGTCCCGTCGTACACCTCCACGTTGTTGATGCGCAGCGTCCCGTTCTCCGAGATCTCAAAACGCGAGTCCTGACCGAGGGGATTGGGGTGTCAACACCGCTGTCACCAGCCCTGGGCTCGGACACCACCCGTGGCACTCCTGCAGCTCCAGGGCTTGGCCACCCCACCTCCCAGATAGGGGTAGAGGGATGAGAAACCCCTCAAAAAACCACCCCAAAAACACAAGGCTGTGCTCCCGCACCCCCAGCGGGGTGGAGATGGTGCCTGGGCAGCACCAGGGACGCCAGGGCTGGGAGCGAGGTGACACGGAGCAGCAGGAGGAGAGGACGGAGCCCAGCGGGAGCGCCCGGGAGCAGCGGGGACCTGCCCTGCCGCCTCACCTCGGAGATGGAGACGCCGTTGCGGTACCAGGTGACGGTGGGTTTCAGCGAGGCCTTGCTGAGGCAGTGCAGGTAGCCTGGCTTGCTCTCCTCCAGCTGGCTGTCCTTGGGCATCTCCACCCACTTGGGTACCGCTGGGCACGGAAGAGAGGCCGCTCAGCACCCCGCAACCAGCCCGGAGACGTGGCCACCCCAAACGCCCTCCCAGCCCCTTCCCTACTAGCCACGGTGATGCTCAGCTCCTGTTTCTTCTCCCCGGCCTTGTTGGCGGCGTGGCACGTGTAGGTCCCGGCGTCCGCCTCGGTGATGCTGGTGAAAACCAGCTGCTCTGCCTCCTGGTGCACCCTGCCGGCGGCGGGGACGCGCTCCTGGTTCCTCTCCCACCAGACCTGGGGCTCGGGCACGCCCCGCGGAGGGGCGCAGGACACGCGGTGCCCCTGGTTCGCCGTCAACACCTTCGGGGAGAAGGGGGCCATTTCTTCGATCTCTGGGAGGAGCGACAGACAGCAGGGCTCAAACAGGGCAGCGTGGCCGTCCCCCACCCGCACCCACGCGGTCCCAAATCTCCAGGGGGGACAGGGCAGCTCTGGGACTCGCTGCCAACCCCAGGACCTCACCTGCCAGGCGCAGAGTGGCCTTGAGCACCAGAGCTTTCCCCCTCTGCCCACGGCCAACACACTTGTAGACGCCGGTGCTGCGAGCCTTCACCTGGGTGATCAGCAGGGAGCCGTTGGCGAACACGGTGGTCCTGGGCACGCGGGGAGAGGCAGACCTCAGCGGGGGTCCCTGTAGGATGTGGGGCACAGCCGCGGCCCCGAGCCATCCTACAGGAGCCCGTGGAACAAACGGGGGGACCTCGGTGCCCAGCCAAGGCCTCCCAGCGTGGGGGAAGCAGGGTGGAGGAAGAAGAAGGTGGGACACGTGCTTCGTCGAGGAGATGTGCTAAGAAAAGGCTCTTTTTTGGAGCAGAGCTGGCTTTTGTGGGAAGAGGCATCCCAGAAAAAGGGAAAAAGGGGCACAAGGTGGCGCCTGGGAGCTGCCGGGCTACGGGGCATCTGGCACCCAGGTGGCACCGTCCTGCTGCCAGATCCCTGGCCCCAAAACCACCACTGTGGTGGTTTATGGGAGAAGCCCCAGGCTCTGCAGATCACCATGCACAGGTGTTTAGGGTTCCCAGCCCCACAGACTCCTTTGGGGACAAACCACTTCCCAAATCCTACGCAAGGGAAGGCCGCACAAAAGCACCAGGGCTCTGCTGGACCCAGCCGAGCCGAGCAAGCACCGCGGTGGCTGATCCTGAACGCCTGGCCAGGGCTCGGCCCCTCCGCGTGCCCCCCTGCCCTGCCCATGTCCCCGGGGACCCCGTTACTTGGATCTGTTGGTGACGGGGTTGTCCTCAAAGAGCCACTCCTGCGTGGGAGGGGGCACGGCGGCGAACTGGCAGTCGAACATCGCCTCCTCGTTCTTGGTGACGATGAGGTCCTGCGGGACCACCACCGCCTGGGGAAAGCTCTCGTCTGCAACAGCAGAGACCGCAGGAGGGTGAGGGATACCCCGGGTGGCAAGTGTACCCTGGGATGGTCTTTACGCTGGAGGAAACCCCAAAAAGAGCCGGGAGCAGAGGGGGGAAAGGAGCCGAGCCCGCCGCTCACCGACGATGTTGAGCGTGAAGTTGTCCTGGCTGCAGACGGAGCCGACGGCGCTGCGGGCGCAGCAGGAGTAGACGCCGTTGTCGTCGGGGCTGGCGCTCCGCAGGGTGAGGCTGCGCTCCTTGCTGCTGACGGCGTAGGTGCCGCGGCCGTCGGGGAGCGGGGCTCCATCCCGAAACCACTGCCACGTGGGGCTGCGAGACAGGGGCGAGAGGGTGAGCGGGGCGCACGGGGTTCGGCGGCGGCGGGGCTCCCTGGCGAGCAGGTGCGCGGGGCGAGGGGGGGCGCAGCCCGGAGATGGCCCCCTGTCCCCGGCTCGGTGCTCCCACCGCTGGCCACGACACACACACGAAGCTATGAGGCATGCAGCCGAGTGGACGGGACATGATCGGGAAGCGACGGAGAAGTGACCGCAGCACACCAAGCAGCGCAGCGACCGGGCTTGCCGCAGCCCGTCCTTACTGTGCTCCTCGCGCTACGCGGCTCCGAGGAAGCCGTTTGCCTTCTCCCCCGCTGCTCGGCCGCAGGCTCAATCCTGCCTTTCGCCTTCCCTAGGCTCTACTTGCGTCCTCGCGGGAGAGAGGAGGAGAGAGAGACGGAGAGAGAGAGGGGGAAGAGCGCGCGGCGGAGGCGCGGGGGGGACCGCCGGCCGGGTCCCCTCCTCGGGGGGCAACCCTTACCGCGGGTGGCCGTCGACGTGACACCGCAGCACCACGGTGGAGGAAGGCTGGATCTCAGCTGCGCTGGCCGGCTGCTTCAGCACCACGCTGCCCGTCTCGATCCCTGCGGGATGGAGGGGAACGTCAGCGTGGCTGGGCCCGGTATTAAATAACCGGGCACCGGCTCAGAGACGTGGAAACCCCCGGGGACAGCGCGGAGCAGAGGGAGGCCGCCCCGCAAATGTCCCGCTTCGCCCCGGGTGGCTGTTCCCAGAGGGATGAGGTGGGCTCTGAAAATCATCATACAAATCATACAAATCATACAAATCATACAAATCATACAAATGGGGGTGGCAGCATCTCCGACAGCCCCGGGAGCACCAGAAGATGCACGGGTTTGAAGGATGTGGTAGCCGGAGAGGAACTGTGGAATCGGTTAGGTTGGGAAAGAGCTTTAAGATCACCGAGTCCAACCACCAGCCTGACACCAGTAAACCACGTCCCGAAATGCCACATCCACACATCTTAAACACCTCCAGGGTGGGGACTCCACCACCCATTTGTTTTCCCTGATTAAATCCTTCTGATATCCAACCCACACCTCCTCCGGCACCACCCAAGGCCATTTCCTCTCATCCTACTTGCCCAGCCTGCGCTGCCCCGGTGCCCGACCATCACCCCCAGTACACCCAAGCGTTCCCAGCCCCGTGCCACCCCCAGAGAGCCCTGCCCGCACTCACACTTGATGTTGAAGGAGGCGTTGGCAGTGCGCGCCTCCTCCCCGCTCAGCGAGTTCCTGGCCACGCACTGGAAGTCCCCGGCATCCCGGTGCCGGTCGACGGCGGCGAACTGGAGGTTGCTGCCTTCCTTGAAGCGCTGCTCCGTGTCCTGGACGGGCAGCCCGTTGTGCAGCCACTCGAACTCCACGTGGGCCGGGTCCTCCACCTCGCAGCGGAGGATGGCGCTGCGGCCGTGCAGGGCGTCCTGCGAGTACGGCTCCTTGGTGAAATGGATGGCGGCCCGAGCCCCCGCCGCTGCGGGGCAGAAAAAGGAGGGCACGTTTAGGGCAGAGAGGGGTTGGGAAGCTCGTGCTGCTCGCAGCAGCCTCCAGGGAGCTGAAACTGGGGCGTTTTCATGTGGAACCCCGCCGGGGACGGGGTGGTCACGAGCCAAGCAGAGCCCCCTGCTCCCAAACGCCGGAGCGCAGCGAGGAGAAACCGAACCAAGAAATCCCAGGGGCTGACCCCAGGGTCTGAGAGCGGCCGTGGGGTGGCTCCAGAGGGCTGGAAGCATCTCTGCCAAGAGGAAGAGAGCCGCTCGCCCCCAGCTGCAGCCAGCTGTGCAGCCGGAGCTCATGGAGCAAAGATCCAGGCGAGCTGCCCCGTGCCGCGTTTGCTGGGCGGCGCTGGAAGAGCCCGAGCATCCTCCCTCCTTACAACAAGCCCTGAGTGCGAGCTGGGTGCCTGGGGGACCTGGGGACAGGGCAGCCCTGCTCCTTCCTCAGCCCTGCTTGACGTGGCTGCCCTCCATCACACTCCTAAATCCGGCAGCCGCCTGGCCGCAGGCAGCCGTGCAGGCGCTCTGCTCCGGTTACCAGCTGGCCGCGGCGAGGCGAGCAGACAAAGGGCAATTCAGAGCACGCCGGTCGCTGCGGGCTCCTGCTCCCAGCACCAGGCTCTGCGGGGCAAGAGGCTGAAGCAGGCAGACGCTGAGCATCTCGGAAGCACTCTGCTCAAAGGGATGGAGAGAAAGTGGTCAAAGTGGTGCGCTCCCGGCGCTGGAAGGGGGCAGAAAGAGGGGGTTCGGAAAGGATGGTGTCCTGCTGCCTCAGCATCCCCCGTGTCCTGCAGGAGGGGATCCACGCAGGAAAAGAAACCCTCAACGCGTGTTTCTGGCCCAAAAGTGTGGCTGCAGAAAGTTTTTCAGGAAATCTTCAGCCTAGTTAGATAAACACGGCTCAAAGCTCAGCTCCCTCGGCAGCGCCCGGTGGGGTTTTACCCAGGGGAGATCTCGTGGAACCACAAAAACTTCCCGGTGAGGTGGTCAAGGAAGGTGTGCAGGGAAGCGGGGCTGGTACCTGCAGGTCCCCAGCGTGGCATTCCCACACCCCACGGAGCAAAGCATCCGCAGGGAGGGGACAGGCACCATTGGGAAGGAGGGGGCAGATGGATCAGGTCACCTCCCGGCTCTGAGAGCATCCATCTGGTAGGGATCTGGATCCGGCACCCTGCACGCACCGAGGTATCCCCGTGCTCAAAATTCATCCAAATTCATCCAAATTCTTTCAGGAGGCACCCGGCTTCACCTCTCGGGCTGCAGCCCCCTCTGAAAGCTCCCCCAAGCCCCTCTCCGCTGGAGCCGGGGCGGCCAGGGGAGCGCATGGCGGCCCCGCCTGCCGGGCCCTGCATCTTGAAGCAATCCCGAAAGATCATTGTCTCCTCGCCTCACGACATCGCTGGGGAATGCGGCCTCCACCACAAAGCCCTCAGCTGCTGCGCAGCCCCGAGCCCTGCCGTGCCTGCAGCTCACCTACAGCCGCGCTGGGGAGGCAGAGCCGGGAGCGGGCCCGTGGGACACCCGTGCGCATCCCCACCGTGGGCCACCCGTCCCCGTGCATCTCCTCGCCGAGCTGAAAGCTCCAGGGTGGTGACACGAGGGGAAAAGGAAAGGATCCGTTTTCTTTTTTTGTTTTTTTTTGTTTTTTTTTCACCCCAAAGAGCTTAGGTTAGCAACCTCTTGAGACACCGCAGCTGACGCAAGGACGTGAGTAATCCCGGAGCCGCTCGCAACCAAACAAGGAGCTGAAGGCACGGGAATGGGGATTGGGAAAGGGCTTCGAGGCTCCCTGCTTTGGGAAGCGAGCCCAACGGGGCTCCTGCAGCTCAGGACCGTGTCCCGGAGAGGCCCTGGGTGCGTGCAGGGCCCCGCACAGACCTCCCATTCACGGCCCAAGCAGGCCATGTGTTTCCTGGCACGGCTCACCACCAGCACGTTCCCAGAAACGCAGATTTTTGGCGTGCCGGGGCTGGGAACGGCACACGGGGCAGCTTTTTGTCCCCTCCTGGTTGCGAGCACAGGGCCGGCACGCTCCTTTCCAGCCGCTGAAGCTGCAGAAGCAGGCAAAAAAAATAATAATTAATGTTCAATAACTCCAGCAAGCCCCTGGCCGGGTGGGTCAGGCCCTGCAGCGGAGCGCGCCGGCCCCGCACGCAGCAGATCCCGAGGAAGCGGCAGCCGAGCCAAGCACCCCGCCAGATCTGCATCTCCCGAGGATTTGCAGCCAGCACGTTCCAGCCGAGGAAGCCTCCCGAACGGGTCGAGTTGCAAGAAAGCCCCTTCTCCCCCGCCAGGCCAGCTGGAAATGGTTTGGTGCGGGCGAGGAGCTCCGAGCACGGCAGGTCTGCTCCGAGCGAGCCCCACATCTGGAAAGCCTTTGGGCGCCCATCACGTTAGCCTCTTAAAACCCCGGCATGTCCCGCTCTGCTTAAAGGAAAAGCACCGATCTGCATTTTATTCCTGTGCATGGGAAGAAAATCATCCCTACAGAGCCGCCAGCGGGGCTGGAGAGGTGCAAATTGGGCTTTCCCGAGAGATGCCCTGCTGGAGAGGCTTCGGCTCCACAAACCTTCCAAGGGGGGGGTTAGGGCTGCAGAGGAGAAGCGCCCCGAGTTCAACGCAGGCACGGAGACAGCCCCCATCCTGCAGCAGCTGCAGACATCTGCTCATCCCACAGAGCTCGGCCGCTTGGCCCGGGGCCCGGCTGGGAAGAGCAGAGCTGCTCCGCTCCTTCCTCACCTCCACCCCCGGGGGACAACGCGCGGCCAGCATCGGGGCCACCGCGCAACCCATGGCCCTTTTTGGGAACGTTGTGGGACCTCGGCACCTCTCCCCACCCGAGAAGCCAACTGCGCACTTCAAACCCAGCTTTGGGATGATTAAAACCAAAAAAAAAAAAGAAAAAGAGGAGCCACGGCCATTTAACGCAATCCCCGTTAGCCCCCCCGGCGCTGCTCGGAGAGCTGCAGGGGGTTCTCCCCTCACCCCCCGTGGCTGGGATCCCTCCCTGCCCTGCCAGAGAACAGCGAAACCAAATTTCGGAGTGGTTCAAAAAGCAGAACAAAGCCACCGGGGGGTTGGGGGCCGTAAATCAGCCGCCCGGTGAGGCCGTGCTTGCTGCGCTGTGCCGGGGTGCGGCTGGCCACGGGGAGAGCACCCCATTAAACCCTCCACATGGCCCCGCCAGCACGCCGGCTGGGCTGAGGAGCAGGAATGTTTCGGGGGTGACTCAGCACGGGTGACGGGGCTGGCTGCTGACTCTCCCCGGGGCCCTCCAGCAGCTCCCCGCGCGTGGCTGTCCCCTCGTAGTGGCACCCGTGGGACCGTGCCGTGAGCGCTGCGCTCCGTTTTGGGCCCCTCGCTGCGTGGAGGATGTTGAGGTGCTGGAGCACGTACAGAGATCACCAAAACTGGAGAAGGGACACGTGAGGAGCAGCTGAGGGAACCGGGGTGGCTGAATCTGGAGGAGAGGAGGCTGAGGGGAGCCCCCATCCCTCCCCACAGCCACCCGAAAGGAGGGTGGCGGTCTCTTTTCTCGGGTGCCAAGTGGTAGGGCACGAGGTGACGGCCTCGGGTTGTGCCAGGGGAGGTTCAGGGTGCACACCAGTGAGAATTTCTTCAGGGAGAGGGTGGTCAAGCACGGAACGGGCTGCCCAGGGCAGTGCTGAATCCCTGGAGGCATCTAATGGATGTGGTTTATTGATGGGACCTGGTCGGTCAGGCCGACTTGGAGATCTTGAAGGATTCTTCTTGAAGGGTTCTTCCCAGCAGGATGATTCTGTGATCCCCCCATCCGATGGGTGAGGGACACAGCGAGGGGTTTTTTTTGCTTTTCTCCCACAGGAGGGAACGCAGCAGGCAGACGCCGAGGAGAGCCAGGACAAGCCCCGCGCTCCCTGCGCCGCCTCCCCAAAATTCAAGCAAAGGCATGTGAGCACCATGCTCCTTGCCAAGCAAAACCCACCTGGTGCTGGAGCACCACCACAGCGCCAAGCGGGTCCTGCCGGTGCCAGGGCCGGCTCAGGGCTGGGGGAGAGCCCCCGAGCCACCAGCTGGAGGCTCGCTCTGCTCCCAGGGGCTCCGAGCCCACTCCTCCAGCCTCCAGGAGGCCGTGGGGAAAACGGGGCCGACGAGCGAGGCCGTGGGTCCGGCTGGAGCTGAGCGAGGCTCCGGAGCATCCTGCTTCCCCGCAGGTCGGACCTGTTTGCTCCCCTCCCCTCGGAGGCGCTCCCGCCAGCTTCTCCCAGCCGCCCCAAATTGCCCCTGCGACGAGCGGAGCTGCCAAAAGGGCCATCGGGGAGGAGAGCTGAAATGGGCCCGCTCCACCGGCTGCGTCGGTGCCTCTCCCACTTATACGGGCTCAAAGCACGTTTAGGGACTGTCGGCACGGGGTGCTGGGTGTCTCACACCTCTCCATCCCTCCTCACGCTGCAAAAAGCACCCTCCGCAGCTCCCCTGCAGATTTCGCCCCACTCTTCGTCGCTGGCGAGCCCCAGCTCACGGCCCCCGGCAGCGGGGAGGGCGCAGAAAGGCACGGATCCTTGCTTATTTTCCTCAGAGCCACTTCTGAACCTATATTAAAAGCCACAAAAATAGGAGAGCGGCCAGAGCAGCTCGTATTTCCTGTGCTCATGCAATATTAATTAAAAGGTGGCTTCTCTGGGAAGCGCTGCTCGAGTCCCTCCCTGCTAAAAACGGAGACTGGAGCGGGGGGAGAAATGTGCAAGCAGGGCACTTTCGGGAGCACTTTCACAGGTCGATAGCTCGGCAGAGCACTCGCCTAATGCAAAGCCCCAGCGGGAAACGGGAGCCGAGGCCGGGTACAACTGACTCACCGGGGCCGATTCGGTGATCGAATCTCCTTGAGAAAAGAGGGCTTCTGTCCACAGCCCAGCCCCAGAGCCTATTTTGCCCCCTCAGCCGAGCTTTTTGCTCAGATCTGGGTGGGTAACATCTGCTGGGGGACGCGGGGGTCTCGTGGCACCGGGGAGGCCTCCCCGTTTTGCAGCGCAGGAAGGAGGGAGAGGACCCAAGGCAAACAAAGAGCAGCGCGCAGGAAGCTCTGTTTGCTTTGGTCCGTGATCATCTTCAGCTGCTGGAGGAGACTTTGCTCGCTGGCCCCCCTCCAGGAGGCAACGGGCTGACGTTGCTCCCCAGCTCCTCTCCGCTCCCGGGGAGGCTTCGGGCGAGCTGGATGCACACAGCCCTGTGAGGCTGCCAGGTTTTGTCACCTCCCGTCACGTCTTTGCTGGGAAAAGGACCAGAAAACCACCACCTGTCCTCCCACCGATGCGGGCACCCACCTGGTGCCTTCCACGGAGCTGAGGCCCCGGCGCAGCGGGGGGGAGCGAGGACGCAGAGCGGCGCACGCGGCGTGGAGAGCAACAAAGGCACCTGCAAGCCGCGGCTTGTCCCGCCTTTAACCATTTGGAGAGCGTGTTTTGGAATCAAAGGCTTTCTTTGTGCTCCCGAAGAGGCCAGCGAGCAACCCCTAATGAGGAAAGTTGTTTAGACGAGGGCTTGAGCAACGCGGCGCCCGTCTCGCGCCAGCAGCGCGTTTGACAGCGCGGGCAGAAAGCCCACGTCGCCGTCAGCCCTTCCCTGGGCAGCGAGGACAGAGACTGTGGGACCACGGTGACAGCCCCGGGGAACCGTGCTGCCACCGTTCGGGGCAGCCCAAGCTGCGTTTATGTCACCCAGGAGCTAAAACCCGAGTCACTTGGACCCCAGCCCTGTCCTGCGGGAGCTCCCGGTGCGCACAGCAGCCCCCGTCGCTGCTTCCCAGCCTGCGTTGTCTCATTTCCCAGAGCTGGAGGGCTCGTGCAGCTGGAAGCCGCCGTGCCACCCCGTCTTCCAGACAGCAGCCTGCCCCTACCAGTTCTCCTGCAGAGCCCCGCCACTGCCGTAACCCCCCCAGCCCCACAGAGCTCCCAGCCGCCCCGCAACCACGGCTTCGGCGGAGGCGCCCAGGACACGCTCCGGGGCCCTAGGTAAGCACAAGAGAAACACCCCAAAAAAAATCAGGAAAATCCTGCTCTGTTCTCAGCAGAAGTCACCCCAACACCTCGTGACTGCGGGGTCACGGGTTAAAGCCTCCTCTGCAGGCACACAGCTCGGGTGTCCCCGCTGTGAGAGGGGAGAGGAGCCGGCGGGTGCCCGCCGCTGCCAGCTTGGAGCCGTCTGGTTTTGGTTTCTCCTCTTGGGGCACCCCAATGCCTCAGCATCCGTCTGTTCACCAGCAGCAGGAAGGTTTTAAGCAGCGCCCCGGGCCTTGCCTGGACGCCGCCCTACTGCTTTACGGGGTTAAAAGGAGCTCTCAGGATGGGTCCTCGCAGGACGCCTTCACCGAGGGGGCGAAATGGGAGAGTGATTTTGGAGAGCTGAGCACACCAAAGAGCACCAAAAGCACCTACCCGGCTGCTGCCCCAAAGCACCCCGAGATGAGCAGGCTCAGGAGAAGCCCAGCCCCGCGTCCCAGGCCTCCAGAAGCTGCACGCTGCTCCGAGGTGCCCCTCGCCTCTCCTTTTGCTGATGGCACAGCACCCGCCGGTCCCCTCTCCACCGGCACCCCCCCCAAAAGAAAAAAAGGCAAGGCTTAAATTAAGACTAGGAGTACTGTACGGCTCAGCCTTTTAAGCTCAGGGAAAACATTTTTGTATTAAATCTTTAAAAAGAAAGGGGAAAAAAAAAAACTGCTGGCACACGGAGTGAGGAACGGAGCTGGAGCGGCAGTCAATGAAAAGCACATGCGCTGCAGACCTGGCTGCCAACACAAATTGATGCTTTGAAACAAAGACCACTTGTGTTTGGCTCGCAGATCTTCCCCGGCTACTCGGCGGGGGCTGCGTGGGTTGAGGGGAGACGCAGGTAAAGCCCAGGGGGTGGCACCGGGTGCCATCGTTTCCCCCAAACACGAAGGAACGGCCCCAAACGGAGCCCACGCTCATCCTCCTCCTGCTGCGGCGTGCCAGAGGCGGAGGGAAGGTGGCACCAACCTTTGGGTAGGGCTTTTGGGGCTAAGCCTGACCTCACTGCTGCCAAAACCTCGCGAGGAGCCACAGGAGAAGCCCCCAGACCTGCAGCATCCTCACCTGCTCCCCACGGGGTCCCTGTCCCGGAGCGAGCCCTGCGGTGCCCAGCGGTGGGGTCGCTCCTCGGGGCACGCTGGCACACGAGGCGCGCTGCGGCAGCGCTGGAACCCCACCGGTGTGAGATAACATCTGCTCTCCCCGCAGATGCGAGGCATTTACGAGCGGCAATTGGATGCCACCCCCCAAAACATCCTCCAGGCGAGGAGCGGGACGCGCAGCCAGACCACCCAAGGGGCACCCCTGCCGTGCCGGTGCCCAGGAACCACCCGGTACCGGCTGTCAAATCCCCATTTTTCCCCCCAAAACGCACTCGTTGGTTTCTTCTATCCACCTCGAGCACGAAACATTCACAAAACTCCCCCAAATTTAACATCCCCACCCCATACAACCCAACGCCTCGCCGCCCTCCCCAAACCCACCCAAGCCCACGAGGCCGCCGCTCCCGTCCCCGTCCCATCGGGGGTCCCCCCAACCTCGGGGGAATTTTTTCCTCGCACCACCGCGGCGGCGACCGCCCCGACAAAGAGCACGTTTGTGCCCCAGCCTGCTGCTAAATGCGCGGGTTGTTCCCGGCTCCCAAATATCGAGGGCTGTGGAAACACCCAGTGCTGAGGCCGAATGCTTCGCATTCCAGCCCGGAGAGCCCCGCTCGGAGCGGCTGCGGGAGGAAGGGGTGTTTATTCACCGGAGAGAGGTGTAGGGCCGGCTGTTTGCTCAAAGCCCACGTGGACTCGCCGGAGGACGGCTTTGATCTCGGCGGCCCAAGGAGGAGATGAATTGCGACGGAGGGAAGGAAAATATTAGTGGAAAGCTCGCCGAGCAAATACCCGCAGCCGGGCCTGGCGGCCTTCGGGTCTCTTTCAAGTGTCCTATTGCCCTGCCCCACTCGCTCCTCGCCTTTCCTCCCAAACCCTACACACCACGGAGGAGGTGCCAGCGGCCCTCTGGGGCCACGCTCACCGCCGGCCGAAGGAGCACCACAAAGGGAGCCCCATGGAGACGTGGCCCCACTGGTGAGGGCGCCCACGGAACCACGGCTGGAACACCCTGATCGCCCCAAAACTGAGTTATAGGAGATGGGAGGGCGGGCTGGGATCCATTAGGGGGTTGAAGGATGTCCCGAAGCCATCTGGGAGGTGATGCTTTTGGGACACCACAGAGGAACCCTGAGACCTCCCCGTGCCGGCGGAGGATTTGGGGCTCGCGGAGAAGGCGCCGAGGCGGGACGCGGATCCCGAAGGACGGAGACATTTGGGGCTTCGGGATCGCCGGAAAAGTTGACTCAGCGAATATTTCCCCAGCACGCTCCAACGGAGGAGGCTGAGGAGTCGCCGCCACCATCGAGACGGGGCTCGGCTGGGCAGCCCCATGGAGTTGGAGGAGGAGGAGGAGGAGGAGGAGGAGAAGGGGCCCGCAGTACCTACGTGGCGCGGGGGGGATGCGCATCCAGGGGGGGAGCACGGGGGGGTCGGCGGCCTCCCTGCCTCCAAGGCTGCAGCCTCGCTCCCTCCATTGCAGCCTCCTTCCCCCCAGCCTCCCTCCTTCCCCCCCAGCCTCCCCCTTTCCCCCCCCCAGCCTCCCCTTTTCCCCCCCAGCCTCCCCCTGTCCCCCCCAACCTCCCCCTTTCCCCCCCAGCCTCCCCCCCAGCCTCCTTCTCCCGCAGCCTCCCCCCTCCCCAGCCTCTCCCCGGTCCCCCCCCGGTCCCCCCCCGGCCCCGCACTCACCGAGCAGCAGCAGCAGCGCCCGCACCGCCGCCATCCTCCGCCCCCCTCCGCCCCAGCTCAGAGCGCGCCCCGGCCCCGGGCCATGCCGCCCCCACGGGAGGGGCTTCCGGGGGCGGGGGCCCGGCGGGGAAGGGGGCGGGGGGAAAGGGAAAGGGGAGGGGATAAAAGGGGGAGGGGAGGGGTTAATTAGGGGGATGGGGGGGAAAGGGGGGGAATTACAGTAAGAGGGTAAGAAACACACAACAACAACAAAAAACAAATCACAGAAATAGAGGAAAAAAGGTAAAAGTAGATAAAAGAAGATAAAAGTAGACAAAAAAAGATAAAAGTGGACAAAAGAAGACAAAAGTAGACAAAAGAAGACAAAAAGCAAAAATAGACAAAAAAAGACAAGAACAGACAAGAACAGACAAAAAAGGACAAAGACAAAAAACAAAAAATAGACAAAAAAGCAAAAGCAGACAAAAAAACGAAAAAGAAAAAAAAAACACAAAAAGAACAAAAAGCACAAAAGAACAAAAAACACAAAAATAAATAAAAAAGACAAAAGCAGACCAAAAAGAATAAAAACAGAAAAAACAAACAAAAAAGAACAAAAAAAAAAAAACAAAAGAACAAAAAAACACAAATATAGACAAAAAAGACAAAAGCAGACAAAAAAGGCAAAAGACAGAAAAAAAACAAAAAAGAACAAGAAACACAAAAAAAAAAAAACAAAAAAAAAGAACAAAAAACGCACACAAAAACAAAAAAGAACAAAAAACACCAAAAAAAGAACAAAAAAAACACAGAAAAGAACAAAAAAAAACACAGAACAAAAAAAAAAAAAAAACACAAAAAAGAACAAAAAACACACAAAAAAGAACAAAACCACAAAAGAATAAAAAAGCTGCAAAACAAAACAAAAAAAAAATACAAAGTGCAAAAGGAAAACAAGAAAAAGGTACAAAACAGAGCCCGAAAAATACAAGCTACCAAGCAAAGTTAAAAAAAAAAACTGCAGAAAAATGACTACAAAAGTAAAATTAAAAAAAAAAACGCAATGGAAAAAGGAAAATCAAAGAGCTACCAAAAGTAAAAAAAAAATAAAAAAAAATTATAAAATAAGTGCAAAAATTGAACAATAAAATATAAGGGAGCACATGCAAAAAAAAAAAAGTTACAAAAATATTAATAAATTGAAAGATTCATAAGTTATAAGCAATTGTAAATGCTTAAAAGTTTGCGGTCAATCCCAAATGTCATAACAGTACAAAAATGCCAAAATTTTAAATAATTTTTCAAAAATGAAAAAAAAAAGTAAAATTAATTTACATTTTTTTAATGACGGAATTTAAAAATACGAAAATGTACAAAAAATACAAAAAAAAAAAACACAAAAATGCACATTACAAAAATATGAAAAATGCCAAAAAGTGCAAAAAAAATCTAGGAAAAAAAAAAAAGCAAAACCCCAAAAATTTTAAATTTAAAAATCACGTAAAATTAAAAAAAATAATAAAAATAAATAAAAGTGAAAACACGTAAAATAAAAATACAAACATTAAACAAATACAGAATATAAAAAATAGATGAAAAATAAATAAATAAATAGAAAAGTACAAAAGGTAAAATAAAAAAAAAAAGACAAAAAGGGGAAGGAATTTGCACGGCCCCCTCCCGCTGTGGGCTCACTGAGGGGTCCCCCTGAGGGGCCGGGACCCCTCAGCTCCCCCCGCCAGCCCCACACCTCCCGGCTCACGGCCCCCCCGAGCCCCTCATGGGGTCCCACCGCCACCACCCTCCCCACACCGTCCCTGTGGGGCCGAGGCCGAGCTGGGTGCCCGCAGCGGAGCGGAACCGCGGCTTCCTGCGCTGCTTGCGGTCGGCACCACACAAGGCCCCGGGGGAAGCCGCGGGCGACTCCGCAGCCTCCCCAATCCCACCGCCTGCCCCACGTCCCCGCCGCCACCGAGCCGCAGGCGCAGCGCTTGAGCCGGGTTTATTTGCTGCTCGTTCGGCGCCGCCGGCCTCCCCCCGGGACAGCGCGGCGGTGTTTGGGGGCGCGGAGCTGGCTGGTGGGGCCGTGAGGCTTCGGTGGCTCCGTTCGGTGGCTTGGAGCCTCTCTTGCTCCTCACGTTTGGACACCACCAACTCATGACTTCCATGTGTGGCTCCACGGCCCCGGCTCGGGGCTAAGAGCCACCCAGGTCACGCCGGCATGGCTACGAGGGTCCCCCCCCCCCCCCAGGGGAAGCACAAAGCGGGCAGGTTTCCCCCCCTGTAGGTGCACCAAGGCAGCCCGTAGCCCCCCAGTCCGTCATTCCGCGGGCGGGCATCTCCTCCTCCGGGTCAGGACCGGCCGTGGGGGCTCACTCGGCCCGTCGGATGAACCAGATCTCGTTGCGGCGCTGCGGGACGCTGGGGTTCTGGTAGGTGGCCACGATGTAGGTTTCCCGCAGCACGGCGTCCGTGGAGCCCAGGAGCTCCCAGAAGAGCCCGATCTCCCGCAGAATCGTCTCCTCGGTGGTTATCCCGTAGAAAACCCTACAGGAAAAGGGAACAACGTCAGCCTACAGAGCCACCAGATGCTGTTCATCACCCCGGCCATGGTTTCCCACCCCTGTGCCCATTGGGGTGCCACAGCGAGCCCGGGGAACGTGGCCAACATTGGGGTCACCTGGTTATCACCCGCAGCGGCGCCCTCTCGGTGATGTGGATCTCGGGGTCCATGGGGACGGGAGGGTTTTGCTGGAACTGCCCCGGGAGGTAATAGGCGGTCAGGACCTCGCGCTCCAGCTCCGTCCCCTCCTCGTTCAGGTGGATTTCGTTGAGCACCGGCACCGTCATGCCCAGGTAGCGCCCTGCAAGGAGGCAGCAAGCGGGCAGGGTGAGAGGGCGGAGAGGAGGCAGGACCCTCCCTCCGAGCACCCTGCCAGCCCCCTGCTGCCCACACACACACCTACAGAGTTCTCCTTGCAGATGTAGCGCATCAGCTTCATGAAGCTGAGGGAGATGCTCTGCTCGTAGAGGGGCTCCCCCTTGGTGACGCACGCCCACTTGCCGGCCGGGTAGTGCCGCTCCTCGTAGGCCGCCTCCTCGCACTGCAACAACAGGGCCAGAGCACAAAGCCGGGCAGGGTTTTGTGGCGCTTTGGGGGGGCAAAAGCCAACGCCGAGAAGGCAGGCGAGAAGCGGGGAGAAGGGATCCGGCCGAAATGGGGACGCCAGCACCTGGCAGGGGGGGGTGGAGAAGGCGAGGGGGGCTGGCACGGCGAGCACACCTCAGGCAAGGACGTCAGCGAAAGGAAGAGCGGAGACGCAGGGCAGGGCGCGGGGAGGCTCGGGCGGCAGCAAGTGTTCCCTCGAACGCTGTGTGCACATGGGGTAACAAGCAAAAAACCTCCTGCACGGGAGAAAGGAAGGTCTGGCGGTAGAGCTGTGGCACCAAGAAGAGAGCTGTGAAGGTTGGACCACGCTCCGCTCGGATCCTTCTCCCGAAGCCAGAAGTGAAATTGGGAAGCAGAGACACGAGCACGGGTCGTGCAGAGGGGACAGCTTTGTGGTGTGGGGGAGAACCTCTATTTCCATCACACTCTGGAACCCTCCTCGGGCACAACGGAGGCACCGACAGCCACAGAAAATCTTCAGCTCCCACAGAGTCCCGGGGACCACTCCTGCTCGGGATGGGTGCGGGTACAGAGGGGCCCAGACTGAGCCGCCAGGGCGCAGGAGAGCAGGGGAAGGAGCGCGGGGGAGCCCTGCTGCAGGGCCGTGCGCCCGCGTGCTGGGACGTGTCCCGCAGGCAGCGGTCCCGGGAGAAACTGGTTAAGCCCTCCTCGTGCGGAGGACAACTGACAGACGGCTGGCTGGGAGCAAGCCTAACCAAGCCCGCGGAGGCACGGGAACCAGTCCGACGGGCGCTTCTTCGCAGTTATTTCCCAAAGCAGCTTTTTGTGCAAGGGATTAGGGGAGGTGTGCGGCTTCGCAGGAGCGGGAGACTTCAGGCAGCAGCCGCCAGGTTGGGATCAGCGGCTGTGACAAACACCGACACGTGCTGGGGTCTGACAGCCAGAACCACGGAGTATCCCGAGCTGGATGGGATCTGCGTGGATCGTCGAGTCCAGCTCTTTGCTTTGCATGGCACCACCCCAAAATCCGGCCCGTCTGTGTCTGAGGGTGCTGTACAGATGCTGCTTGAGCTCTGGCAGCTCGGTGCTGTGATGACTTCCCTGGGGAGCCTGTCCCAGTGCCCGAGCACCCTCTGGGTGCAGACCCTTTCCCTAACCCCCAGCCTGACCCTCCCCTGTCCCAGCTCCATGCCGTCCCCTCGGGTCCTGTCGCTGTCCCCAGAGAGCAGAGCTCAGCGCCTGCCCCTCCGCTCCCCTCGTGAGGGAGCTGCAGGCCGCCATCAGGCCTCCCCTCAGCCTGCTCTGCTCGGGGCTGAACAAACCCAGCGACTTCAGCCACCCCTCACCCATCTTCCCCCCCAAACCCTTTAAATTTCGGACACTTCTGCCAGCTGTACACCCTGTTGCGCCATGGCACCCCAAGCCGCACACAGAAGCGCCCACGCTTGCTTGGCACGGCTGGCAAGGCGTCCGAGCGCGGCGGGCAGCGGGGTGCGAGGCTGGGGGGGGGGGGGCTGCATGGAGAAGGGAGGGCAGAAGCAGGTCGGGGGTCCTCTCACCTTGCCATGTCGCGACAGGGCGACGTGGGGCACGGGCTCCCGCGCCTGGCTGTGCCGGTTCATCTGGACGATGGGGCCAGCCATGTCTGCAAGGCAAAGGGGTCAGGGGGGGTGTCCTGGGTGGGTGTCCCCCCCCTCCCCAAACCCCATATCCCGGCCGTGTCCCCCCCCCAAAACCACCTCCCCGGGGCTCACCTGGGGGCAGGCTCACCCGGTGCGTGCTGGCCACGACCTCCCAGTGCGCAAACAGCCGGCCCCGCTCCTCCTCGTCCTCCTCCTCCTCGGCCTCCCCCCCCCCGCCTTCATCCCCCTCCTCCTCCTCCTCCTCGCCCAGCCCGTCCAGGTCCTCCAGCCTGATCCGCGCCATCTTCCCCCCCCCCCCCTCCTCTCCTCCCCAAACCAACCCCTCCCCAAACCCTTTCCAACTCCACCCAGCTCCGGAAAAGCACTGCCCCTTCCTGACGTCATGATGACGTCATCGGCCCTGTCGTCATCCCCTCCGACGTCATCGCTCTCCGCCCCGTTGCGCGCCCCCGAGCCCCGTTGCGCGCCCCCCGAGCCTCTTTGCGCGCCCCCCCGAGCCCCGTTGCGCGCCCCCCTCCCTCCCCAAATACCCCCGGCAGGCACGGATTAGGAGGGGTGGGGGGCTTTATTTCGGAAAGTACAGCTCGGGAGCCGCGCCCTGCCCCAAATTCCAGCCCCAAATTCCAGCCCCCAGCCCTCTCCCGCAAGCTTGGGGGCTCATAGGGGCGCCCCGGGGATGGAGAGCACCCGGGGGCTCCAGGGGGTGGGGGACAGCCCAGTGCTGGGGGGCACCCCATGCGATATGGGGCAGCCTGACCCCACCAGCACCCTACTTTCCTGTTGTCCCCCCGTCATCCCAAACTAGCTAGGGGACCTCCTTGCAGCCCCCACCCCGCCAGGACCCCCGGGGTGGAGCAAGGGGGGCACCGTGATGATGGGGAGGGAGCGGTGGAGGTGGTGGGGAGGGGGCCGGCTGCGGCCCCACAAAGCCGTGGCGAGGCGCTGAGTGTGCCGGGGGGGGGGGGGGACACCGAGAGAAGGGGGTCAGTTGGAAGCGAGCAGGGAGCTGTGGGAGGAAAGATCCATGCTGCTGGCGCTGAGGCCTCTGCTCTCCGCACGGAGCCCTTGGGTGCCCTGAAAAACACAACACACATGAGAACAGGCACCCACGGGTACCCACGGGCCCCCCCGGTGCCTGCTCCTGCCCCGTCCCCGTCCCTCACCTCGAAGGAAGCGTCGCTGGACTTGTGCAGGTAGTTGAGCGAGGCGGCTCGCTTCATGCTGCGAGGAAGCAGAGGAGAGGGGGGGGTGAGCTGGTGCCCGACCTCCGTCGGCGGCACCCCAACGCCCTGGGATCCCTACCTGGTGTTCCTGGGCTCCAGGGGCCCGTTGCCCTGCAGCTTCTTGACCAACATCTCGCTGCTCCTCCGGATCACCTCGCGGATTTTCCCCAGGGAGCTGCTGCGCTGGAGGGTGCCGCTGCCGTCCTGGAGACGGAGACACAAGCCAGGGGCCGGGGCTGAGCGGCGCCGAGGGGGGGGCTGTGGCACGCTGAGAACCGGGCCGCCGGCACCCCCAGCCCCGCTCCATCCCCTACAGCTCCCCGGGGTCAGCAAGCAGCAAGGAGGGGGGTCCCCAAGCTTGGGGACACCTTCGGTGAGGTCAGGACGTGCTGTTAGGGCATTTGTTTCCCCAGCCACTGCCGGCTGGAGATGAGCCTCCCCTCTCCCCCTTCCTCGCTGTGCCGGTGGTGCTCCCCCCGTCCATCCCACTCGCTGGTCCTGGGCCACTCGTGTCAGACAGAACCACTCCGCACTCGCACACGGACTCAGCCCACCTCGAACGCCCCCGGGACGATCGGCTTTGGGACATCTGGCTGCTCCGGGCTGGCTCCTTTGCTGCCTGCTTTCTCCGAGACCAAACTTGGCCCCAAACCTAAACCTAAACCTCTCCGTTGCCTCCCTCGTGCCCCCAAATGTCCCCGCGATGGAGACAGGCACTCTCAGCCCTTGATGGACTCTCGCCCCTCTGGTGGCTGAGCTCCACGTGGCCGCGTTCGGTGGCCACGTGCCGGCTGCCAGCACACCACCGCCTTGTGCCACTGTGTCACCGAGCCCTCCCACGCGGCCGGGCACACCCGTGGCACAGGGCTGTGCCATCGCCGCCGGTGTGGGGCTGCTTTTGCTCTCGTAACCTGTTAACTGTGGTCTTCTTTTGCTCCCAATGGCCCCAAGAGCTGTTTTCCCTGGCACGACGAGGCAGAAAAACAGAGGTGAGGCAACCACAGAAGAACCTCGTGAGCACACACGGGAGCCCCTTTGTACCCCTCCATCCGAACAGACCGTGCCCTACCAGCAAACCTTTCTCCCGGCCCCGATCCCATCTGCTCTGGGGTGCCGAGCACCTCTTCGCTTCCTCACCGCCACGAGGGGTTCCCCAGCTGGGAAAACCACGTGCTGCTGCTGCTGCTGCTGCTGCTGCTGCCGGGCACCCACTCACCGGGAACGCAGAGAGGGAACGCAGGATTAGCAGGGCAAGCAATCCCGCTCCTCCGCCGGGCATCACAGGCAGCTTTGGGCAGAGCTGGTACGCGGCACTAGCAAAGATGGGGAGGGGACAGAGGGGACAGAGGGGAAGGAAGCAAAAAAGCCCCGCCACCGCTAGCGCTGGGTCACCACGCTCCTGGCATGGCTCTGCCACGCCAGGCGCTGATCCTTTTGCCAGGGAGCATTGGTGGGGCAGGGGAGCGGGATGGTGGTGCGGGGGCAGCAGGATCCCACTGGGAGGAAAGCTGTGGGGTCGGGGCTGGAGGATGGAGCCCCGTTTCCCCAGCTGTAGCGGTGCAGGCTGCCTGCGGACCGCTGCCAGAAGCGAGTGCTGCTGCACTCCGGGTTAAAAATAGCCTCCTTTTCTCTCCCCGCTCCCTCTTCTGCAGCGTTATTTTTAACCCAGCAGGCTGATGGGGCTTGGTTTGCTGCAGAGCACCCACCTCGCTGCACCCACCGGGATGAGAACAAGCAGCAGCTCCACCACCGAGCCCCTCCGCTGCACGGGGGCAGAGGACCCGGGCGGGATTTGGCCGCATGTGAAGCTCAGCACAGCGGGGTCTTTTTCTGGGTACCAGAAATAAATGTAGAAGAAAACCCAAATTTTGGTGCTCTGTGGCAGCCCCAGCATTTGGCTGCAGGGCTAGGCTGGGGAACAACTCCAGGTTGGAGGCCGGGGAGGTGAACAGCAGCCTGGGGTCCCTCAGCGAGGCGCCCCCCTGCCTCCCATGCGGCAGCATGTGTCCCCCCCCCTGCACGCACACAGACGCCAAGCGCACCCCCGCCTGACCCAGCAGCCTCTCGCCCCTCCGGAGCGTGGAAAGAAGCACAGGGCAGCGGTTCGGGTCTGTCTGCCTTTAATCAGGAGGTACAGTGGGTACAGCACCAGGTTGGGGACGCGGCAGAGCGCCGAGCCGGGTGGTGCTGAGGGGGGGGGGGGGGGCTCCCCGCGCTCCGAGGAGCACGTGGTGGGAGGGAGAGGCGGCCACGGCGCAGCCCTACAGCCCTCAGATCCCCGTGGTGGTGGTCCCGAGGACGAGCCCCCTGCTTTTCCAGCAAGCACAAGCTCCCAGGAGAGCCTCCCCGATGCCTCCGCACCACCACCAGCACCACCAGCAGCAGGGGAAAGCCAGGCCCAGGCAGACACGAGCAGGTTTCTTACTGCCAGGTGACAAGCAGGAAACTACCCAGCTAAATAAATAAAGGGGGGGGGATTCCTGCGCTGGCCTCTAGGCTCTGCCCTGCTCCCCGCAGCCTCCCCAGGCTCCTCTCTCCCCGCAGCGGGTGGGATGGGGGCGTGCACCCAAGAGTATGGGGCTCACGGCAAAATGGGCTGCTTTTGGGAAAAGATGGCCTTTTCCCTGCGGGTCCAGCAGCACCGGGGGTGCTGAGCTGTCCCCACACCAGCCCAGGGTCAGCACTGTGGCCCCTGTAAGAGGGTTAGGGTCTTCCCGTCCACGTGGCTAAGGACAGCGAGTCACAGCCCCGAGGACCGTGCCTCGTGAGCCAGGTCCCGCGTTTCTGAACTCTTCCTCCTTCCCAGGAAAGCCTCCTCCTCCTCTGGAAACCTCCCTCCTGCCCCCTCACCTCTCCCTCGTGCTCTTCCTTCCCTCACACCCTTCCTCGCACCTCCTTTTTCCCCTTGCTGTGCTTCACACCAGCCCCTTCTCTCCCTCAGCCACTTGTACCTGCTCGGAGAGCAGCTCCGCTCTCCTCCTACCCATCCTTCTGCCTCCGAAAAAAACAGAGAACAGCCTCACCCTCGCCTCTCAGCCACGTGTGGGGACCCTGGAGCCACGGGACGCTTGCTCTTACTGCCACCCCGCCAGCTCAGCCACAGCATCGGGTTAGGAGCCAGCAGCCAAGTGTCCCTTGGCTGTCACCCCATACCTGGGGTGCATGGTAGGGACATCCAAAACCCTGCTGAGAGCCTCCTGGGCTGCGGGGAGGAGGAGGAGAGCACTGCGGGGACTGCCCCGTGCTGCAGGGAGAGGACGGCCAGCGCAGGTTTGCTACGGGGTGCTAAAATCAGCTAAAAAACCTATGGGGGGGTGGGGGGGGAAGAAAGCAAGCGGGCACACGACGGGCCTGCCGAGGCCAGGCCTCCGTGGCCCAAAACGGAGATCCTTCCTGCTCTTGCTGGCCACGGGGCTGGAGCTGGGCCCCGTGGGGGCCGGGAGCTCCTCTGCAGGCGCTGTGGTGCCCTCGCGCGCCGGGAGGGTTGGGGGGGCTGGCGCGGAGCTCTCGGCGAGGAAGGAGGGATGGTGGTGGTGGAGGAAAAGTCGGAAGGTAACAACACACACATCCAGGTGGTTGGCTGCGGTGGAGGGGGTAAGAGGGAGTCTCGGGAGGCATTTAAGCCTAGTGCACAGAGAGGAGAGAGACACAATTCACAAGGCCGTGAGGTCGGAGGTACCCTGGGGGAGGTGCTGGGGCACGGCCCGGGCTGCATGCGGTGACACCGGGCGGTGTCTAGATGGGGAGGGAGGCTGGGGGGGCTCAAACAGCGGGATCACACCTTTACCTGGGCAGCAGGTAGCTGGGCCAGGCCCCGGGGTGCTTCTCGAGGGGGCAGAGAGGTCGCTGCCACCCCTGGGGCTCCCAGAGCCCTGCCAAGGGATGGTGGCAGAGATGCCTGGGGTGGTGTGACCGAGGTCTCATGGCCAGCAGAGGGAACAGCTGCCCGTGATGGACAGGGGCAGGGGGAGCTGCCTCAGCCTCCTTTTTGGGGCTGCTGGCGGGGCAGAGGGAGCTGGCTGGGCTGGGAAAGGCACCGAGCAGCCACGTCCCGGCTCCCAAAACCTCCCTACAGCTGGCTGGGGAAGGATTGCAGGGATGGGGACTGTCCCCCTCTGCTAACGGGGAACAGGAGGGCCCAAAGTCGGTGTTTGGCCCGGGGTGGGACCCTCCTCAGTGCTGACACCACAAACTGAGGCTGAGGGCAGCCTGGTGTCCGGGGGAGCCCTCAAAACTCTGCTCCCCAGGCCCCCTCCAGGGTACAATCCACAATCAAGAGAGCCAGCGGGCTTCAGGCTTGGGTGCTGAGGGGCTGTCATGGCACCGGGGGAGAGGAAGGAGGAAAGGGAGACAGCTCATGCGGGTGAGGACGGCGGGGTTAGTGAGAGCAGGCGTGAGGGGGGGAAGCGGAGGGACTTGTGCTCAGTGAGTGCCAGGCTGCAGCCCACCCACCCGAGGCTACACCCTGAGCTAGAGATTGGGAAGCGTTAACAGCCCTCGAGCCAAGCACCCTGGGTGTTCACGCATGCTCCCGTGCCGCCTCGTCTCCAGCCTCGTCTCCAGCCTGCTCGCAGAGTTCTCCTGCCCCTCAACCTGCACCTCCACCTCCCTCCGAGCTCGGTGACCGAAGTGCCCCTCGGTGTCCGAGGGGGCTCACACCAGCAGCCTCCCCTGGCCACCACCTCCTCGCTCATCCAGAGCCCGCGGGGGGCACGAGACCACCGTGGCGCTGCCTGAGGACTGTCCCCTGCCCTGAAACCACGCAGCCACAGCCCCACAAACACACACACACACACACACAGAGCTCCCTGTGCTCCCTGCCCGTGTGGCGCGCTGCAGGCCGCAGAGGCGAGATGCTCCCGCAGGCCGCGTGGGCCCGAGGGGGGTGCGCAGCGGGGAGAGGTGTTAATAAGGTTGCCGAGGCTGAGATTAATTGTGGGCCGGGACCAGCTCATGCTGTGCGCTGCCAGGAACCCGCAGCCCCCCCTGTTTGGGGGGTCTCTGGCCTGTACGCCAGCAGCCAGGCCCAGGCACGCACCTCCGTGGGCTGGCTGGCTCCCACCGAGAAAGAAGGGGAGGAAGAAGTGTGCAAGGAGGGGATAAATGGAGGCAGACGAGGATGCCACGACAGGCCACACGGGGAGAGCCCTGAGCTGGGCTGCCCCTTCCCTCCAGCAGCCAGCTGAGGCCGTTCTTGATGGTGTCTTGTACTTACCCCGCTCCATTCCACGCCCATACTCACTTCCTCGCTACCGTCTGTGGCATTCTCGTACTTGACGCCGCCACCCAGGCTCCGACGCCTCTCTGTGCCGTCGCCCTCCTTCAGGATCTCCACCACCTTCGTCTGGTTGATGGGGTCGATGCCCTGCAAGCAGAAAGGGATAAGGAAGCACCAGGTTTCGCCCTTCGGTGGCACTGCCCTGCCCGGGCCCGGCCCATCGCAGCCAAAATCCTCCCGCACGAGGACAGAGCCAAATCCTCTCCTGCATTGACCAGCCTCTTTTTTTGTTTCAGGTTCGGGGACCCCCTTTCAAGCCATGAGCCACCCCGAGTGACAAGGGCTCGCTGCCCCGAAGCTGAAAACTTTTTGTCCTTCACGTTTTGGTGCGTGAGGGTTTCTGCTCTCCCCCAGCCTTTGTGCTGGGTGCTCACAACTCCCGCTTTGTGTGAGGACTGAGAGGAGTTTAGGGTGAGAGGAGCTCTGGGAAATCTCGACTGTATTTCCTGGATGAGCAATTAGTAGGAAGAAAATATTCCGGTGAGTGCAGGTCTCCTCGGTGGCTGACAAAGCCCAGGATCCTGCCCTAAGGCAGCTGCAGGATTCCTGCGCTCCAAGAGCCACGCTTCCATCACAACACAGAGCCCCCCCTACACAATATTCCCCCAAAAACACGTGCTCCATCCATCCACGAGCATACATGCACACACACAACCCCAACCCCAACCCCAAGCCCCGAGCTGTTACGGGGACGTCAGCCACGGATATGGGAGGCTGCAAGGCACGGGACAGCCCCGAAACCCCAAAGTTCCCCCCCTGAGCAAGGTCCCCCCGGGGTTACCTGCCGCCGGGAGCGAACTGCACACTCCTCCAAGGTCTCTGCTGCCTCTAGCTTGCCCTGGCGCCGGTACAGCGCGCCCAGGTTCCTCAGGGTGGTGTTCACGGTTGGGCTGCGGGGAACAGACGCAGGGTGAGCCCTGGGGGCACCTCGCCCACCCCTAAGCTGCCCACCACGAACCCCTCTTACCTGCTAACCTTGCAGGCCTTGTACCAGCCGCCGTACTCGGCGTAGGGAGCGCTGTCTCTGTGCTTGCTCTGTAGGGTGAGAGGATATCTGTTAGCCCTCCGGGCACCAGGATCAGGCCTGGCACATTTAGGGGTCCTCGGGACACAAACTGACAGCCTGGGCAACCCCAAGGATAAGACCACTTAATGTTCAAAACGCCTCTGATGCCTGCACACAGGCAGCCCTAAAAGGGTGGCTGAAACCGCCCTGAAATGCTCCGGGGGCACAAAAAGCCTAGACTCGAGGCCGGAGCTGCTGTAAGGAAAGCCGGCCTCTCCCTGCTGCCACTAAGGGCAGGGAGAAAGAGAGGCGAGGGGAAAAAAATAAAAAAAAAAAAAGTGAAGCTCTACAAAGACAGTTTGATACTTTTTTTTTAATAGGAAATATGGAAATGGCACGAAGCGGAGCGCAGCAGTCCCAGCAGGACAAGCCAGGTGTGTGGTCACCACTCCTGACCGTGCTGTGCCACTGCCCCCAGGGCAGCTGTGCCCAGCCCAAATGTCCCAGGGGAGGACGAGGCTCAGTCCTTGCCCAGGCTGTAAAATGAATCTCACTCCAGCTGCACATCTCTCCTGCACGGCTGGATTTCCCGGCCTGCCCCACAGCCCTGGGAGAGAAGGGGGCACAGCCAGCATGGCTCTGTCGGGCCAGTTTTGGCCAGCAGCTTTACAAGATGAATCTTTCCCCTCAGCTCTTGCTGCGCCCCCAGCTTAGACTCACCTTGCTCATCTCCTCTCTCTCCTCCGCGTGCATCCAGATGGGCTTGTGTTCATCTGTGCGGGGAAGGACACAAGACAGCTCTGGTCACCACCTCGTCCCCTTGCTCTGCCACACTTCCCCTGGAGCTCCAGCTCCTGCACAACCCTGTTCCCCCCGTTAGCCACAGCTGCTTCCCAAGCACAGGCTCACAGCCAGAGCTCTCCAAGTCTCCTTCCGAGGGACGTGGACCAGCACGAGACACTCCAAGGGCAGCGTCTCGAGGAGTGCCCAAAGCAGGGGCCCTGCAAGGCATCCCCATCCCTCTGCCAAGGGGACACCAAGCTCAGGCTGAGAGCCAGGGGACCAAACTGCTGGGCCTTCCCCAGCCCCAGTAACTCCTGCCGTACGAACCATCCACGGAGCCAAACTCCTTCACGTGAGCACGGGTGAGGATCTCCTTGTACAGCACCTCGGCGTCTTTGTATTTGCTCTGCTTCAAGTAGCAGGAGGCCTGCAACCAAGAAAGCAGCTCCAATCCCGCTGGACGACACAGATTTACCCTGCCCACCTCTCCCAGCTATCTCCCAGCCATCCCCACGCCGCCTCCTCCCAGGGCCTCACCAGGTTGTTCTTGGTCTTGGCCACGTTGGGGTCGTCAGGACCCAGGCAGCTCTCGTAGATCTCCAGGGCCCTGCAGTAGTAGTACTCCACCTCCTCGTACTTGCCCTGGTTCTGGCACAGCAGGGCCAGATTGTTCAGCTGCTTGGCCACGTCGGGGTGGTCTTTGCCTAGGACCTGGGTGCACAGAAGAGGAAAAGCCACAAAAAGACATTTAAACATGGCAAGGAAGGGAAAGAAAACCCTAAGGGGGAGCTGGAAGGGAGACTGTGGGAGCCCAGTACCTTCTCACGGATCTCCAGGGCTCGCTTACACAGGGGCTCTGCTTCTTTGTACTTCCCTCTCTTGCCGTAGAGGACAGCCAGATTGTTCAAAGTTGCAGCCACCTGCAGAGATAAAAGGTTTTTTTTTGAAACAAAGATGAATTCAGTGGGACCAACCTTGCCTACGTGTCAGGAACTGGCTTCTCCTGGATGCTGCCAGGCCACGCTGAATAAAACAGCAGAAAGAGGCTGATGTGGCCAAACAGCACCCCACACACCCCAGGGTCCCTGGGCAAGAGGAGTGACCAAGGGAGGAGGGAGACACTCACCGCCGGGTGGTCTTTGCCCAGGGTCTTCTCCCGGATGGAGAGCGCGTCGTTCAGGAGGTGCGCTGCCTCTTTGTATTTGTTCTGATCCCTGCGGTGCAAAGCCAGCGAGTTATTCAGGGTTTGGACACCACAGCCCACGGCAAGCAGAACCACAACCAGCAGTCCTCCCTCTGCACACACCAGCTCCCACAGCCCACCCGTTTCTCCTTTCCTCCCTGCTTTAGCCAGTCCCTGGTTTTATCAGGGAGTTTGGCGGTCCAAATCCTTTACCTGTGCCAAAAACCCTTTCTAAAAGGCAAATCCTTGGAAGCTGGAAGAACTCCTTGCCACCACAATGTGCCGAGCGGGTGAACAGGAGGGAGAAAGCCCTCCTGGCCCCGTTGCGCCCTCCCCACCACCCTCACCTGTACACCAGCGCCAGGATGTTGAGCATGGTGGCCACATCGGGGTGATCGTGGCCCGATGTCTTCTCCAGGTCCTCCAGCGCCTGCTTGCAGAGAGGCACAGCCACCTCGTAGCGTCCCTGGGAGGCGTACTGGATGACGAGGTTGTGGAGGGTGCGCAAGCGTGCGGGAATCTCATAGCCTCCCTGCTGGGCAGCTGCCACCGCGCTGCTGTGCTGGTGGGGCACTGCGGGCACAGAACGGGACACGGGGGCACGGTCGGCAGGGCGGGTTGGAATGGGGACAGTCAGCAACCAACACCAAGCACAAGCCCACACTTACATCCAGGACCGTGCTCTTCCTCCTCATTTGGGAACAGATCGTCCAGGGAGTCCTTGGTGGAGTCGCCCTCCTTCTCCTCCTAAGATGGGAATCACAGGGCTGTCGGTTCTCGGAGGAGATGACACCAGCCCGGGCTGAGCCAGCTGCGAATCTCTCCCCGTTGCTGCAGCCCCAAACCACCACCAACTTCCCCGGTGTCTCTGCCACCACCTTTCTCCCACACAACGGACCCAGGGCAAGGCTGTCACACCCACGCCATCCCGCTGGGTCCAACCCCCCCGGGGGCAAAAGGCTGCTGCTTGACAGGACGGGGACCTACCGAAGGCGAGACATCCTCATCATACTTCTTCAGCTGGTTCATGAACTCCAGGTGCTTCTTCTCCTCCTCCAGCTGAGCCACGGTCTGCTCGCTGCGCTGCAGCTTCTGCTGGGTGTTGGCCAGCTCGTCGCGCAGCCACTGGTTCTCCTGGCACAGCCTCCGCACCTGAGCCCGCAGCTTCTGCTTCTCCGACTCCACCGCGTTCAGGTGGTTGGACAGCGCCATCATCACCTTGTCGGGAGGGACAGGGAGGGTCAGGAGAGCCCCCAGCCTCACGTCTCCCTCACACACACGCTTGGGGACCACCCTCAGGGCCACCCTCCCCGTCAGTCCCAGGTACCAAGCACACAGAAGGGCGCTCGCCGCTCTCACCTGAGCCTCTCCAAGCCCCAGCTCGATCATCTCCACCGATTTGCGGAGCAGGTTGGATTTCTCGTGCACCAGGTTGGCTTCTTCATCCTTCTTCAGGCACTTGATGGTCTCCAGCAAGCTGTGCAGGATGGAGTTGTGTTCGTTCTTGAGCGCCTCCAGCCCCTGCATCACCAGCTTGGTGTTGGAAATGATCTCCTCTTGGCTCAGCTTGTCCAGTTTCTCCTCCCTTGGGTACACCATGGTGGACATAGTCCTGGTCCTGCAGCCCTGGGGAGAGAGAAAACCCAAACCTGAGTGCCTCGGGGCTGTTCCAGCAGCCAGCCACGAGTGATTTAGCTTTCATTTAGGAGCCGAGATTTGTGCTTGGCAACAAAGTGGGAAGAGCAAAGGGTAAGAGCGGCAGGGAAAATGTCCCCGGGATCAAACCACGGGGCATGAATTATTGTTCTGAAGGCAAGGAGATGCTGTTGAGAACTGGCTGCCACTCTTAACCCGTTTTCCAAATTACTTAGCTGCCCGTTCCTGGGGAATCCACCAGATCCGTGACCCCCCTGTGCTCTTTCCCACCTTGGTAAAACATCAGGGGGAGGGACTGAGTGCTGAAGCAACAAGGGAAACCCCCAAACCTTCCCCGCAGTCAGCCTTCTGCGGGTGAGCACAATCCAGGAGAGATGTGCGAGGCTTCCCAGCTTGCTAGCAAGGCGCAGCAGACATTTACCTGCTTCCACACAAGCCCAGGTAACAACTGCTGAAGGATAAAAAGCCACCAGAGCTCGCACCTTGCTAGATAACAGCCCCACAAGCCCCAGATCCATAGGAAATCAGGCTCATTAATTCCGCTGTGCGCAGAGCTACCCAGCACCTGAGAAACTGCTGAGCTGCGTGTTCAAACACCAGGATCCCTGCTCCAGCAACAGCCCGTCTTTCTTCTGCCCTTCCAGAAGATAAAAAAAAGCCGGGAGCATCTCCCAGTCCCCACACTCGGCTTGTTTTGCCAAGCTGTAAAGGCTGCAGGTTGTCTGAGAAGGGAGATGGAACGAAACAACCGTGACCTGGAGGTGCTCAAGGCCAGGCTGGATGGGGCTTTGGGCAGCCTGGGCTGGTGGGAGGTGTCCCTGCACATGGCAGGGGGCTGCAATTCAGTAATCTTTGAGGTCCCTTCCAACCCAAACCCTTCTGTGGTTCTGTGACAAGCACAGCCCTGCCAGGCACCAGCTCCAACCTCCAAGGGAGCAGAGCGGGCTGCACAGCACCCGGGCTGCTCACTCCCAAACACCACCAAGAAAACAAAGAGAGGACTGCAGGGAAGAAAACCCTCAAACACCGTTGGAAGATGGCTCATTATCCCCCAAAGCGAGGATTCTTCCCCCCAGAGCCTTATTTCCAGCCCTCCCCAGGGCTGCCAGGTCTGTGCCCGGTGCGCAGCCCTCCGGAGAGGCACCGCGCTCTATGGCAACCGATGCCAAGGCCAGGCAGGCTGAGGCTGCTGCACAAGCACTCTTCCTGCTCCCACACATTCAGCAAAGGGCACGGAGCGTCCTTTATCCGGGCAGAAAGGGGAGGCTCAGGCTGGAGCACCCAGCTCCTCCTTTATCCAGCTGCCATCCCCGCAGCCCTGGGGGGCGAAGCGGCGGCTCAGGTCTCCACCGGCGCGTTTCTGCTCCACTTGGCACGGCCTCCCCGCGGACGGCGAGCTGCTGGAACAGCCCTGCTCCCGTTTTTGGGGGCAGGCAGGGCAGGAGGAAGCCTGCACGGAGCTCTGCGGCGCTTGCAGGCAGCCGGGGAGCCACCAGCTGCCACGTCCTGCTGGGCACAAACCTCCCTCCTGCGCTCCGGTGCGGCACCGGGAAACCACCGAGCATCAGCAGTTTTTCTCAGCCCACTTCTTCTGCCGCTGAAATCCGCTCCCACACACGAGAGATGGAAGAGGAAAGAGCTGGAAGCTTCGGCGCTCACGTCTGAAGCCCGCAACGAAGACAAGGATGCCAGACGAGACGGGTCCAAGCGGACCTCAAAGCTCAGGAGCTCGCTGCCAGGAGGCTCTGGGGAGCCTCGAACTTGGCACCGGGGAAATCAGGGGGCAGCTAGGATGGGATAAGACTTCAGGTGGTCTTTTGTTACCTCTACACGTGCCTCAACAAATTCAGCTTGTCTCCCTGCACGTCCCCAGACCAAGTGCACGTGCGACACGGCGCTGCACAGCTCGCACAAGACCTTCAGCCCGCGGGTGCCTGCCACTGCTCTCCGCGAGCTCTTCTGTAGGAGAACGCGATCTCAGGATGCGGTAATTGCAGGAAAAACAACCGGGTTCTGGACAAAAAGCTTCCTGGGGAGCAGAATGAGGCTGATTCATAGCGAGAAGGAGCGAAGAAGCCTGGGAGAGGGACATGGATGAGCACTGCAGGCACGGAACCGCGGGGCTGGAGGCGTGTGGGCACAGCAGTTCCCCTAGCCCTGTGCTTTGGGTACCTACAGCAGGTGGGTGACCTGCTTCAGGCAAGCAGGGAAGGCTTTGGGGGTTGTTTTGTTAGGGTTTGGGTTTTTTCTTTTGGACCTCAGCCAGCTCGTTGCTGTCAAACCACTGAATAAAGGGTTTTTTGGAAGGCTGGCTGACCTCCACGAAGCCGAAAGCGAGATCACCGACGCACAGCCGAGCCTCCACGCCACAACCAAAGCTCAACCCAACACCTCGGACACCGAAAAAAATAAATCGAGGGCAGTGAAACAGAGCGCTGAGGTTGAGCAGAGCTGGTGTCACAAGCTTCCTCCTCGTTTTGGTGCCATAGCACCAGGAAACAAACAGGGACCGCAGGAGCCTAGGGGCAGCCGGGACACCTCAGAGCCCCCGAGGGCACACAAACAGGACGCTGGCACCCCGGGAGCTCCTACCCAGCACGTTTCTGAGCTGCAACCCCAAAGCCAAAGGGTGCTGCCCAACAGCTCAGCCCTCCCCACGCCCTGGCTGGGGTTCGGTGCCAGAACTGCTTCTTGCAGCAGCAGCTGCCACATGCCAGCTCTGGCTGCGTGCGGAGCTCCAGGAGCCCTTCTGGATGCCAGAAGGGCTGCGTCGGGAAAGCCTGTGCTAACCCGCAGGCTGCAGGAGCCCCAGGGCGTTGAACTAGGGCTCAGGAGGGAGCTTTGTGTGGATGGGTTCTCCCACAAGAAGAGGGGAAACTCCAGAAATGCTCTTTCCCTAAGCACTGAACACCCCTCTCTGTCCCAGCAGCTCCAGCTCCCCGCCACCCTGACCTCTTACAGAAAATGTGCTGCAACACAACCTGCCCGAAACCTGGCTTCCCAGGGACTCCAGGGACGTGGCCGCAGTGATCCAGGTTTGGAAAGCACCCGGGGGCTTCTCATCTCCTTCTGGAAATGCCAAACTGGGGTTGTTGTGGTTGCCCAAACAGCTCCTGCGTTCCCAAAGCCAGAGCCAACGTCCAGGGCACACATCTGCCCCGGGGCAGACAGGAGCTGGTGGGGTTGGCATCCTATCAAGAGCAGAAAGGGTTCACTGCTTTTGTTCTTTGATGATTGTGGAACACAGACACGGGAGGCAACGCAGGTAAAATAAATAAATAGGAGGAGCCACGTGCCGTAGCAGGAAGCCCGATGGCTCCTCACAGCCCCTCGTGCTGTTTGCAAGCCCGGCTGGCCTGGAAAACGCACGCCTTTGGCTGGGACCGGGGGAGCGGCAGCCTTCAGCACCCCCACCCTGTGCCAGCATCAGCTGAGAAGGTGTTGTTTTTATAAAAAAAAAAAAGGAAAAAAAATAAAAAATAAAAAATAAAATTAAAAACCACCTCCTGCTCACATTCCCAGCAGCCAAATCCACTCCGCATCTGCTGCGGCTGTGCTGAGCGGGGCACCATGAAAACCTCTGTCCTGGAGCGCAGCCAGGCATCGCCCAGCATCTCCCCCCGGCCCCATGGGGAGGGCGGGCGGCTCGCTGCGCACAGCCAGCACCCGGCCCCGGCAGCAGGCAGCGGGGTGGGAGCAGGCGGGATAATTCCCCCGCAGCCCCGTGCCCCTGCAGCCAGCTCCCTGATCCTGCACCATAAGCACCGGGTTGGGTTTGCTCACGGATCCAGCCTCTACCCGGCACCTCCTCGCCAAGGTCAAAGCCTCGCGGCGCGTCCCCTGCGCCCTCCCCAAACCCCTTTTTGGGATCGCCGCTGCCGTTCCCACCTGGGCATTCCTCCCGAGGAGCTTCCTGCTCCTTCCTCCGGCCCCGCAGAGCTCAGCCCCGTTTATTTACCCTGCGTCTGGGCTGCCGGAGATCTTTGACCCCGCGCTCGCTGCGCGCCACCGCCCTCCTCCTCCTCTTCCTCCTCCTCCTCCTCCTCCTCCTCCTCCTCGCTGGCAGTGGGGGCAGGTGCTTTTTTCCCTTGGGGAGCTGACCCCAAGGGCGCTAGGAGAGGACCCCAGCAGGGCGCAGAGGAGCCGGGCACGGTGCTGGGGGGGCTGGTGAGGGCTGGGGGCCCTCCGCAGCCTCCCACCATTGTGCCAACGTCTCCAGGCTGCCCGGCCACGGCTCCCTGCGGCAGCGCCATCCCCCAGCCCTCCTCCAGCCGCATCCCTTCTCCCTGACGGAGCTTTAGGGGAAATCGTGTCCCCCCCAGCCCCTCCAGCGGGGTGCAGCTCTGCTCGGGAAGGGATTTCTTCGCCCGGGGAAAGGTTTCGGGTGGAAACGCGGCCCCCAAAGTTTGCGAGCCGCCGCTGCGCGCTCGCAGCCGCCTCCGTCATCGCTCCTCCGGCTTTGTCTGGCAGCGGGAGGCACGCCCGCTGCGTATCCTTGGGGCCGGGAAAAACGGGGACAAAACCCCCCTGTTCCACCCCAAAACCCCTCCATCCTTTCCCGGCGTCCCGGTCCCTCTCCACCCTGCCTCCCCGGGAGGAAACTCACCCCGAAACCACGGCTCGGAGCGGCCCCTTTGTTACGGGACGGCCGGGCACCCTGCCTGTCCCCGTCACCAGCGGGGAATCTGCCCCCCAGCAGCCCTACCTGGGTGCCTGCAGCGGCTTGCCCGGTGATCCCGGTTCCCCCCGTGGGCACGGTGCTGACGGATATAGGGCCGTGCTCGGGGCAGTGCCACGCACACCGACCCCATGGGTGCCACCCCCGGCAGCCACCGAGCTGGTCTCCGAGGGCTCAGGGGGGTGACGCCGTTCCCTTGGGGATCCCAGCTGCGCACCCTAATACCGATCCTATAGCTCGGGGGGGGGCACCCCTGCTTGGTGGCACCCCAAAACCCAGCTCGTGGAGCCGTAGGGTTGCCCCACAGCCGCCCAGGCCCTATTTCCATGCCCCAGCTGGCTATGGGGACGTCATCCCGGTAGCCCTATGGCGCCAGGAGGACCACGGGGCACCCCAAAACCCACCCGGGCCGGGGGGGCTGAACCCGCCCCAGGGCTCCCAGGGGACAGCGGGGTCGGGGTGCCCTAGGGAGGCAGGGTAAGGGGCCTCTGGGGGGGCAGCCCTATAGGGGGAGGGCACCACAATTTTGGGAGGGCACCCCAAGGTTGGGAAGGCACCACGATTTTGGGAGGGCACCACGGTTTTGGGAAGGCACCCTATTTTTTGGGGATGCCCTATTTTTTGGGGTGATACCCCATTCTTTTGGGGATACCCCATTCTTTTGGGGAATACCCCTATTTTTTGGGGACACCCCATTCTTTTGGGGGACACCCCCATTTTTTGGGGAACACCCTGTTTTTTTGGGACACCCCTATTTTGGGGGGACACTCCCTTTTTTTTGGGACACCCCCATTCTTTTGGGGACACCCCTATTTTGGGGAGAAACCCCCATTTTGGGGAGGACACCCCCCTGCCCGCCCCCCCGCCCCGCTGACAGTGCAGCAGGGCAGCCCGGTGCCCCGGGGCCTTCCCTCCCACCCCCTCCCCACACCGCAGCCCCCCACCCCGACCCCAAACCGACCCCAAACCGACCCCAAACCCCCCCAAAAAAAACAAAAAAAAACCAAAACCGCCCCAAAACCCCTCGATCCCGCTCCTACCTGCTCGGCACAGGGCGGCGGTGACCGGTGCGGGGCTGCGGCGGCGACACGGGGCGGGGCCCGGCCCCAAAACGCCCCCAAAACGCCCCCCCCACCCCCTCCCCCCCCGCGCTCCTCCCCCTCCGCTCAGCGGCGCGGCCCCTTTAAGCCCAACATGGCCGCCACTGGCGCCGGCGCGCCCCCTCGCGCCACCAGCGGGAGCGTGGCCACGCCCCCTCCCCCTGTGACCACGCCCCCTCCTTTGTGGCCACGCCCTCTCCCCCTTTGGCCACGCCCCCTCGCCCTGTGGCCGCGACGCGCATGCGCGGTGGCCTCACAGGGCGGGGGGAGCGGCGCGCAAGATGGCGGCGGCCGCGCTGTGCCGGGCGCTGGGGGCGCTGGTGCTGTCGCCCCCCCGCGCCGCCGCTATCGCCGCTATCGCCGCCGCCCGGCCTGTCGCGATAGCGGCGCCCTCCGGGGTCGTGGCGGCGGCCGCCGGCCGCTGGCTGAGCGCCTCGGCGGCGCGCTGCACGACTGACCCCATGTGGAAGTGCCGCGTCAAGTACACCGTGCGGGCCCTCGGCATGAGGAAAACCGGGGGGCGAGACCACACGGGTGGGAGCCGGGGCTGGGGGGGGCTGGGGGGGGACCTGGGGGGCTGAGGGGACCTGGGGGTGCACCGGGGGGCTGAGGGGATCTGATCTGGGGGGGGCACTGGGGGGCTGAGGGGATTTGGGGGGGGCACTGGGGCTGGGGGGGGGCATCTGGGGGTCCCAGGGGGCTGAAGGGGACCTGGGGAGGGGGCACCGGGGGGGTTGAGGGGATTTGGGGGGGGTACTGGGGGTGGGGGAGCATTGGGGGGCACTGGGGGATTGGGGGACCTGGGGGGGCTGGGAGGGCACTGGGGGGCTGAGGAGGGACCCGGGGGGCTGAGGGAACCCGGGGGGGGCACCGGGGCCTGGGGGGGCACTGGGGGGCTGGGGGGAGCTGGGGGTGCACCAGGGGGCTGAGGGAATGTGATCTGGGGGGGGGGACATTGGAGTTGGGGGGGGCACCTCAGGGGACCCAGGGGGCTGAGGGGGACCTGGGGGGGGTCCCTGGGGGGTTGAGGGGATCTGGGGGGGGCACCGGGGCTGAGGGGGGTACCAGGGGATTGAGGGGGCTGGGAGGACACTGGGGGGCTGAGGGGATCTGATCTGGGGGTGGGGGACACTGGGGTTTGGGGGGGCACCTCGGGGGACCCAGGGGGACCTGGGGAGGGCACTGAGGGGATGTTGGGGGGCCACTGGAGATGGGGGCCCACCAGGGGGCTGAGGGGACCTTGGGGACTTGAGGGGACCCAGCGGGGGTGAAGGGGGCACCGGGTGGCTGAGGGGGGACCCTGACCCATGTGGAGCCCCCCCCTGCACCTTGTCCCCCAGGTCGCATCCGCGTGCGGGGCATCGGGGGGGGCCACAAGCGGCGGTACCGCATGATCGACTTCCAGCGGCTGCGCTACCAGGAGGGCAGCGAGAAGGTGGTCAGCGTGCGATACGACCCGTGCAGGCGAGCACCGGGCACCGGGCAGTCCCCAGGGGCTGGGGGCTGGGGGGGGTCCCTGCAGCGTGACAAACCCCGCTCTGACCCTCCGTGCCTCTGGGCAGGTCGGCTGACATCGCGCTGGTGGCCGGCGGCAATCGGAAGCGCTGGATCATCGCCACGGAGAACATGCAGCCGGGGGACATCATCAGGAACTCGGCGCACATCGGCAGGATGGCGGGTGCGCACCCCGGGGCTGCGTGCCGGCCCCGTTTGGGGGCTCAGCGCCCTCCCCGTGCCATGCTCACGGCTTTTTCCCCCCCCGGCAGTGTCGGCCAAGGAAGGGGACGCCTACCCGCTGGGGGCCCTGCCCGTGGGCACGCTGATCTGCAACCTGGAGAGCCACCCCGGCAAAGGGGCGCAGTACATCCGCGCGGCCGGTGCGTCTGTGCGGGGCCACCCGCCGCCTGTCCCCTCCTCTCCCCGTGCTGGGGTGTGAAATTGTGTTTCCTAGGGGTGGGCGCAGCTGTGTGCCAGCCTCCCCGCGCTGCCCCCGGGGGTCTGTCCCCTGGGGGAGGCGCTGCGTGAGTGGCACGGGTGTTTGGGGTGTTTGGGGACGTGCCCCCTGCGGTTCGGCACAAATCCTGCTGCTCAGCGCGGCCCCCGCCTCCTCCTCCTCCTCCTCTCCTGGCAGGGACCTGCGGGGTGCTGCTGCGCAAGGTGAACGGGACGGCCATCGTGCAGCTGCCCTCCAAGAGGCAAATGCAGGTAGCGGAGCCCGGAGCCGCGCCAGCCCTAAACCCCCACCCCCTGCCCCCCACCTAACGGCGGACGGGGTGCCGACGGCTTCTCCTTTTTTCCCCCAGGTGCTGGAGACCTGCGTGGCCACGGTGGGCCGCGTCTCCAACGTGGACCACAACAAGCGGGTGATCGGCAAGGCGGGCCGCAACCGCTGGCTGGGCAAACGGCCCCACACGGGGCTGTGGCACCGCAAGGGCGGCTGGGCCGGCCGCAAGATCCGGCCCCTGCCGCCCCTCAAGAGCTACGTGCACCTGCCCCGCGTGGCGGCCCCGCCGGGACAATAAAGCCGCGTGTGCCAGCTCCCACCCGGCTCTTGGTGCTTAATTAATTAATAAATGGGAAGGGGGGAGGGGACCTGCAGGGCCCAGCCCCCCTCTGTCGCTCCTCCTGCGCATGCGTGCGGCGCTGCAAGCCCGGAAGCCTCACAGAGCCGCTCGCCCCGGTGGCAGCAGGGATGCTGCCTGTGTGAGGCTGTGTCTGCCCACTGCTCCTCGGTGCCATGCGAGCCGCTCAGCTTCCTCCTGCTGCTGGGCATGGGCCCCCAGCTCCTCCCAGTACCCCCAGTAGCGGCCTGGTGGTGCGGCTGGGCCCCGAGCTGCAGGCCTGCCCGCGGGAGCTGCTGCGGCAGCGGCGAGGCCAGGACGGGCAGCCGCGGTACCTGGTGCGCTGGAGCCTGGTGCGCTCCGAGTCCTCGGCGGGGCCCGACGCCGGGAGCGTGGCGCTGTGGATGTCCGCGGAGGAGGCGTGCGCCAGCTGCCCGGCGCTGCTGGGCGAGGGGAAGCCGGCGGGGCCGCGGGCCAAGGAGGAGGAGGAGGAGGAAGAGAAAGAGGAGGAGGAGGAGGAGAGGGCGGCCGGCCCGGACGAAGCCTCGCTGCGGGAGATGGAGGCCGACGTGGGGAGCCTGGTGCGGCGAGCCGGCCGGCAGCTGGGCGGCAGCGGGGCCGCCTCCATGCTGGACACCGTCCACGTGCTGAGCGCCTACGCCGGCATCGGCTCGCTGGCGGGCGCCTTCAGGGAGACGGGAGCCCTCGACCTGCTGGCGAGGATGCTGTGCCACAAGGACAAGCGGATCTGCCGCAGCGCCGGCAAGATGCTGAGGGCCCTGGCTTCGCACGACGCAGGTGGGGGGGCTGGGAGGGAAGCAGGGTGCCCTTCGCCTTGTTCATGGCAGTCCCTTTACTATCCGATTTAGGGGACACACGCTGTTCCCACTGCGGTGGCTGAGAGCCCCCCGTGCTCCCCTCCCTGGCACTGGGACCCCCCCGGCCACCCCAGCTGCTGGTGCCACATTTCTCCCCATGCGCACAGCTCTCCCCAGTAGCTGCACACACGCACACACGAGAGAAATGTTTCCTCTCTCATGTGTCTCAGGGTGGCTTGAGGGGGGCCTGAAGGGTTTCTGCTGTGCTTACAGGGAGCTGGGCTTATGTCCTGCTGTCCCTGAGCCAGCAGGACGGCGTCGAGCAGCACATGGACTTCGACAGCCGCTACACCTTGCTGGAGCTGTTTGCTGAGACAACATCCTCAGAAGAGCACTGCATGTCCTTTGAGGGCATCCACCTGCCCCAGGTAGGGGGGGAGCCTGGTTTTGGGGTGGGGGCGCTGAGCCAGGCATCCCCTGATGCCCTGCCCATTGCAGATCCCCGGGAAGCAGCTGTTCGCCCTGGTGAAGCGCTACCTGCGCGTCACCTCCCTCCTGGAGGAGCAGGGAGGGGAGCAGCCGGAGAGCAGCCGCCTGAAGCAGGAGTTTGAGTTCAGCATGGCGATGGCCGGCCTCATCGTGGAGCTGCTGCGTGCCATGGGCTGGGAGCACAGCCACGAGCCAGAGCCGCCAGCCCGGCAGGAGGCGAAGCCCCAAACCCCCCGCTCCATCTTCCAGCACGGGGCCGCGTCCTGCAGCGCTGCCCGGGCAGCCCCGGCTCCTCCACCCAAGGAGCCCAGCGCCTTCAAGACGCGCTCGGCCTTCCCCAGCCGCAGCAGCTACGTGGAGTACGTGCGGGCGCAGCTGGTGCCCGGCATGCGGGTGCGCCTGCTGGAGGACTACGAGCAGGTCAGCGCGGGGGACGAGGGCGAATTTCGGCAGAGCAACGACGGCACGCCGCCCGTGCAGGTACCCGCTGCTGCGAGGATGGGGCTGGCCGACCTGGCACCGCTCTGGAGCCTCGTCTTCCATTCCCTCGCTCACCTCTGTGTGGGTCTCTCCTCCGCAGGTGTACTGGCAAGCGCTGGGCTGCACCTACTGGGTTCACTGGCACATGGTGGAGATCATCGGCTCCCCGGGGCAGGAGGAGCAGGAGGGCCGGCAGCGGGGCACGAGGCTGATAAACAGCCACAAACTGGCAGCAGGTGAGCATCGCCTCGGCTGCACCTGTGGCTCCTCTACCCGGCCCTGCTGGCGCTCTGGGTGCTGCGTGACGGAGCCGTGCCCTGCTCCAGGTGCTGCGGGAGCATTTTGGCACAGCCCAGAGCTGGAGGTGCCTGTTTCGGCTCCGTGCTCCGTGCCCGGGGCAGCTGGCGGAGCTGACGCCGCCTCCCCTCGCTCTGCCGCCCTGCAGGGGCGCAGCCGTTCTGCCCCAAGCCCCTGGGGGGGCTGTACTCCCCGCCCTACCTGGGGGAGCAGCCGAGCCAGGCCGCGGGGACGCTGAGCCGCGCCGAGTGGTGGGAGCTGCTCTTCTTCGTCAGGCAGCTGGAAGCGCAGGAGCAGGAGGAGATCGCCCGCCTGCTCCAGCGGCAGCGGGCAGCGCAGGTGGGGGCCGAGGGGGCGAGGGTGGGCGGCGGGGCCCCCCCCGGGTCCCGGGGGCTGACGCGGCCCCGTCTGTGCAGCTGCCGGGGCTGGACGAGGAGGCCCTGATCCAGCTGCCGGTGCCCGCGGGGCTGGCCCAGGAGGTGCTGCGGGTCTTGGAGGAGCGGAGCCGGGGCAGCGCCCGCAGCCTCCTGCGCGGCTCCCGCGTCTACGGCAAGTACGGGCCGGGCAGGGGGGCCGAGCGGGACGGCGGGGGCAGCCCCGAGGTGCCCTCGGAGGGTGCCGGCTGCGGGAGCGCTGGGCCTGGTGCCACGAGGGATGAGGCAGCAAGGGACAAGGAAGCAAAGGACGAGGCCGCAAGGGATGAGGACGAGGACGGCGTCTGTGAGGAGCCCAAGTCGGATTCCCAGCTGTTCGGAGAGCTGCTGGAGAGGGAAGGGCTGCGCTTCCCAGAGGCGGCGGAGAGCGGAGGTGACGCCCCGGGGGGCACGGGCACGGGGTGCTGGAACCCGTGCGGGGCTGCGGGTGCCCCGGGAGCGGCTGTGGGCGCTGCTGCCGCCCTGACGGCCCGGCCTCCCCCGGCAGCGTGGGGCAGCTGCGAGGGGGCTCACGGCAGGGGCTCGCTGGCCGAGGTGGCGCGGGTGGCGGAGGCGATCCGGAGCGGCGGCTGCGAGGCGGAGCTGCGCGTGGCCGGGCTGCAGCACATGGTGAGGGTCCTGCAGCAGGAGCCGGAGCCGGAGCTGGAGCAGCAGCAGCCGGGCGGCGAGGGCAGCAGGTGCGAGGGGAGCCCGGCACGGGCAGGGCAGGGCAGGGCGGCCGAGGGCAGGGCGCCGAGCCCCTCCTGAGCGGCCTCTGCGCGCAGGGAGAAGCTGGTGAGGGCGGCGGTGGAGCTGCTGAGCGCCCAGGCGGCCGAGAAGCGCCCGGCGGCGCTGGCGCTGCGGCTGGTGGCCCTGCTGCTGGAGAGGCGCGCCTGGCGCGTGCCCTTCGCCACGGAGGGCGGCGTGTGGGCCGTGCTGGGCTGCATGCGGCAGCACGCCGCCTCCGCCCTGGTGCAGCAGGCGGGCCTGGCGGTGAGGAGCGGCCGAGGGGCGCCGCGGGCGGCGGGGCCGGGCCGGGGAGGCGCCCGCAGCCCCTGAGCCGCCCCGGGCCCCGCAGGCCCTGAAGGCGCTGGTGGGAGCCGGCGAGCGCGGAGGCGCCGCGGGGACGCCCTCGGCCCTGAGCCACGGCGACGCGCAGCTGCTGCGGGAGGTCTTCGCCAGCATCGGCTCCGCCGGCGGCGAGGGCTCGCCGGGCCTGCTGAGCGCCATCCCCGCCGCCGTGCGCGCCATGCGGGGCGTCCCAGGGTAGGGATGGGGAATGGGACCGGGTAGGGCGGGTGCCACGGGGCCGGGGCGCCGCCACGTCGTGCCTGTCCCCGCAGGGGCGCCTCGGGCGTGCGGAACGGCTTGCTGGTGCTGCGGATGCTGGTGGACGGGCACCGGGGCCTGGCGGAGCAGCTGGTGAGCGGCGAGCTCCCCGCGGTGCTGCAGAGCTGCTGGCGGGACGGGCAGGGCCCCACCGCGCTGCTGGCCCTCGGCGTCATCAACCGCCTGGCGGAGCACCGGCTGCCCCTGGGCCCCGAGACCCCAGGTAGCGACCCCGCGCCCCTCCCCGTGCCGTGGTGCCCGAGCTGGGCCCGCCACGTCCCCGCTCCCTGTCCCCGCTCCCTGTCCCCGCTCCCTGTCCCACAGGCGCCGAGGCCCTGCTGGAGGCCAGGGACTCGCAGACGCCCGCGGGCGGCCCGGGGGACGACGCGCTGCCCGAGGACGTGGTGGTGGCCCTGGAGCGGCAGCTCTGCGGCGGAGGCCCCGACCCCGACCCCGAGCCCTCCGGCCGGGCGTCCCCGCGGCCGCAGGAGCGCCGCTGCTTCCGAGCGCTGCTGCGCAGCCTGGAGCTGCGGGGGGCCGAGAAGAGCATCGGGCTGCGGATCCTCAGGTGGGCCGGGGGGCTGTGGGGGCCCTGCAGGACGTGGCCCCTGCGGGAGGAGGAGCAGGAGCAGGGCTGCCTTTGTGTGCCGCGTCCTGAGGGGCCCTGTCCCTCGCTCAGGATCCTGAACAAGTTCTTGGACGGCTTCCAGGAGGACGCGCTGCCCTGGCACGAGTGCGTGGAGCCCTGCTTGTCCTTGCTGAGCGCCCACAGCAGCGACCGCGAGGTGAGGGGGCAGGGGCGGCTCTGCTGGCTGTGCCGGGGGTGCCTCGGGGCCCCTGCCCGCAGCTGCCCGGCCTCGTGGCACGCCCTGGGATCAGCCCTCACGGCCACATCGCGGTGGCTGCGTGCCCAGCAGCAGTTTTGCCTTTTGGAGAGGGGCTGGAGCCCTGCGGCACGGCGCTGGGGGGCTCCTGGTGCCGGGCTGGCGGCTCAGGGCTGCCTCCTCCGCAGGCGGTGCAGGAGGTCGTCGGCTTCCTGCACCGCCTGGCCGCCGCCAGCAAGGACTGCGCCGTGGCCATGTGCCGCGCGGGCACCTACGAGGCCCTGGCCAAAGCCCTGGAGAAGCACAGCTCGGCCGTGCCCACGGCGCCAGCCCTGCTGCAGCTGCTGAGCGGCTGCGAGAAGGTCGCCGGCCTGCACAGGACGCTGACGGGCAGCATCTTGGCCGGCTGCATCCAGGTGGGCCCGGGCAGCCGGGGAGCCCCCCGGGAGCCCTGCCCCCAGTAACCGCCCGTCCCCGTCCCCGTGCCCGTCCCCGTGCCCGTCCCGCAGCTGGCGCTGGGGCAGATCGAGGAGCACCGCCGGAGCCAGCGGCCCATCAGCATCCCCTTCTTCGACGTCTTCCTGCGCAAGCTGTGCCGAGGTGAGCGTGGGGAGCGGGGCCCCGGCGCCCGCTGTGCCTGGGCTGGCAGCTGGAGGCTCCGCGCGCCCTCCCCGCAGGCTCCAGCGTGGAGGCGAAGGAGGACAAGTGCTGGGAGAAGGTGCAGGTCTCCTCCAACCCGCACCGCGCCGGCAAGCTCACGGACGGGAACCCCAAGACCTACTGGGAGTCCAACGGCAGCACCGGCTCCCACTTCATCACCCTGCACATGCAGTGCGGGGTGGTGGTCAGGTAGGGCCGGGGGGCCCGGGGGCAGGCAGGGAGCCCCGAGGCTCTGCCCGAGCCCTGCCTCACGGACCCCACGCAGGGAGCTGAGCATGCTGGTGGCCAGCGAGGACTCGAGCTACATGCCGGCCCGCGTGGTGGTGCTGGGGGGGGACAGCCCCGCGGCCATCAGGACGGAGCTCAACGCCGTGAGTGCCACCGGGGGCCGGCACCGGGGGCTGGCCGGGGCAGCGCGGGGCCGCGGGCGCTCCCCATGCCGCTGGCTGAGGGCTCGCCGTGTGCCCGCAGGTGACCGTGCCGCCCTCGGCCAGCCGGGTGGTGCTGCTGCGGAACGCGCCGCGCTTCTGGCCCCTCATCCAGATCCGGGTGAAGCGCTGCCAGCAGGTGGGGAGCCGGGGCCGGTGGCACAGGGCTGCGTGCGAGGGGCTGGGGGCCGAGCTCTCTCCCTTCTCTCCCTCCCGCAGGGCGGCATCGACACGCGCGTGCGCGGCATCGAGGTGCTGGGGCCCAAGCCCAGCTTCTGGCCCGTCTTCAAGGAGCAGCTGTGCCGCCGGACCTCCCTCTGCTGCGCCGCTCGGGCGCACGCCTGGGGCCAGGAGATCCGCCGGGACCGGGGGCGGCTGCTGCAGCTCTTCGGCAGGTGAGGGGCCGCGGGAGCGGGGGTGCCCTGGGGTGGCCGGGGGCGTCCTGCCGGGGTGCCGGCCCCGCGCCCCCTCTCCTGCCCCCCTCTCTCCATTGCAGGCTGAACCGGGCGCTGCGGCACGAGCAGGACTTCGCCGAGCGCTTCCTTCCCGACAACGAGGCGGCCCGGGCCTTGGGCAGGACGTGCTGGGAGGCCCTGGTGAGCCCCCTGGTGCAGAGCATCACCAGCCCAGGTACCCGCTCGCGCCCCTCCCCGCGCTGCCCCGTCCCCAGGCGCCCGCCCTGAGCCCTGCGGCCCCGCAGACCCCAGCGGCGTCAGCCCCCTGGCCTGGCTGCTGAGCGAGTACCTGGGGAGCGGGGAGCCGGCCCCACGCCCCCCGGCCCGCGGCGACACCTTCGGCTCCTGCGTGCGGCTCCTGACCCAGCTCCTGGTGCACGTGGACCCCGGCGGCGCCGAGCCGGAGGAGGCGAGGGCGGCGGGTGAGCGAGGGGCTGCCCTCGGGAGGGGGCTCCGCAGAGGGCCCTGGGGCACAGGAGGGCTCGCGGCAGAGCCTCCCCGTGGCCGTGCTGCCGGCACCGTGTGCGGGGCCGCGCTGAGCCCCGGCTGTGCCTGGCAGGCGGGCAGGAGGGCAGGAACAAGGAGGCGCTGCCCAGGGCAGTGGCGCAGACGCCGAGCGGGCTGCGGGGCATGGCGCAGTGCTGGAGCAGCGTGGTGCAGCAGCAGGTAGGGCTGGGGCTGGGGCTGGGGCTGGGGGCAGGGGGCCGGGGCTGCGGGTGCTGAGCCCGGCGGTGCCGTGCCCCCAGGCGCAGCGGTTCCTGCAGGCGGCGGGGCAGGCGCCAGACGTGGCGGAGCGGTACTGCGGGCTGTACCAGCGCCTGCGCGGTGCCACCGAGGAGCTCTTCGGGCAGCAGGCTGCCTTCCTAGGAGCCCTGAGCCAGGGCTTCGCGGGGGCGCTGCTGCAGCTCCCCTTCCTCACCGCCCTGCACGTGAGTCCGGGTGGGGTTGCTCCAGCTCTGGGGCCTGGGGCGAGGTATGGGGTGGCCACGTCCTGGCCACCCCGGGGCCGTGGGGCGCCCCGCACACCCGTCCCCGTCCCCCCGCAGGCGAGCGAGCGCTTCGCCCGCTACCTGGACGGGAAGATCCAGGAGCTCGGCGGGGCCGCGGGCAGCACGGGGCAGCTGCAGCAGCTGCTGGAGCCCTTCGTCGTCTTCAGCGGCCTGGAGTTCGCCCACACCTTCGAGCACTTCTACCGGTGAGGTGGCCGTGCCCAGGCGCTGGGGACGAGGCCGGGCTGGGTGGTGATGGTGGCGGCGGCCCTGACGCGCGCCGGTGGCTGTGGCAGGCTGTACCTGGGGGACCGGCTCCTGGCGCAGGGCCCCTCGTGGCTGGAAGGGGCCGTCCTGGAGCAGCTGGGGCTGTGCTTCCCCCGCCGCTTCCCCCAGCAGATGCTGAGCGACCTGGCCGAGTCGGAGGAGCTGCAGCGGCAGTTCCGCCTCTTCCAGCTGCAGGAGCGGGACAAGCGGCTGCTGGAGCCGGGCGCGGAGAGCCCCGAGCACGAGGTGAGCGGGGCAGCGGGGCCGGCTGGGGGCCAAGTGCTCCCCGCGGGGCCCTGAGCTGCCCCCGTGTCCTCGCACCCAGGCGCCGGGGGAGGCTCCGGAGGTGACGGTGCTGGCCCTGTCCCCGCGCTGCTGGCCCGTGTCCCCGCTGTGCTGCATGGCCGAGCCCGGGCGCTTCTTCCCGGCCGCGCTGAGCTCCCCGCTGGGCGCCTTCGCCGCCTTCTGCGGGCAGAGTGAGTGCCACGGGGTGCCCGGCACTGGGGCTGCTGGGGCTGGGGGCTGCCCGGCAGCGCTGCCCGGCCCTGGCGCTGGTGTCCCCCGGCAGGCCAGAGCTGGGCGGGCGTGAGGCCGCGGGGGCTGCAGTGGACGTGGCTGGGCCGTGCCGAGCTGCGCTTCGGAGACTGCGTCCTGCACGTGTCCACGCTGCAGATGTTCGTCCTGCTGCGCTTCAACGGCGCCGAGGTAGGAGCCGGGGCCGAGCGGGGCCAAGCGGGGCCGTGCCTCCCTGCCGGGGGTCTCCGGGCGCTGAGGTCCTCGCCCGGCCGCTGCCCTCCCGCAGGAGGTGGCCGTGGAGTCCCTGCTGCAGGCCACGGGGCTCCCTGCGGAGCTGCTGCAGCAGGCGCTGGCACCGCTGACCGAGGGCGAGGGCGAGGCCGTCCTGCTGCGGAGCTGCGCGCCGGGGGGTGAGTGCGGGGCTGGGCACCCTTGGGGGTGCTGGGGGGGTGCTGGGGGGGGTGGAGGGGCTCGGGGGGATGCAGAGGGGATCGGGGGGGAGTCCGGCTGCTGGGGCTGAGTCCCGGGGTGAGGTTGGGGCCGGGCTTTGGGGTGGGTGCGTGTGTGGGGCTGGGGGCTCGTGGGTGGCAGGGTGTGGGGTCTGCGTGGGGCCGGGCTCGGGGTGACGGCAGCGGTCCCTGGGGCTCCTGCAGGGAGCAGCTCGGGGCCCGGCTGACCGTGGGCCGGGTGCTAGCTCCAGGTGCCCTGCGGCTGAACCGGGCGGCCCTGGCCCAAGCCTCCGGCCGCCAGCTGAGGCTGCTGCCCCGGCAGAGGTACCTGCGGGCAGAGAGGGCTGAGAGCGGCGCCCTGGAGAGGAAGAGGAACGTCCTCTGCTGCCTCCTCAGCCGCATCCTCAAGGCGGAGAAGCGGCTGCACATCGACAACCTGGTGTTCAGGGTAGGGAGGCTGCAGGCGGGGGGCGGCGAGGGGCTGCCCGGGGGCCGTGCCGGGCGCTGCCCTGCAGCTGGCGGCTCCCTCGCTGCTGTAGGTGCTCGCTGCCTGCCAGAAGGGCGAGCTGGGGCCGGGGCTGCAGTTCCCGAGCTTCTGCTGCCACAGCGTGGACGTGCTGTCCTGCGTGCTGCACCTGCTGAACCAGGGCTACCTGCGGCGCCAGGAGGAGAGGCCCCATGTCCTGGAGTACGTCCCTGATGAGTCCCCAGATCCCCCCAGCTCACAGGCGCAGCCCCCCGTTGCCTTCCAGACTGTGGAGATCAAGACAGCCCCGAGCCCGGCGGCTGCTGAGAGGAGACAGACTTTCTCCACCTTCAGGTAGATAAGGAGCGGGCTGGGCGTAGCCTGTGTCCTGCTGGCCCAGCCCTTCCTGAAGACTTTAATTTTGAATAAAGAAGCCCAGCTGCTCCTAATCCCATCGGCTGATGTGTCTGAGAGCTACACCTGGCCCCTAGGGTGGCGTGGTGGGGTTATGCCTTTGTTTTCCACCTCCCCGAGGTGGCCCTGCTTGCTGGAGAGGTGCTGGTGGCCTCGGGCACAGAGGGAGCCACACTGCCACCGCCGTAATGGTACCAGCATTAATTTATTAAAATTAATCCCGAAAAGTAACCGTACAATAAATTTAAAAAAAATAGAATCTTGTAAAAAAAAATCCCAGCTGCCCCCAGGCCGCGCCTCCAGCTGGCAGCACCCTGGGGACAGGGCTGGTTGGGGGGGGGAGGATGTGGACATGAGGGTGACCCCCCCGGCAGCCCGGGCACGGCTTCGGCTTCACCTCGCCGGCCGTGGCAGCGGGGAGATGAGGAGTGTGGCTGAGGCAGGGCCAGGGAGGGCAGGGGGCCCTGCTGAGCAGCCCCTGCTGTGGCTCCGGCGCTGGGGAGCTGCCCGGGCCCAGCCCAGCTGGGGCCCCGGCGGCCGCAGCGGGGAAAAGGGGGGCCCGGAGAACCCCCCCCAGGGTCCCCTTGTCCCAGGCTGCCGTTGGGGGTGAGGGGAGGCGGATGGCGCGGTGCCCTGGCTGGTGTCGGAGGATGCGTGGAGCCGGCCTCGGTGCAGGTGTGGAGGGCCCTCTGCAGAGCTGGAGGGGGCTGGGCCGTGGAGTGGGGGCTCCCGTGCCCCTCCGCAGCGCCTCTCACACGCCCTTGGAGTAGCCGAAGATGCCCACGGGGAGGTACTTGACATGCGTTGGCCACTGGGCTGCCAGCTGGAAAAACTTCACGTCGTTCCACTCCACCCCATCTATGGAGACTGAGGGCAGAGGGGGGGGGCGGTGAGGTGCAGCCCCGGCCCCCTGCTCGGGTGCCTGCGGCCCCGTGGGGCTGGCGCCCCCCCCTCACCTCGCAACATGGTGTTCTGGTGCTTGGCCGTGCAGATGAGGCGTGTGATCCCCTCGATGACTTGGCTCTTGGGCTCCAGGTCCTTCTCCTTGGGTTTCTTGCTCAGGAACATCACTGGGGGGCCGTGGCCAGACGAAATCACCATCAGGACATCCCCACCTGGCCCGGGGTGGGACCCCTCTCTCCAGGGCTGCCTTCACCGCCTGGTTCCTGCCCTACCAGCTCCCAACTCTGCCCTCCCGCAGGCTCCCCCCTGCCCTTTTTCCAACTGATTGTACCCCCAAAAACAGGAGAGGGATGAGGATTTACCTTTCTTGTTCTTCTCCTTGGTGACCACGGTCATGGCCATGGTGCTGGGCGGCACCAGCTCCCCGACGCCGGGGATGCGGCTGACCTGGAGCGAGCGGAAATTGCTCTTGAGCGTGTTCTTGATGCCCGTCTCCCTCTTCTCGCCCTCCTTCTTCCTCTCCAGCCCCTGGGTCGTCCAGTAGTCCACCTGCAGGCCCATCACCTCCACGCCGGGGCTCAGAGACCTGGCCAAGAGGGGAGCAGCCATTAACCCAGCTGCAGCCAGCCCCGGGACCTGGCAGCCTGGCTTGGGAGCACCCCAAACCCTCGTGTCCCTTCCTTACCCGGCCCCCGAGAGCCCGCTGCTGACCGACGGGGAGGGCGGCGGGGTGCTCACGGTCTCCTTGCCATAGGGGGCTGCTCCGCTGGCGGTTGGCGTTGAACTCAGCAGCGAGGGAGCGCAGGCTGTGGCATCATCCGAATCCACTGGGGAGGGAAAGTGGGGGTCAGGGGGGCTGGGGGACAGCACCGAGGAGCTCCCCAGGATGAGGAAGGGGCTCCAGGGACTCACCGGAGGCGCTGAAGGACTGCTCCACCAGGCCCACCTTCACCACCTGCGAGGAGAGAGGGGTGAGACGAGCCCCGCCAGCACCACGCGCTGCCCCTCTGCCCCCAGCCCGTCACACTCACCCCCACGAAGGGCACAAACTTCTGGCAGGAGTCCTCATCGGGGCTGCGCAAGGAAGAAAAAGCTGGTCAGAGGCCGGCCAGCCTCGTGGCTCGGGGACCCTCGCGCTGTCAAAGGGCCAAAGGGAGCTGGCTCCTGGCCGCCGGGCCCCTCTTCTCTGCCCTCCCTCCCCTGGGCCACCCTGTCCCCGCCGTGGCAGCGCAGGGCACACTACACGAGGAGGCGAGGAGTCGGCCCCTGCGGTGCCGGGAGAGGGCTGGCATGCAGGGAGGGCAGCCCTGCCCCGCTCTGGGGGCCGCGGCTCCTCTGCACTGGCAAGAGGGACGGGACGGGACGGGACGGACGCACACGGGGTGGGGAGGGAGGGAAGGAGGGCGGGCCAGGCAGCGGCACAGCAAGCACGAGCCAATACCTGATATAAAAATCAAAATAGAGACTTCTCTTCCTTGGGTGCCAGAAACCAAGAGAAGGGAGAGGTGAGAGTGCAGCCGGAACATAAGCGTCAACCCCCCGGGGGCAGCACGCTGCTGGCTCGCAGCCCCCAGCCCAGCCCAGCCCAGTCCGTCCGTCCGTCCGTCCGTCCCCGCCGGGGAGGGGCAGGGGGGGCAGCGCGGGGCCTCACTCAGCTCGTCCCCCATCTCCCCGCGTGCCCGGCAGGCAGGGAAGGCCACCCCGGGCTGCGCTCACCTCTTCTGCTTGTAGGTCAGCATGGCCTCGGAGATGGGGAGCTGGTGGGAGAGGCTGGCCCCGGCGATGAACTGGGTGACGCGGCCGGCGATGTCCACGGTGTCTGCGGGCACAGGGAGCGGTGAGAGGCCCCGAACGTGGCTGGGATTGCTTTTTGGGGGTGCTGCCGGCCCCGTCGGGCCCCGTTCCTCACCTGCAGCGGGCGGCTCAGCCCTGCTGAACAGCTCCCGCCACGCCGTGTCCAGGAAGAGCGTGCTGTACTTGTTATCCACCGAGGCCAGGTACTTGGCGAGGGGGTGGGAGCCTGCGGGAGACACGGGGGACGCTGGCTGCAGGCAGGGGAAGGGTTTGGGGAGGTTGGGGAGGACAAGGCAGGCTCGCCGTGGCTCTCACCCAGTGGCACCAGCAGGAACCGCAGGTAGTTGAGCCAGTCGGGGGTCTTGCTGGCCAGCTGCTCCACGAAGAAGCGGAGGACCACGCTCAGGTAGCTCTGGTCCCCTGCCACAACCACCTTCACCGGGGGAGGCATGTGGGAGTTGCAGTTACAGCTGCCGGAGGGACACAAAGACCACCATGGACCCTCGGTGGCTCAGCAGGTGACCCCACCAGGCCAGCCAAGCCCAGCATCAGAGCCCTGCTGCTGCCACGGCGTCCCGGTGAGCCCCGGGGGGGGACCAGCGCCCTCCCCAGCAGCGGCAGGACGGTGCCCGAGCTGCACTCACTATCGCTGGATGCGGGAGACGGTGGTGTTGAAGGCCGCCTGGATGTCTGCCACCGAGCAGGTGGACACAACCAGCTGCTTGTGCGCCAGGAGCTGCTCGCTCACGTACTGCCAAGGGAGAGAGCACGGGGTGAAGCCACGCCGCGGGTGCCTGCCCCACACACTGACACCGCCCGGACAGCCCTGGCTGCTTGCCCGAGTGTCCCCGCTCCTCCCAGCCCCTGCGCTGAGCTCAGCGGTCACCAGCCTGCAGTGACAAGGGCACAGCTGTCCCAGGAACCGGGCTGTGCTCCTCTAAATAAAGGGGTTGAGATCAAGGGACCCTCTGATTGAGCCCTGCCATCCCACAGCAGGGCCCTCCTTTGTTCGTTCCCTTCTCTGGCTCCCTCCTATGACACTCCAAAATCTTTCTGTGCCTCTTCAGGTGTCTGCACGCAGCTGAACAGCGCTGCTGTGCTAGACTGGGAGGCTTAGAAGTGCCCACATCAGGATCTGGGAACAGACATCACTCCTTTTGCCCCTGTTAGCCTGGCAGCTAGAGCAGGAACACACCAAGGATGTGCAGCCTGGGGAAAGACTCTCCCCGAGGAGCTTTTCTCCTGCCCCAAGCATGGATTTTCCAGCAGGCCCTCTCATCTCTAAGCAGGAAAAGTGTCTCTACTGCTCCCCGGGGCCTGGAGCCAGCAGGGGGAGTGCAGCACCTCTGCTGCAGCACCCAGCGAAGCTCTGAGCAGTACCAAGCAGTGTGAGGCATGCAGCCGGTCAGCCATCCCCCCTGGGACTGCTCCGGGCATTGTGCTTTGAGGATCCAGCAGCGATGGAGGAGACGGACAGACAGACTGAGTGCACGCAGCTCAGCTCTGCAAACGCACCGTGTCCCCCAGGAAGGGCCATCCCTTGGCAGCTACTCACCTGCCCCTGCCACTCGGCGACATTCACCAGCACGATGCTCTCTGGGAGATGCTCGTCGGAGACCAGGATCTGGTTCAGCTGATCGTAAACTGATTTTCGGGGCACCTACGACAGCGTCCCCATCAAGATTAGGCTCAGCAGGCTGCCCCAGCCGACCTGCTGGCAGCAGGGCTCCTTTCCAGGAGCCTCACCTGGGTGCTGTGCCACGAGTCGGGAGAGCTCTCGCTGTCCAGGCTGCTGGTGCGGCCGCCCTGGCCCTTGGAGCTCTGCCTGTCCTTCACGGAGGTGCTGCGGGGACGCCACAGCTGCTTGCTGTCCGCCTTGCTGCGAGCCAGAAGTGGGAGAGGTGAGGCTGCGTGGGGGGAAATCCCACCTCCTCCAGCCCCCCCTCAACCCTGCGAGCCATCGCTGAGCCTTCCCAGCTCTGCCACGGGGCCCGGAGCTGCCTTACCTGGGTGACACGGCACTGGGGAGCTCGGCTTTGGTCCCGGGGCCCAGCTGGGCCAGCCTGTCCACGCTGCCCTCCCTTGTGGCAGCCTCTGCGGGGGCCAGCCGGGGGCTCGGCTCCTCTGTGGCCAGCTCCTGAGGGAAACACACAGTCACAATGGGGCTCCCCAACCTCCTCCCTGTGCCCTGGCGGCCCTACAGCAGAGCTGAAGACCTCCTGCAGCCCCATCTCCTGACCCTCCTTCCAGCCCTGCTGTTCTCCAGCCCCCTCTGCCCATCCCAGGGACCGAGGGAGCTCCATCCCTGCTCCATGCCCCATAGCTTGGACTCACCACTGCGGGGACCTCTGCTCCTGGCTCCTCCTGCACTCGTGGAGCTCCCGGCTTCCTCTTCTCCGCCTCGCCCTGGGGACAGGGAGCGGGGTTAGGGCAGGACGGAGCGCCCCGTGCGGGACGGCTGCCGGTGCCCCATGCCCGCAGCGGGACCTGGCCCGGCCTCGCAGCACGTTTGCTCCCACCGGGGAGCCCGGCATCCCGCTGGGACCGGCCCCAGAGGACGCCCCCCTGCCTTGCCTGTCTGCTGGCACTGGGAGAAAGAAGAGGAAAGAAGGGAAGGAGCAGCCCCGGGTTTGGTCTCAGAGGGAGCTGCGGGCGCTGAGGGGGGTGCTGGGCTGGCCGGGGAGGGCAGGGGACAGGAGGTGGTGGTGGTGGTGGTGGTGTTGGTGGTGGTGTAACTCACAGGGCTGCCCGACTCTTGATCCTGCCCTTTCTGGCTGTGCAGACTGCCGATCTCAGTCTGGGAACCAGAATGAGAGACTCCCTCAAAGAAACGCCTGCAGAGAAACAGACAGACGGACGGACGGACAGACAGACGGGAGAGAAAAAAAAAAAAAAAAAAAAAAGGCAGGAATAAGAGAGGAACAAAAGTCACCACGACCCCAGCGCACCCCCGCCGGCCTGTCCCAAGCAGCACAGAGCACCGTGGAGAGGTCCCCGGCGGGACGCGGGGGGTGGACGCCCACGTGGCCTCGTGCCCCAGCAGGCTGAAACCTGCGACCCTGGGGAATTAGAAGCAGGTCTCTGCCTCCTACCAGCAGCTGCTTCCCCCTCCGGTGATCCCCTGGCACCGCAGGGTGCAGAAAGGCAGCCCCAGCGAGGCAGGGGGGTCTCCACCCAGCTAGGTGCGGGGTCTCTGCCAACACCACAACCCAAACGTGCCGCGGTGCCACTCCAAGTGACTCCAGCACAGCGAGGGCTGCCCGCTCCCACCTTCATTTCCCCTCTTTCCACCCATCAGTTATTCATCATGGACCCCTGCACGGCCTGTGGGCTGCTCAGAGACCACAGAAGCCTTGGGGAAACCAGCAGGCTACACCGCTGGGTCTCTCCCCAGCTCCCGTGCAGCTTCCCCTTAAGAGAAGTGAGGCAACTTCCCCCGGAGCTGTCTGTCTGTCTGTCTGTCTGTGCTCACTCCCAGCAAAACCTTCTCTTGATCTGGCCTGCTGGGTTGCAGGGATGACCAGGGGCACAGGACACAGAGCTGCTCTGTATGCACTCTGCCAGATTTTCCCCTGTTATCCTCATCTGGATTCACCTGCAGCTTCCTGCGGGATGCCCACGGGCTCCTGAACGCCCTGGCTGCCCCCTGCACTTTCCTTTTCTTGACTTCCTCGTTTGCCTACAGCACGCTGTGCTGCCAGGCACGACGGTGTCGGGTGCTCTGCTTTTACTGCTCCTGCAGGGACGTTGCATCTCGGTAAGTGATGGTCCCAGCACAGAGCAGCAGCATTTACAGGCTGCCCGGAGAACTCACGGCTCAGTTTCCCCCTCGCTAGCTCCATGCCCAGCTGCTTCACCACACGGTCATTCACAAAAGCCACAGATTTGGAGGCTGCGTGGTGCCCCGATGAGATATTTTCCCCAGGTCACACGGGGGTAGCTGATGCCTCCTGTGATTAGCACATTTCTGCTCTCTCCACCCCTCCAGTCTCCAGGACAGGACCTCAGGCACCGTCAGCACCCTGCACAGCCGTGGCTCTGCGCTTGCCTTTTCTCAGCCAACAATCTCAATCCGCCCAGACAGACCATACTAAAACCTTCAGAGTCAAACCAGAGAAACATGATAAGCTTTCTAAAAATACAGCCCCCGGCCAGCTCCTCTCCTTTGTACTGTCCCTGTAATCCTACCTGATATGGCATACCCCTGGCTGGCACCTCGAAAAGTGTCCTCAGCCCTTAGACACTGGATTCACCCAAATTGTGTACATTTGGGTGTGAATTGTGGCTTTCAACACCCCCTTCAAACGGGGCTGCCTCCCCCCCGCCACATGGAAGCTGTGTCTGTTTCTGCCCTCCCTCTCTTGCCATCCAGAAGCTTTCGTCACTAGGGGATGTGTCACGCCGAGCACAGAGCTCTCCCACAGCTCTCAGCTCTCCCTGCTTTGCAATTTAAAAGCTCTCTCCTCCAGGTGTGACTGAGTCAGAGTCTCAGCGGGTTCGGATTTAGGTAAATCCCAGCCCTTTTGCGTAGCCCCCTTCCCTGCTGTCCATATTCTCAGCCACCCAAGGAGAATTTTGCTCCTTCCCCTCTGACCTCCAGACCCAGGCTTTGTGGTGTCTAGCAAGGCTGTCTATGACAAAAAAAAAAATCAAACCCAACACGAGGAGCACCTCTTGAATTTACAGGCTGGGTTGGAAGGTCACCACCAGCTTCCTGAGGCAACCAGGGTGAGAATGCTCTGCACTGGGACCCCACAGCCCAGGGGAATGTGAGGAGATCAAGACCTCCATCCTTTTTCTCCCCCAGCACCTCTGTTTCTTTAAAGCCTGCGGTGAGCGATGGCATGAAACTCTTTCAGGAGCTCTGAGCAGACCACCTCAGCAGCTCCCCCGTGCCCACGCGCTGCTGTCTCCTCCCCAACAACTTGTGGATCTGGGGGAGATGTGACTGCAGTCCTGTTCCTGGCTCCTCCCCATGCCCCGAAGCGGTCCCTGAATCCAGCAGTTCTCCTTTCAAGCATTTTGCCTGGGGCGGACTGAGTCTGATGCCCCTGCTGAGCACCTTCACCAGGGATACAAACTAATCCAAATCAAGTAATTAACTCTAGAGACAATAATGACAACTCATCCCAGGTTGGTCTCTTCTCTCCTAGAAGAGATTCAGGGCACCGTGAGGCAGCCAAGCAGGAAGGCAACAGAAGGCAGCTCCCTCATGAAAGGACAGCACAGAAACAGAACAGCCACGAGCAGAGAGGCCAGGTGAATGAAAAAAAAAAAAGCCATACACCTCCACGAGGGGTGGGAGCACAACATGCAGATCCCACGGGGACACGGGGACTGGCCCTAGCAGTCTCGAGACAACGTGCTCAAAAGACAGGAGTGCTTCGGGGTGGAAAGCCTGAGAAGGCCAGGAGTGGCAGCAGGAAGGTGTGAGAGCTAGCGCCAGCAGGGGCTGAGATCAAGGAGGCGCTTCAGGAATAGTGCCAGGTGCTGGACTGGGAGCAAATCAAATGAGAGTCAGTATGGGAACCCGGTTTTAATGGGCAGCTTTGAGGTTTTTTTTTTAATCAGGATACGCAAGTGAGGATCTCAGCTGTGCCAACAGAAGATGGCAGTGGGAAAGGAGAGGGGGCAATGCCTACGTTAGGCCAAGCAACAGAGAAGTGTCGGGGGGCATTTCTCCAGGTCCCAGGGATGGTGCTGGTGGCCTGCGGCCTCCTGCAATCCTCACCTCAGGGTCGGCTTGGGCGTACTGTGCACGCTCTCGTTGTCCTCGATCTCTGGGCCGCTGTCGCTGTTGTTGCACTCCTCCAGGCTGTCATAGAGCAAGCCCAGGTCTTCCTCCACCTCCTGGGTCTGGTCGACGGGGTCAGAATCCAGGACCTGTGGGACAAAGCCAGAGGGCAACGAAGAGTTAGGGAGTCGTTGGCATCGCAGGCCAGGTGGGATTGTCACTGGGCCAAAGGAGGTTGCCACGAGCGTAACATCCCCCCAACAGGCTTTTTGGGAAGGTGTTTTTGATTGGAGGCTCAGAGTTGCCTTTTTGAGGCAGAAGGCTTTGAAAAGGCCAAGCCCCAGCCTGTGCCGTGCCTCACACACACTTTGGGAACAGCCCTGAGCACCTGCAGCCCAGGTTCAGGCTCCCAGTTAGCAGGAACCAGCACCCTGACACCCACACATCTGTGAGGAGCCACTGCCAGGTGGGGCAGCCTTCCTGCTCCTTACCTCCTCTGTCACTTTAAACCTCTTCAGCAAAGCCACGAATTTCTGCTTGAAGTTGGGTTGCTGAAACAAAACAAGGGGAGAAAAAAACGGTCAGCAAAACTATCCGAGCAGGTTCCGAGATGACAAATGCACAGCCTGCAGTTGCTCTCTTTCACAGCTCCTTCCTGGGTCCACAGGCTAGGATCTACCTTGGTCCTTAAATTTGCAGTAGGATTTGGATTAAATCTGGACTCTGCAAGAAGCTGCCGTATTGGGGCATGAGGGATGGTGCAGGGACTATGACTACTCCAGGCTGGAAGAGCACTTTCTCTCCATTTAACCCCCCTGTCTCCCAGAACACCCGTTTGAGGAATGCTGCCTTCAGTCAAGAAAAGATGGGGAACAACCTCAAGGAGAAAGTTTGCCTCCGATCAAGAGAAGATGGGGAACAAACCCAGGGACCTGACAGGGACAAGCAGATGCTCGGGGAGCAGCTCCCCCCTTCTGCTGAGTGGCAGAAGAGCTGCCAACAGCCCTCCTCGTGCCAGCCTTCCCCCTCCTGGGGGAGTGAAGGAGCAGAGATGGTGTCACAGCAGCGAGTCAGAACCATTACCCACAGATCAGCTGCACAAAGCCAGGCTAAACATGGCACAGGCCACGAGCCGGGGTATGGCTCTGGCCAGCACGCTAATCCAGTGAAGGCAGGAGGTTTTCCCATTCTGTTCAGAGCCAAGGGCTCCATCACCTGCTCTGCACCACTGCCAGCATCTCCCCCAACCCAAAAATCCAGCCCCACTCTGCAGGGAGGGGAGGAAGTTGAGTCCCTTCCATCCCTTTGATCACATTGGAAACGCAGGTGTTACTCTGGTCATTGAGGTGGTTCGGATCATTTTCCTCCTGGCCTTCTTGGTTTTCCTCAAGTCGTCCTCTTCGTCAAACAGATCCTGCGGGCAAGAGGCCACAGCATGTCAGACCAACCCGGGTGCTGCAGGGAGCTCCCACTTTGAAAAGCTTTGGCCCCCTCTCCCAGGGGCTTGCTCCTCACTTTCCAGGGGGACAACGTGCCAGCAAGGTGCAGAGGAGGCACAGCAGCCTTCTGCAATGTCCGTGTTGCAACCTAAACCTCTTTCCTCAGCCTCCCCACGACCCACGTGCTGTTCTCCTGATCTCCCCTCTCCTGAGATCTCCCCTATCCTTATCACAGGAAGAAGGGATAGCATCCGTGGTGCAAGGGGCTCAGCAGGGCTTTGTGCTGCAGACCAGACAGCTCCTGGGACACAACGGTGGGACCTATGGCTCATCCAAGCACCTCGTGCACCACGGTCCTTCCTGCTGCCAGGTTTTGTGGCTCTCTGCCCTCTGAAACCACGACAAATGTTTGCAAGGGAGATGGGAGAGCTTGGGGCGGTGCAGACCCTCAACATCTGATCCTTGCCTGAGAGATGGGACCGGGATGGAAGCTGCCCTGGCAGAGCTCTCCCTTACCTGGCCCTGAACAGCATCATCGCTGGCCTCCTGCTCCGAGGAGAAGCTGTCATCCTCCTCTTCAGAGTAGTTATCAATGTCTGGGGAGCGATCTGAAAGCAGACACTGCAGATGCCACAGCTGAGCGAGACATCTGTCAAGGCCCCGACATGCTCAGTATGGCTGGCAGACGCTTGGGGACGCGCTCTGTTCCCCACGCGCCCCCCAAACGCTTGCCTTTAAGGTCCGTGGGTGAACGCAAACACACCTGAAGCCTTGATTTTAGGACCCGAGGGGACGCTCCCATCCTCGTGGTCGATGGGCTGACTGGACAAGGAGTAGATGCTGATTTCGGCCACCCGGATGTTCACGTCCTTCATGTTGCTGTGGAGGCTCAGGAGCTGCCCTCCGTCCGTCGGGTGCTGCATTACCTGGGCAGGCAGACAAATGTGGGTGTGCTCGTGGCACCGAGCTCCCTCCCTAGTGCCAGCACCGGTGGTGCCAAGCTCCCTGCTCCGTGCCCAGCACCCCGTACCTCGGCCATGTTAATGATGCCCACCGCGAGGGTCTTGTAGCCCAGGATGGTGCGGTTCTTGTACCTCTTCCTGCGCTGCAGCATGATCTGCAGCTTGTTGCCGTCCCTCTTCAGAAAGTGTGGGTACTGGGGGGGAGGGAAGGCAGCGTGAGGGCAGGGCTCGGGATGGCACATGGGGAGGTGGGGAGCTCCTCCTCGGTGCTGACATACAGCAGGGGCTGCCCTGCTCACCTTTAGGGTGCCCCTCAAAAGCCACCCGCGCTCTGTGCCATCCCCCAAATCCCCACTGCCCCTGAAACCCAGGAGCAGCAGGCCAGCAGCATGAGCCTGTGCTGTGATCAGAGCGTAGGCAGCCACCACAGCCCCTCCTCAGAGGCTGCCCCCTTCCCAGTGAGCCCCAAAACCATTCCTGCTGAGAAATTCTGTGCGAGGGGAGCACCCAGGGGGCCAGGCGAGGTACCTGCAGCGAGAAGGTCAGCTCCAGCTCGGTCTCCATCAGGCCGCCAGGTGGGAGGACGTATTCATTCGACCTCAGGACTCGTTTTGAACCCTGCAAAAAGGTTGCACAGCTCGGCTGGAGCATCCTGGCCACAGGCTCCTTCACACCACACACATGGGTCTGGTGTTTGTAGCCCGGGAGGAAGGAGCCAGCGCCTTGGCTCTGCTCTGTCCCACCTCGCAGAGCCACCTTGCAAACGCCAATAAACGCTTTGTGAAATCCTGGGGTTGCTCCTGAGCTGCCAAGGGCCCCTTCTCCCTGCCCACCTGCCAGGACCTGCTTTTCCCCAGCCTGTTCTGCTTCACCTGGCTCCTCGCACCCCGACACAGCCAGGCAGACAGCACCAGCAGGGGAAGGAAAAGGTCCAAATGCACTGCCTGGCCAGGGAAGGGACAAAGGGACAGTCCTGGAACACGTCTCCCCCAGCAGACAGACCCAGGCGCAGCTGGCTCTGCGGGGTCTGTCTGTCTCAGGGGTCCCCCCTCACCCACCTCATCTCTCCAAAAGCTCTTCCTAGCCATTTCCTCTGGCAACGTGCCTTCCCTCTCCACATACACAACTGCTTTTTCCCCTAGGAGGGCAGTAAAAGAGGATCTCCATCAATACAACCCACTCTTAATACCCTTTCCTTTACTTCTCTCCTACCTTCACTACCTCCAACTACGGCGTGGCTGCTGACACAGAGAGACCGAATGATCTGGGGGATGGAAAATCCCCTCTGTATGCACCAGGCTCTCTTGGTCACAGGACGGCAGAACTCACGGACCCTCCCAAAAGGCCCACACCCCCTGGCTGTGTCCCCACAGGGCTGTGGGACCAGCTTCGAGGATAAAATGTCCCACAGTGGTGGCACTGGTTGATGGCCTTTCATGCACCTCGATTGCTGGTATGGCCCAGGGTAGTAAGGAAGGGCAAAAAAAGAAAAACAACCCTATCAAGGGGAGAAAGGAAAGGCCTCCACATCTTGCAGTGGTGCAGCATTACAGTTCTTGCTGATACCGAGGCAAAGCCAAGCCCTACAGACACAGCCCTTCGTTCCCGAGAGGCCTTTTTGGAGCTGCCTGCAGCGCTGCTCCCAGCGACTGTGCCAGCAGCAAGGCTTTCCCTGCGAAAAGGCTTCCTGAAACGGAAGAGAGGAGGTGGAGCTAATCCCCTTCACCATCTGGGAGCCTTCCTGGCCAAGAACGCCCCGACTCTTCCTTCCTGCATTGCTCTTGGTTAGGAGACGATGGGTGGTCACCACCACCACGACCTGTTGCTTCGGCACGTTCACCATTTGCTGTTTGTGGTAGGCTCCCCACCAAAGATTCAGTCTTTCCTCAAACTGCAGTTATTTTTCATGGAGACGTTACGCACGGGGACGGCTCCACGGCAAAGGAAAGCTGAGCCTGGTCAGGGTTGTGTGGAAAGGAAGGTTTCTTACACACCACCAGCCCCTGTGCCCCTCAGCCACGGTATGTTGGGGATGACTCCTCCCTCCCAAGGGCTCTCAGCGCTTGGGACAGGCCCCAGGAAGGCTGAGGGATCTCCATCCCTAGAGAAATTCAAACCTCAGTTTGGACTTCAGTAGTTCGGACTTTTAGCTCACGGCAAGCCCCTGACTGAGGACACCCAAGGCTCAGATCCCCTCTGGGAATTGGGGGGGTTCTGCAGACGTGAGGGCTCCCTCGGCCCTTTGCCAGGGGTCTTTCCACACGTGGAAGCTGTGTTTTAAAGACCAGATCCCTGTGATGGCTGGGACATCCCAGCCAGGCCTCCACCACCCTCTGGGGCACGTATTTTCACGGAGCAGGCCTGGCACAGGGGGCTGGCATCCTGACGCAGCCCCCCTGAAGCTCCCCCTTTCCTCTAGTCCCCCAGAAACCGCGCACATCATCTGCTTCCAGCCCGGGGATGGCAGCGCTGTGCGGGCAGCCCTCCCAGCGCTCGGTGCTGCCGTGACTCATCTGTTCCCTCGGAGAGGAGCGGGAGGGACGGCTCCATCTGAGGCCGCTCTGTGGGCAGGCTGCGCTGGAGCTGCCTACAGCTTCCATCTGCCTCCCGTCCCGGGCGGGCTCCTTTCCTCCCTTCCAGGCCCCACGCTTCCCACATTTCGCTTTGGGATCCTTCAGGGCAAGGAAGCCGCCCCGCCACGAAGGCAAATCCCGGCTCCCAGAGCTCGGCTAATGCAGCAGCTTCCAGCGCTAATCCGGGATTTAGATCCTAATGTGTGCGGCACAAAGAGCTCAGGGGGAGCGCAAAGCTGCCGGGCGCCCGCCCCACGATGCTTTCCATGGGATCAGCGGCTTTTTCGGGTGGCTGACAAGAACGAAGGAAGGACACCGGCGTCCCGGCTGGGTCAGGGGAGCTGTGGCAAGGACAGCACGCCCAAGAGGCATCCTTCTTCCATGCTGTCCCTCGGCAAAGGCTGTGCCCACAACCCACAAGGAGCCATCTCTCCGCCACCAGCACATGGAGAAAGGGAGGGGGCAGCAGAGGCAGCAGCGAGATCCCACAGGGATCAGATGCCTGCAGGAATCACGCACATCCCTCACACAGCCCCTGCCCTCCCCAGGGAGGGGGATCCAGACAGCGAGAGCTGCCAGAAAGCACCCAGCTCGCCTAAAGGGTTGGGAGCGGGGTAAGGGATGCCAAAACCTCACCAGCAGCTTGTAAGGAGAGCCTTGGCGGAGGCAGGGAAGCGGGACGTGCTCTGTCCCAGCGCGGAGGGCTAACCAAATTCATCCCCGATGCCAGGCAGCACCAGGCAGCTCGCTGGGACATCATCCCCTCTGCCTGGGAGCCAAAATCACCCCAAGGGTGCTCCAGGAGGCAGGAGCAAGGGGATGGCACAAAGCACCAGCGTAGACTGGCACTTCACCGCGAGGGCTTGGTGCCGCCAGGCAAGGAGAGGAGCCTACCTGGATTTTCACGGCGATGAGCACCGAGCTCAGCTCCTTGTCCAGCTCCTTCAGCACCGTCAGCTTCTTCAGGCGCAGGCTGCAGAGCCTGTAAGACAGAGAGAATGGGACGCATTCAGGCACCACCATCCCTGGGGCCCTGCCACATGGTACCCGGCGCTGGGAAGGCAGCCTGGAGGCTCGGCCCCGCCGCGGGCACAGGCTCGGCCGAGGAACACCGGCGTTCACGCGCCACCGAGGCAGCCCACGGGGGGAAAAAAAGGGAAGGAGGGAAATTAACGGAGCTAAAGCAGGCTTAAGGGATTACCGTGCGACAGGAAGTCCAACAGCAGGCCATGTGGCGGAGAGATCCCTTCCCAAGCAGGGCTGTTGCCAGCTCTGCTTAAATCTACCTTGGCCACTAGTGCTGTTTATTTATAAACCAAAGCACCTAAATCCATTCTTATCCCGGACTTAGTTAAGGCAAATGTTCCCCTGCAGGCACCACAGCCCGGCTCTCTTCTTGCCCGGTGCTGCTTGGAGCGGACTCGGGGCAGCAGCCCCACGGGACGCCTCCTGCAGCAGAGCCACCCCGAGCACCTCGCAGCCTGGGGACATGGTAAGTGGCAGGGAAAAACCACGAAGGAGAATGACGGCCAAGCTTTGCCACCACTCCCCAACCGGTGCTCATTTTGGCTTTCCTTAGATCCTAGAGGACATCCTGGAGGTGCAACGCTTGCACGTGGAAGTCAAGGACTACTCCGATTTTCCATACAGCTGTAGTTACCCGCATGAAAAAGTTCTCCCCAGATTAAAACTTCCATAAATGTCTTAATTTGAGGATGTTGAAAGGTTGCAGTTCTCCCCGGCAGTCGTTCTCGCTGTAAGCCGTGCTCCTTACCCAAAGCAGCTCATTCATTATCAGCTGCTCATGCTCCTCTCCGAAAAACTCAGGGATCCCAGCAGTACAGGGTGCCTCTCCTCGGGGAAGAGTACGTGCATGCGGATCAGCTCTGCCTATTTCCTCAGCCTAAAACCAAGCTTTTTGATGTCTGATAAGGCACTTTTAAAGCTCCTTTTCTTCTCTTCCTACCCTCTCCAGCTTCCTTGCACGCAGCGGGAGAGCCACAGCACGTGCAGAAAGCTAGGCACCTGCTTCCATCCACCGCCCTCGCCCCCAGAGATATCGCTTGCCCTGTGACCCCAAACCCTTTTCAAAGCAGTGCTTTCTGCAACACCACCTCCCCTCCCAGTGAGATTAGCACGCATGTTCCGGGCTCTAAACGTATTTATTTGCAGCAACAGAGCACACCTGTTTCAAAAGGGTGCTCCCCAGCAGCCTGCCTATCCCTGATGACCCTCTTTTGATCTGTTACTTAACGGGTCCGTGCATCGCCCAGATTTGTGCCACTGCTGTGCAGGCACAGGTCCGGACAGCAGCGGGTCCCTCGATAATCCCTGCAGATCCCCGTAGGACAGGACTGATCCACGACGATCAGAACAGTGTGTCCGTGATCCCCACAAGTTATTCAACTTTCAGGGAGGTAAGTTACAAATCTGGATCTACCTGATCATATGGGATAAGTAGGAGCTGCTCTCAGGCAGCGGAACTACGGCAAGGACATCCTTTGTATAGGGTTGTGGTGACCACAGCTGTGTAATGCTGCTTGCAACCCGCAAAATCCCCTCCCCAATCATGGCTTTTTAAACCCGCAGCACAATAAAGCAGCTTCTTCCTTTGATTTGTGCAGCTCCCTCTTTATTCACCCGCTGCTGCTGGCCGAGAAGGCAAGGAGCGCACACACGTCTGTCACTGCCCCCATCCTCAGCTGAGGTGATGGTAAGGGAAAGGGAGCACACCCACATTCACGCAAACACGCGTCCTGTCAAGTGGAAAACAAAAAAAAACAACAAAAAAGCAAACGCAGGGGCTCACTGAACCTGATGGCATTCAAACCTCGGAGGTGTAATTTCCCAGAGCATCCCGGACGAGGCTGGCAGAGGGGAGAGGAAAATGGGGTGAAAACACAAGGCGTGAGCAGTACAGGAACAGGCACCCTGCATCTGTGCCCCTGGTGGGATCTGGAACCTTAATGGCAGGCCTCACACTCCCTTTGAGCTGATGTGGCACATTTTCTCCACCAGCATCCAGCTCTCCCGACTTCCTAAAGCCAAGGCACTGCGTCCTGTGTCGCGATATACATGGATGAGGCACCGCCAGCGCATGCAGAGGGGAGGAGGGAGTTGTACTCCCTTTCCAGAAGCCACGTCCCTGGTGCCAGCAAGCAGGAGCGAAGAACTGGGACAGCAGTGGGTTCCTCATCAGGCGCCGCAGCTCAGGGAGGTGGGCCAGTGACGTGCGTGAAGATGACCTGGGATGAAGGCCGACGTCAGCCTGCTTCAAGAGCCTACCCTGGGGGGAGCGTGACACAGCGTGCACGGCTTGCCAGCACGCTCCTGCCTCTCTGCTCTCCCACAGGTGGCACTCGGGTGGCTTCACAAGCACAGCAGGCAAAGGGACGAGCACAGCGCCCTGTAAAAAGGTTACATCCATCCTTCCTCGTCTTCACAGCTGGCTGCCCTCAGCTGTCCAGAGTTCCCCTCGTGGGATGGCCATTCGGGGCAGAACCCAGCCTTTTTTCCATGTGCAACACATTCAGCAGGCCCTCGGTGCCACTGCATTAACCCCGAGCCTTTCATTTTTCCTGTCCTCCGGGAGAGAAAGCCCACCCCAGCAGCCCCAGCTGCAATCGTCCGCCTGGGCAGTCCCTTTTTAATTGCGTTAAAGGTCACCATCTCACAGCGCACGCACACTTAGCAGGCACGTCCTGCTCCCACCAGCCCTTGGAAGGGTGCCTGACTCTTTAATCCCCGGGCAGCTGAGCTCAGAACAGCTCCGCTTTGCTCGGTGCTTTGCCCTTGAGCTCGCTGCCGCCGGCTGCTCGCTTTACGCAGGCAGACAGAAGCCACTTCCCCGCTGCAGGGACACGCGTGGGGCTGCCCAGGAGCTCCGAGTGCCACCCAGAGGCCTCCCGGGAAGAGCCTGCTCTCCCATCGCAAGCTCTCAGCACTCCTCCGTGTCCTGAGCCAGGCTTGGCAGCGTGGTGGTGCCACTGAGATGGCACAGCGGCTCACTGAGGATATAAAACTCTTCCTCTGCAGGCAACGCGATGGTTCCTCCGCAGGGTTTTGGTAGGTTATGCTTTGAAACATAGTTGATAAAGCCACGATGCGCTAAGCAGCCTGCGCCAGCCCTGCCACGGGGAGAGGCAGGAGCAATGCTGCCCTCGGGGGGCTTTGCTTTGTGCTCCCCTCTCCAGAAAGTTACCTCTGCCGCGGGCCTTCAGCTGCCGTCATGCTGCCCACACGTCGGCGTGCTGCTGGTGCACCTGGAGTAAGACATGAACCGCTTGTAACGCCGTGTGCCTAAGGGAAGGATGGCCCCGAGCAGCGGGGCAGCGAAGCAGAGGCATGAGGATGCCGGGCTCGGAGCCATCACACAGCTCATAAAAAGGGAGAAATGCCCTACCAAGGCATCGTGGGCTGGCATCACCCCCAAGATCTGCACCAGCCGGAGTGCTGCTATTTTAATAAACCTGCTGTGCTGCCTTCCTAGACCTATTCAGCCTTGGTTTAAGGCTTTCCCCGCTAGTTTTGCTTTAAATCTTGTCCTTTTAGGCAGCATGAAATTCGGTACCCACCTGTGGCTGAGAGCACAGCTTTTCACCCGCCACCCCAGCCCTCTCGGTCTCTGCAGGCTACTGCCCAAGCAGCAGCAAGAAGGGACCAGGCTGACCAAAAATGAGGTTTTGTTTTCTGCATGGAGGTTTCCAGCAGCTATTTTAAAAAAAAAAAACAACAACAAAGAACTTCTGACATGCAAGTCCCTCACCACACTGGCCTAGACCAGTGAGGCCACTGTGCTGACCACAGGTGACACAAGCACCCTCGTCTGAAAAGGGGGGACAGAAGTGGTAAAATCACGGGGGAGCAAACTCTGTGCATCCCGTGGCGCGAGCGAGATCAAAATAGAAACCCTGCGACCTGCCTAGAAAGAGCTAGCCAGCTGTCAGAGCCCTCACACGCTGCACAGCAAGGAGCTGCAGCTTACCTGGTGCCACGGAGCAGCTTGGCGTTTAGCACAGAGCTGCCTGCAAGCACCCGCCGTGACAGGGGTGCTCCTTCCCACCTGCCCGGGTGGGTGTTGGCCAAATCAAACCTGCAGGTTCAGACGCAGTGCCCTCGTTTTCTTTCCAAGTGCTCTGAATTTCACACGGGAGGCGGCTAAACGTTCCTGAAATGATTCATCCCCAGCTCTTCGACGTGGCCTGCTCGAGAAATGGGTGCCAGTGCACGCACCTTGGGCCTGGCCCACGGGCGGCTCCGCGCCAGCCAGCTGAAGCAGAAGAGACAACAATGTGACTTGTTTTGGTTCGCTGACCACACCGTGGAAGAAAGAAAAGCTAGCTCGAGCCCAAAATAATACTGTTTTGAAAACAGCCAGGAAAGGCACCTCTGACTCTAACTAACGCAGAGGAAGTGGTTAAGAAGGGCAGGCAATAATTAAGACTGCAAGTAACAGTGAAATCAGTCACGATTTTTAAGAGAAGGACAAAAGTCAAAGGACAACAACACCAGGGGAGCGAACTGAACTAAGGGCTCGGGACCTGGGCATTGCAGGAAGGTACTCAAACAAAAAACCTAGCTCAGAAACACCTGGTAATTCCTTAACAAGAAATACTGTAAGGGGATCAGACAAACCACCCCGGTGCCTGGAGGGAGGGGCAGCACCGCAGCCCGGTTAGACCGCGCTATCTTCAGCTCCCAGGGCCAAGAGGCAAGCGTACAAAAGATCAAACCAGGCACAATTACCAACAGCGTGCACGGCAATATGCGGGGACTGGAACAAAACGCAAACCCCGAGAAGCCAAGATCCCAAAGCATTCAGCAGCTTGTCGGTAGCACCTTATATTCACCCTCCCTCGCTGAAGACGCTGGCTTTTCAAGGAACTTGCCAGGCTCTTTCTGCTTCCTTGCAAGAAGCAGGTCGCAGGGATACGTCCTTTATGGACTCCCAAGTGCCGTTTGGCTTGCCCAAACCCTACAGATTGTGCACCTGTAGCGCAGCCAGCCCTGCTTTGTACAAGGGAGAGGCAGTCCTGCAGCCAGACCAGCAGCAGGAGGAACTCAAACAGGCTGGTACCACAAAGAGGAGGAACGTCTGCAGGTCCTGGCTTTCCTGGGTACCACGATCTTGCCAGAACTGGCAGATGCAAAGCCTGCGCTGGCTTAGTTTTTAATATGCACTGAAATTGCCTTGGCGAATTAAAATACGGCTTTAGAAGAATAATCCCTGCTTAAAATCAACGTGTAATTAGAGAGGCATGTAAAGGCCAGTTAGAGCTGGGCCCCACTGCAGTTACCCCTGCGCTCAGCAGCGGCACGCACGGCCCCGCTGTCCTTCACGTTGTGACAGCCAAAGCACAGGGCACAGGCACGTCCTACCTGCAGGGGGAAAAGAAAAAAGCAAAAAAAAAAAACCACCCCAAACCAACAACGAGGCTAATTTTCCTGCACTGCCACAAAGCACAAGCTGGTCTGCTCTTCCCCTAGTCAATGCTCTGCACGTAGCAGTCAGTCTTGTCTGCCACGGGGCTTTTGTGAGCCTCCTCTGAAACTTGTTTTGCTTCCTCTGCGCCCAGTTATGACTATATTTACCACCCCATTACTATATATATGCCACCCTATTATCCCCCGTAACCCAAGTAGCCCACGTTCAGTGGCAAAGGGGCTTCTAGGCAGCATCCAGCCATGACCTCACTCCTGGGGAGGCCAAGAACCATCAGAAGTCAGGCAGCGAGTCCTGGCACACAGTGCTGCCCCCAAAAATCACCCACAGCTTGCAGGGCACAGTCCTCTGGGCCAGGATTTTACATCTGGGGCCCAGGCCATGGTGACTATTCATCTGGGCCAAGAACCTCATGCTTCAGCAATCCCGAGCCTCCCTTCAGCTTCCATCACGCTCGAGCCTCAGTGCAAGGCTATTTGTTTGCAAAAAGCTCTTCCTTTCCTTCTCCTCTGCGGTGGCTTTCCTCCAGACCAGATGTGGGCAGATAAGAGCCAAGCGCACGCTCCTCAGAGTAGACACAAAAGCTGAGATATTGCATTCGAGTCTTTAGAAAAAGAGAAATGCATTTAAATGAAAAGTGCATGGAAATGTTAGCTATCACCCTACTACACAGCTAATAATAATAATAATAAATTTGTGAATTTAAAAGAAATTGCAGTAGGACTCTCCATAGCTTTAAAGAATTCAAAGAAGCAGCACGGGGAGCTCACCGGGCAGGCATCAGGGAGCAGAGTTTGCTGAGGGCTAGCCTCTCCCTGCCCTGGCTGCACAGGGAGAACACCACGAGCAACCAGAAATGAAACACTTCGGCTCGCTGGCAAGTTGCAGAGCTGAGGAAACCAACTGGGAGCCTGAAAAAGCAGAAAGGTGATTCTCCTCTTCGAACCCCCGCGTGAGAAGGGAGGGCACACGCGATAAGATCTGCCAGCTCCAGCCTCTTGGAGGGCACCGACCGGAATCTGTTGGTTTCTGACTGCTCAGGAATAATAATCCTCCATCCAATTAACTGGGCTTTCTACAGAAAACATGTTTAGATGAGTGTTCTTATAATCCGGCACATCTAAAGTAGCTTCAGCGAGCCAATCTTAATAGACCGACTTTGGAGATTTTAACTGAGCTCTCATTTCCATACAAAAGCAGATTAATTATTTGTGAGCTTTCCCTCTAGTAAACACAAAGTGAGTCACCCTTTCACTTTCAAAAAGGAAGCTAAAAATGAATACACTGCGTAACCCTGTAACTCTTACAGGGCTCCGGGAGGAAATGCCAGGAGGGGCTCACAGGACTGGGTACGATTTACCTTGTTGGTCGCCCTGAGCCCACGCTGCTGTGCGCCAGCTGCTCTACAGGTGGTAAGGGCCTTCCCACTGATCCCAGCCTGTGAGAAGGTGCATAAGGCTTTTTCTGTACAGCTGAGATGCTCCAGAATGTAAGAAAAGCAGAAGCAAGGCTGCAGCAGAGCCCCAGGGAGCCTGGGGACAGCAGCAGTACCGGCAGCACGGCTATTAGCATTCGGTCCTCCAGCTCCGGCCCATTTTGGAGAACAGAAATGTATGTGGTCTGACAGCCCTGTGTGTTTCTCTTCTCACCACTGAAAGGGACAGAGCATCCAACTATCATCCCAGCCGCTGAGGACTCCTATTCCCAGCATCCATGTCTTGAACTCTATGAAAGAGGCTTGAAGTCCTTCACATTTCCACTGGCAGAAGTCACAGGTGAGTGCACGTCGCCTCAAGTGTTAGTGTGAAGGTGCATTAATTGCATTGTGTCTAAACAAGATTCTCCTTATTTGCCCAGGTTTTGTTATTAGCACAAGTCCTGGTGAGTTTTCTGAAGCAAACCTCTCTCCCTGGGACTTGCCTTTACAATACAAACCACTGAAGCACTTCCAACCTGAAATTTATTGTTTCCAGCTGAGTCTGCATCTGGTGCTTTTTGCTTCACATTTGGACTTTGGTCCCAAAGCATCCGCGGAGTAGGAAACAGAGACTGCCTTCTCGGCACGTATTATTCCCGTAGCCAAAGGCTAGTTACTGGGCCAGTTCTTGGCTAAGAAGCGGCAGCGTGGAGAACTCCTGCTCTCCGCTCAAAATCAATTCCCGGCGTGTAACACAGAGAACAGCGTAAAGCCATCGATGTTCCCGAAAACCTGAGCTGCTTCAGTAACAGAAACCAAACCGGCTCTCCCCTTTTTGGCAGCAGACCAGCACCTATTGAAAGCAGCAGCACTGAATAAATCTCTTCCACGGTTGAGGCTGCTAGAAAACCCGGCAGCCTCTTCAGTACCGGGTAGGCACATTCGTAAAGAGGAAGAGGTGGGTGAGACGGATCTCAGTGCTGGCTGAGCAGCGTGAGGACAGCCCTACCTGCTGCAACAGAAGAGGATGCTGCTGTTCGCGAGGATTCTCCTCTGTCCAGCCTCAGGGGCAGCCTGCCTGTTATGAGCATGGTTTTGTTAAAAGGAAAGCCCTGTGGTCAAACAGGAGCCGTGCTGACAACAAGATACTAACAGGACACTGCTGTCCTCTGCGATTTGATGGTCCATACCCTGCCAGCCCTGATGGCTGCCCAAAAACCTACCTGCAAGGCAGCACGGCTCAGACAGGGGAGAGCTACAAGGTGCCGCTGCTGAGGGAGGTCACCAGATGCCTCTCGAGCAGGAGCTGCATTTTTACAGACGCCTTTATGATTTACATTCAAGCCACAAATCCCTTCAATAGAAGCAGATGGAGGTGGATTGCGTTGGGCTGTTATCGCCTTCATCAAATCCCCTTTTCTCCCCCCAGACTTTCCTGACAGGCAGATTTCCCTGACCTACTTTTCCAGAAAAGTTTCAGCTACTTCCCCTGAATTGCAATGAGCTCCCACGTGCCAGCAAGCAGCTCCTTGAGAGCAGGCAGCGCCTCCCAGGAGAAATGGCTGGAGCATGCCAGCCAGAAGCCCCCAGCGCAAGCCCACCCCGGGCTGCTGTGGCACAAAGACACAGACCAAAGACCATGCAAGCTGGGCTCTGTACATGAGCAGACACCCGTGTTTCCCCACAGAAAGTTTAAGCAAATTCTGTTCATGCCTATCTCCACATATGAAGGTCAGAAGAGAGGCCCAGCAGGGACATGGAGGCCCTGGAGCGTGTCCAGAGCAGGGCTGTGAAGCTGGTGAAGGGCCTGGAGCACAAGGCCTGTGAGGAGCAGCTGAGGGAATTGAGGGTGTTTGGTCTGGAGAAGATGAGGCTCAGGGGAGACCTCATTGCTCTCTGCAACTGCCTGAAAAGAAGGTGTGGGGAGCTGGGGGTCAGCCTCTTCTCACAGTGATGGGGCTAGAGGGAATGGCCTCAAGTTGCACCATGAGAGGTTTAGGTTGGAAATGAGGAGACATTTCTGCTCAGAAAGAGCAGTCAGGCACTGGGATGGGTTGCCCAGGGAGGTGGTGGGGTCACCGTCCCTGGGGGTGTTCAAGGAAAGGCTGGACATGGTGCTTGGGGACATGGGTTAGTGGTGACATTGGTGGTGAGGGCTTCCTCAGAGGGGAGAGCAGGCGTCTGGCTGGCAGGCCTTACACAAAAACACGCCTCAGCAGCCACAGGACGGAGGACACAGAACCATAAGTGCAGAATAAAACGCTCGCTACCACACCACTGAGTCACGACAGGGATCAAAAGAAAATGCAGAGCTCATGGGAACATGCAGCTGGGGCAGGCTGCTGGCACGGGCAGCAAAACCACTCGGCCCCAGCTGCCACAGCACCTCGCAGCGCGGCTCCTGGCAGAGGCTGACGGCAACGTGCTCCTGAAGCCCCCGCGTGACGGCTCCCCCGGGATTCTGCATCGACGTCCCTCTTTCTAAGGAAAGGGAAGACGTCTGATATCACCCAGCGCTTCGGGGAAAGAAACCAGAGGAAGGAATATTCCTACTTTAAGTACAAGTGCTGATCTCTGGAAAGTTTCAAGGGCTGCAGGCTGTTATTTTGCCAAGAAGAGCCATGTCAGATTCTTAATGCGCTCGGTCAGAGAAGAAAAATAAGGTTGAGCCTGAGCAGTCCAGCTTGCATTCCTGAAATGCAAATCTAAGCTGCATCCAAGTCTTCAGCACAGCATCACAAATACTCCCTGAAATAGAGCCCCGTGGAGTGAGCCCGTCGATGTGCACAGAATATGGTCTCACACCAGACACTCCCTGGGCTGGAGTTCTTCAGGATTGTATTCATCTTCTCCAAGAAGGATTATTTTGATTTAGGATAATACTGAACAGGCACCTGAGTGTACAGACCCCCTCCGGATCTCCACTGGTGAGCTTTCACCATGACAACTGACAATGTATTCCTGCAATTTATTTAAACAAGCATCTTGAGGCGTAAGGACTTTCCCCTTCGTTCTGTAGCAGCCCAGCATTTTAAGAAGCTCCTCTGAGAAACCTCACTGAAGGCCTTTTGGGAATCCTACTGGGCAGCCTACCAACAAGATCTCACAGTTCTTATGCCCCAACAACTCCACAACATCTGAGAGTTAGGTCTTCTTTTCACGGTCCCTTCTTTCAGAAGGGACCATACACCAATGTCATGCCTGTCCATGTGCTCCACTACCTGCTCCTTTGCTTCCACTTTTCAGCTGAGGATATCAAGGTAGTGTCACATAGTTGGATACTGACTTGAACTTTTTTCTCCCCAATTTTGTTAAAAATTCCCCAGTCTCACAACTCCGTTAAAATAAAGTTCATTGAATCAAGATGTCAAGGCTAAGAAAACAACAGGAAGCCAGGATACACGAGTACCTTTACTGTTCTTGTTTGAACCCAAAGTTATTTATATAAAGGAATTTCAAAGCAATTTCATCTAAAAGAATTCTTGGAGCAGGGTTTCTTCGTCAATGACTGGCATCCCAACCCCAGTGATGGGGCACTCCCTGGGCAATGCCCAACGCTTCTGCGTGAGGCTGACCTGTTATTACCACATCGTCCACCAGAGCAGAGATTAGCAAAGCTGCTGTGCCTTTTCCACCCAGAAGGCAAACCAATCTGGATTTGTCACAGTGATTCCTCGGATGGTGAGGTCCTTCTACGAATTAACCCATCGCATCAGGAGGAACGGCAAACACATCCAGTCACCGATGTTAAATTAACTGAAGTTACTTTGTCTCAAGCTCCCTATTTCTCCAGCCTTCAGAGAGAGAGCAAACAGAGCTTGGCAGCCTCAGAAACGTGTCAGACACGCTACTGAACCCATCCAGCTCCCAGAAACGTGGGAGGAAGCAACGCTACCACACAGACTTCAGCGGAGCGCTTCCCCAGAACCAGCACAGCTACACCAGACATCCTCACCTCCCCTCCTTCCTCCTCCAAGGCCCCTGAGATCCAAGGGCGGCTGTGCAAAGGGCTTCTCACACCAAGCCACCTCTCGCAGGACAGCTGGACGGCCACAGGAGGAGATAGTGACGCGCTGCCACCACGCTGGCCTCCGCAGCTGTCACCCAGGGGCACTGCCTTCAAATCCCAGCAGGACAAGGTGCTCCCTACAGAGTGCTCTTCCTGAAAACGAAGCTTTGCCTTATGGTGCCGCACTGCTTTCACTGTCACTTGGCCAAGCCATGAGCACTCGGCCTGTTCAGCAGACAGGTCCTTATGGAGGCACCTGAGAAGGAACAGCCTGCAGATTCGCCCCAGGAGGCAATCCTCATGAAGCAGGCATCCACCAGACAACACCTGGCAATGACCAGCAGGTATCCCAGCGAGAATTTGCTCCAAAAGCCATCTCAGCTCTTGGGTTCGTGGCTTCCCTATGGCTACCAGTCAGTAGCAGGGCTGCTCAACCACTACTGCACCCTCCCTGGTCCACGAGAGAAGACAGCCAGGCCCTGGGGAAGGCTGCTCCCAGACCTCTTTGGCACTGATTATTACAATATTTGTGGTTGATAATAGAGAACCCAACGTATTACTGTGAGATATTGCCCAGCCACATCTTTACTGTGTGAGCATTTACAGCTTTTACTGCGGAACCACTGGTGGGCTCCTCACCAGTGTGGTCTATCACGGGCCTCCTCGCACAGCCAGTGAAGGGATCTTGGAGAAAAGGCAGCGAGGCAGAGCAAGGCCAGCCAGCTGAGCTCAGCCGAGGGGAATGAACTCCCAACGCCCTCTCGAAGCATTGCAGCCAGCTGGAAATCTCAGTGTCACGAAATTTCTGGGCTCACACAAGCACTCGACAACCACAAGTCCCGGCACTGCTGGCAGCTGAAGAGCAGCCAGCCCACGGGGCTGTAGGAGAGGACTTTAAGGGTCTGCACCCAAAGGGTGAGCAGTGGTTAGTAAAAGTGGGAATTGAGACCTCAAAACCAAAAGGCGCTGATCTTAAAATAGCAGGAATACCTGCTCAAACCAGGACACCATACCCACAGCAGAAGCATGCTCCACAGCCCTGGTCTAGGTGCTGTTTGTCAAGGGGATGCCTAGGATCCCATCCAACAGGCTATTTTTAAGACCTGGATCTTTAACTTGAGCTTTTCATTAGGCCGCGTGGATATCCCGGGCAGGGTTCAGCCACTCACCGGATCCCATGACCAGTACAGAAATAGCTCAGGGTTATTTTATCACTGACACTTCTGTCATTTGCTGTGACCCCCTCTCCACACGTGCAGCCAACCGAGACATCAGAAGCAGGTTTCTTGCAGACGGTTTTGACTGAGCACAGCTGGCAATGAAATTTCTTTTCCTCCTTACTGGGCGAGCAAAGAAGCCACAAGTACTTTTCTTTTTTTGCGGCTGCATGAGAGCTGGACGTGCTGCCCTTCCCGAAGCGCACTGCTCCCAAGGAGGCAGCTCCTCCAGCCCTCTGTGCACTGCTGGACGATCCCAAACTTACACCAGGGCACAGAAAAAGGGAGTCTTGGTCAAGGGTGTTTCATACCAACACACAGAGCAGTGAAGGATGCTAGACAAGTATCTTGCTAGAACAAATTCATGGAGCTGGAGGCTTTCCAGAGGAGAGAACACAGTGTTGGTTTGTTACTGCAGAAAAGACATCAGTAACAAGGCACAGGGACAGCAGGATTCGGATCCGCAGGAGCTTCCAGGAGCAGTATGTTTCAAAGGTGGGCTAGGAAATACTGTTTTGTTGTCTTAAGTCTGGATTTGGGATTACCTAGAAGGACAGAAATAGCTTGCTATCAAAGGAAAGCAGAACTGCATCAGAAGTTGACTTCCAGCCATACCCATTGTGTAAGCATTATCCAGAAGTCAGCCACGTGAGGAATGAGAGAGGACGCCAATCATGATCTTCTCCAGGGCCCTCTTCAGCCTCCCAGCTGGCAAACAAACCAACAGCCAACTATTCCAGGAGAGGACAACATCTCTGGAAGAAAGCTTCCCACTTGGGCTGTGCCAATTTGGCAGGCACACAAGGGCTGGCTCCCAAGGGCTCGGCTTCAGCACCTCTTGGGCCCTGCTCCAGCCCCAGCCTTGGGGAGGAGGAAGAGGAGGAGGAAGAGGAGAAGGAAGAGGAGGAGGTCAGCCACGTCCACGTGCGCCTGGCGGCTTGTTTCCAGTCGCAGGAGGATGCGACTGCTCCGTTCGGGCAGTGCTGCCAGCAGGATCTGAGGATGTCAGCAGTCTGTTCTGCCTTTCTGCCTTGCACAAGTCGCCCACGTGCATGGTATTGGTTCATACAAGCCTATTTCAGAAGGAGTTGAGAAAGTTATTACCATTATTTCTACCTTTGCCTGCTCAATCTTGTTGTCCTAGTTACCAGAGCCCTGGTGTCTAAGGCAACCAGCCTTGGCAAGTAAGCAGCACAACGCGGTGAGATGCAACACAAATATTTAAGATGACTTTCTGGAACAGCAGAAGTAGAAACAACTAAGGGTAGTTCTGTGCCTGTTAGACTCCCCGTCAGCCCCCCAGGAGCCCAGGAACGGACGCTCAGGCATGCCTGTGGTACACCCAGGAGGCACGTGCTGGGCAGCAAACCCAGCTCACACAGGCAGGAGCTCTCCTTGCACACCCCCTTGCACAGAATTAACTCTGCAACAGTCCCGTGCCCAGACTGAAGATCAGCACCAGCGCTACCATTAAATAAATGACCCTCCTCTGTCCACGTACGGCCTCTGCAGCACCCAGGCCCCGTGTCCCTAGCGAGCTGGGATACTTCACGCAGGCATTACGCGGCATCTCCATCTGGGAGCTGCGGTAACACGACACTCCTGTGGTCTCTGAGATCAGGAACAGCTCTGCAAGAATTCAAGCCCTGATCACATGTTTGCTTCTCTGTTGGTTTTTTATCCTACACGTCCGATACCCAGAACACCCCCAGGGGCAAGGCAGTGGTATCACTGAGCCGAAAGTCGCCTTCAGCAAACCGTGTGGCTTGGGTGGTGTAAGGGGAACCACAACATGATCAGACTCACACGTCCATCTGGCAACTCTCTAGCCTTGGAAGAACAGGGATATATTAAGAAATCATCATTATATTATATATTACAAGAAAACATATAATATTGTAAGCATATATTATAAGAAATTATATAATCTATTATAAGAAAACATTATATATTATAAGGAAACATTCATCCACTTTGGTACATGCAATAAAATGACCCCACATCCCTAAGCAGGCGTTACACTGGGTGAATCAGCCACGGCCACTCCAGTTCCCCACTTTCCAGCCCCTGACAGACAGGGCTGAGAGGCACAACAGAAACCAAAGGGTCAGGTCCAACTACTCGGGCAGTCCCTGAGCCACTGAGAGGAGCTGATACTTTCTCTCTCCATAGTCCAGCAACTCTGAACTGTTATGATCATGACCCAAGAGTATACTCAACTGCATAGAAAGCCCAGCTTGTCCTGAACATGAAGTACACAGTAGTGCTGGGCACCTCACAAGAGAAATGAAAACAACGTTATTGTACCGAGAAAGATGGTCAAGATCCTGAAGACAAGAAAATGTCAGTCCAGATATGCACAAAATGCCCCACAACGCATAACCATAAGGATGTGCTTAAAATTCAATCTAAAGGAAACAAAAAAGAGACTGCTATCTCTCCCCAACCCTTAATTTCCCTATTTTACAGCCGTGTCTAGCATTTAATTAATCAGTTTCTTATCTGCTAGAAAGCATCCACATGAAAGGGGAAGTTTCATTTTCTCCCACGGTGATTCACGTTGTCTCACACAAAGAGATACGCGCCCAGGGCCCTGCGAGCATCCTTACAAGAAAGCTTTGGAGCTGCAGAACAGAATTTGTGAGTCTGTGGAGCTGGCAGGGCTTAGGTCTGAGGTCCTAAGTTACCTTGGGAGCTTTAAAAATCCTGCCTTCAAGGGCTTAGCTCACGGCCCTGTTTGAGCTACACTCCACTTAAACAAGCTCCAGAGGAATAAGCTGCCCTGCAGCAAGCGCCCTTTTAAGAGCTGTGTTTCTGCTTAAGTCACCAATGTCTTCTCATCTAAAAGGAAAACAGCATATTACTTCCAAAAAGCTTGATTTTAAACTGCGGTGTAGCTCGCTCTGACCAAAATGCACCAGAGCCGGGAGGCAACAAAATATTTTCACTACCATGGGCGTGAGCAAGCAGGGGCTGCAGTGGGGACAGCGTGGACATCCCACGTGGGCTGCAAAGGTACCGTGGGCAGGTCTTTCAGCAACCATCACGACAGATTCCCCACTTTTTTCCATCTGAAAAAACGACACATTTGAGATCTCCGAAGACTGCACACACCGCTTTCGGAGCAGCATGCGCGGCGTTGCGAGCAAGCCCAGCAGCGTGCTCTCTGCTGAGAAGTAGCCTGGCCTGCTTCAGCATAAGAGGCAATAAAAACACAGCGCTAGGCTCCGTGAAGTGCAGTGAGTAATCCTCCGAACCACCTTATAAGGGCTGACAATCAGTCAGGGCACGGCAGTCTTCCAGCGTTTTCCAAAATCCCAGAAAAAAAAACAGGCATTTCCCCCGCCTCCTTGTGTACGGCATCTCTCAAAGCTTGAGCTGAAGCACCCGATGCTGAGCACCTGGCTGAGCCTCAGCCACACAACACCTCCATCCCTTCGGCTTGCGGCAGCAGCAGGAGTCAGCAGGCTTCATGCAAACACTCCTGTCGGCCCCTCTGTTTGCTCGCAAGTGCCACGTAGGAAGCAGAAATTATTCCAGCAATTCTAGAGACAACCTGAAACGCGAGGCTCGTCCACCATTTGCATTTCTGTCAGCACTGCTCCTGCCTCCCCCTGCGCTGTCACAGCTCGACAGCAAGCCCACCCTCACCTCTGGTGACGCTGCGGGATGTGAAAGCTCCAAAACCTGCAAAGCACAAGGATAAATCCCGCACGTGCACGTGTCTCACTGACGGCAGACATAAGACACAAGGCCAACTATGCATTTTTAGGGGTTGCTAGCTCTTTCTGGGAGTCAGTCTTGATTTTGCACAGCTGCTGATGAGGCGGGTATCCGAGCACCAGCGATAACCTGTCTAGCACAGCCCTCTGGCTCCTGCTTGAGGTGTGTCTGGTGTGAGATTTGGAAGCTCTGGGAAGATGGCTGCCGCTCAGCCAGTGAATGCTGTCAGCTCACAGCCCGGCTACAGCACGGCCACTCGGGCTTAAAACACCCCCGTGCCCAGGAAAATCTGTACCAGCCTCACATATAATGAAAAAGGATGAGTGCTTACACACACACACGCTGCTTGCAATTCCCTCGGGAATCCCAGTGCTTCAGTGCAGCTCCACTGTGCCTCGGTCCTTGCAGAAGAGCCTCTCTTTCAGCTGCAGACATATTTCCATTTCTGCAGGGAATTTTGTTCCAGGCATCACCTCAAGAAGGTGCCAGGGGTTGACAGCAATTGGTAACACACCCGGCATGACTGGCGCTGGGTGAGAAACGCTTTATTTTGCCCCATTATCCTACAAATCACCATAACCGAGGCCACAGTAATCAAACGAGACATCAGTGACAAAACAAGGAGGAGGTTAAGCCAGGAAGACCTTCTCCTGACACAGCTGCCCCTGACAGAAAGCACTGCAGGGCTCCGTGTGGTGCCTCGCGCCGCAGGCCGTGCCTGTCAGAGCACCACCAGGCAGCCTCCAGACACTGCTCACAGCTTTCCCCCACACCCCCGGGGCTCAAACAGATCTCATGGTTCTTCTCCGGGCTCCTTTCAGGCCCTTGCAAGGGACTGAGCATCACCCTGGCTCTTTGGGGACACCGATGTCCCTTTTGGAGGATGCCGCCAAGCCAGCAGGCCCCGTGCCTTGTTCTCAGCTCCCTGTGATTCCCGCCCCACCGCCGTGTGTTCGAGCACATGATGAACTGACTCAACCTGTTAATCCAGCAAAGAACAAACCTAAAAAAAAATAATAATAATAGAAAATAATGATTTGTTTCCTTGTGGGCCAGCACTGAGGCAGCTTGCCACGCACGCGCTGCAGCTAGCAGCAGAGGAGGGCTGCCAGTCCCAAGCTGTTGGGCTGGGGCTGCCAACTGATGCCATCCACAGCATCGCACCCAGTGTAGGGTCTGGAATTCTGCCTGGGATAGGAACAAAGCTTTTCCCCTTTCTTTTGACCAGCCCAAGGCGTGAGTCACCTGGGGGAAGCGCTTCCAATGCCAGGCGCACCCATCACGGCTTCCACTCAGGGCGAAACAGCAGCAATTAGCCACCTCAGGGTGACTCTCACCTTCTTCTCCCTCAGCACACCCAAAAGTGTGAATGCATCTCCATCGTCACAGCGTTGTTGGCTTGATCTGAGTACTTTTATTTCATCTGTTTTGTCCTGTGCCCAATCCTGCAATCTGCTACAGCGGTTTCAAGCGACTACGCTGGGGTGATGAGAGCTCACACGACAGCTTTGGGCCAGGTGTCCCAGCTACTTGCCTCACAGGAGATGAAAGATGCCAAACAACATCTAGTTTTTGAAAAAAAAAAATAAAAAAAAAGAAAAAGAAAAATTAAAAATAAGAAAAAGAAAAAGAAAAAAAAAGCTGATATTTGAGGAGAGAATTAATAGAAAACCACTCGGTGTCAGGATCACGTCAAAGCCCAGCAGGTGAGACTTCCTACTGGGATGTTTTTCCATATTTTTGAAGCTCAGGTGGGCCATCAGTTTTGAAAGTCTGTCAGGCCTGGCCTCCTGGAGAGCATTCACAAGCACCAGTCTTGCTCGGGTAAACCGAAAATGGCAACGCACCAAAAGCCCACAGAAAAATGATTCATCATTTATCGGTAACAACATAGCCTGGGTTGATGTCAAGCCACCTCTGAAATTTATTGTTCTTTTTTTAAGGTATGGCAAGAGAATAATGAGCTGCAAGGCTGAAAAGAGCCACCCCTTCAGAGAGGGGACGCAGATAAAGCCATGGCCCACTTTCTGGGGTCACTACTCAGCAGCAGTGTTGGATGCTCTTTGGCAGGAGTCAACTCCAACATTTGCCAAGCCAAAAGCTCCAGAGAGGGAAGCTCAACAGCTTTAAAGTCACTGCTGCATTAAACAGCACCTGAGCCTTTATCCTGAGAAGCAAAGTTAGGGCTTTCTGAAGGTCTGATTCCCATCCTGGCACAGCACAACTCCACCAAGGTAGAGCAAGCCATGGGATTTGCTTCCCACGGCGGTCAGCCAGCCTTTCAGACAGCTCCCAGAAGGGCCACAGACAGCTTTCCTTCTCTGTATGCCCAGGGACAAGCAGCTGACAGGAAATGGCGGCACTCGGCTTGAGAAAAGATTGATTATTTTTTTTTTTTTCCCCTTTTCTAAGAAATAGGATTTGTAATTACCCAGTTTCCCGCTCGGTCTAAAAGCAGAGCCGCTGATGGGAGATCAATATCTGCGGCCGGTGGTGCACAGACAGCTCCAGTGCCCCTGCCCCTCTCCTGGGGAAGGGAGGAGGTTTGGGTGCAGGGTTTGGGTGCAGGGGAAGCGGAGGTTTCTCGGTAGGAAGGAGCAAAAGGCAAGGCATCCATCCTTAGCAGCCTGCAGCTCTGGCATTCCTCCCCTCACCCACCGAGCGAGGAGCTCCTCAGGAAGGACTGGAAAGCAGGAACACATGTTGCCCCCTCCTCACCAAAAACGAGGCTGACTAATCTCACCCAAGCCTGTATGAGAGGAGATGGAGCTCGGCTAACACGGATGAAGGAATCAAAAACCACAGGAGCCTTCCGGCAGCCGCGTTTCAAAGTGGGTTTTCAGCCAAACGTCTCTCTGCTTGCCAGCGGAGCTGCTGCGAGCTCTGCAGTCCCACCGGGCAGTGCTCCTCTGTGTCCAAAGGGGCAGCATCCCCACCACAATACCCCACTTCTCCTTCAGGCTGGTGAGAAATCCAACTGGGAAGGGAGAAAACAATTCCTGCCGGCTCATCGAAGCTCCCTGCTAGGGGTGTCAGCTGCTGAGAGCCAGCGCTGGGTTTTCACATCACCTCACGCTATGAAGTGGCCCCGACCACCACTTTCAGGCAGGCTTTTCCTGGGCACCAGAGGGTATTTTGCACGCTGCAGTCACAGCCCCTCGCGTTTGCTGCAATCCTCATGTGTTACTAAACTATTCGCACTACAGGTGATTCAGCAAGGCAGCCAGCGAAGCCTGGAAGGCTGCCAACAGCCATTGAGAAACAGCTTGAAATGCATCCCAAAGGACAGGGGAAGAATAAAAAAAAAACCACAGCCACACACCTCAAAGCTTTCTCCAATCTGCTTTGAAGCAGGTGCCTGAGGAAGGAGCTACCACTCACCAGGTTTGTTCCGCTCCGGAGCTGTGACCGCGGGCTGCCTGCTGTCAGGAGCAGGATTTTGCATCCAGCTGGGATAAAGCCCAGTCATCCACAGCACGGAGGCAGGTTTGGTGCTGAAAGCCTTGTTTTAGGGGCATCTCACCCATTTCATCCAAAAGCCGCGGCCCCTGGGAAACACACGGCTCGTCCTGCTGGGAAATCCCTGATTGCGTTTGGCACCTTCCTTCAGAGGAAGAGCTGTGTGAGCCTTCACAGTCAGACCTTTATTCTCAAGGACAGGAAAGGTTTGGTGTTCAGAGGATGATATTGCCCCAAAGCATCCCTCAGCAGCCCAAGTAAAAGCAACCTAAGCCTGCCTGAAGAATCACAGCGCTTCAAAGGAAACCTAAAGGGAGGGGGGAAGAAAGAGGGGCAAGAAAGAAAGTAGCCCTGTGAGACCTGGGCAACTCAAAGCACTTTTCTTCTCAGGCGCGTCCATGTGGAAGAGGCTACTGATGTCCTTCCATGAGAGAAGAAGACAGAATCATGCTTGGATTGATATATTTAGAGGGCACTTGCTGTGGACCTGCAGCTATACCACGAGAGAGCTCGTGAGCTTCACTCAAGCACAAAGTACAGCGGGTAAGGAAGCATTCAGATTCAGTAGACTTGCTGTATGTTTGTCCTCCATATGGGAAATTTATTATTAATGTGGTGAAACTCAGCACAAGCAGAAAATCTTTGTGTTTCAGGCCGGAAATCTTAAGACAGCATCTCAAACCCAATGTTGGGCAACTGAAGATGGGCAATGAATGCACATACAATGAATGCACAGGAGCCCACAGCAGCAGGGAGAAGCAGGAAGGACTGACAGACAGCTGCGTCACCACAGCTCAAGTGCAGAAGTCTTTTGGAGCACACATTTCCAAACGTCCTTGCCAAAGGTGCTTACTCACCACAGAGGTCCACGTTGTTGTCTTTAAGGTGCGTGCGCACACCTATTTCAGTTACACACCCAAAGAGGAACAGATGCTCTGCAGAGCACACATCTCATCTTGAGGGAAGAAAAGACTCATGATTGCAAAATAAGGGAAGAAGAAGTTGTTCCAAAGCCTCCTTTCAGGCAGCACGAGATAATTTCTCTCAAACCCAGAAAGGAGCAAATCATCTCCCTTTCAGTGGCTTCATTTCACGCAGTGAGTCAAGAACCAAGAGCCAGGGCACTCCAAAGGTACTTCCAGAAATCCTCACACAACATTTTTTTATTTATTTATTTGTTAAGAAGATTCTTTTTCCCCAGCATTTGCTGCTCTACCTGCTGCTGCTGAGGATGTCCCTCATCTTGGGCAGCGAAGCCACGTCAGAAGTCAACCCACCAGCATCATTGATGGCCCAGGGCTCCTTCTTGAGGGCTCTCAGCAGCAAACATTTGCTGTGCCCTTAGCTGAAATGCCTTGATTTCTTGGTTAAACCAGAACAGAATTCCAAAACCTCACGTGCTTTATTTGCATCATCAAATACCACTACTGCTGGCAAAACCAAATGTAACTCCACATTTCCCTTTCGTAAGCTCTTTTAGGGTGCCGTGCTGCCGGCAGCGACAAGGAGATGCTCTGCAGAGCTGGCTCAGCCTGAGACCCCCCCAGCAGAGGAGGGCACCGAACATTTGTGACCTCAGCAGAAAGCTTCTTTGGCTTGAAATCACGATATCCACTCCAAAGGCAGAGACCGGGGAGCTTCTTGCACTGCTTACTAACACGGACTGCTCGATCACAGCTACCCTGGATTTTAAACCTTGATCTACTTAGCGTTGCCTTCTGCCCCAGGAGTTCCACCTGCCTGCACGTCTCACAGCCAGCTCTCCTTGAAAAGTCATCCACGTTCACCGTGGCAGGAAAAAAGTAGGTTGTAATTAAGCGGAGTTATTAATCTTTTGTCACTCGGGACCCCGAGCCTGTTCGTATTCACGTCAACAGGAGTGCCTGGCACTGCCAACAGGGTGGGACACCACTGCCTCACCGTTTTTCAGAAGGAAATATAAGGTCTGGGGGCTGGTAACCGGCTGCCTTGCCTTCCTCCTTCACAGGCACCACATCCCTGCCTGCAGGGGTAGGGAACCAAGTCTCCTCCGCCTTAATTGTGGTGCGACGGCGTCCGGATTAAAGGATGGCAGTAATTGGATCGCGTGCTGTATTCACAACCAATAATAAGGTTAAGAGCTTTCCTTTCCCTCCTCTCGGCCAGGCCCCGGAGAGGCAGAGGTTTAGGGCAGGAGGGAGGTGTTAAAGCCTTCCTCCCCCAGCTGCCGCAGTGGCTTGCAGGCACGTTTCCCTCCGTACGTAGGCAGCAAGCACGCTGTGCTGTGCAGAGGATGAATGGGAGCACTTGAAACCACTCTCCTGTCACTCCGCGTCCCTTCGCATTAAATACCCACACGGGCGCCTCGCTGGAAAACGAGGCTGCTAGTCATCAAACAGCCTGGCCTGAAAACACACCGTCCCCTCCCAGCCCCTCTCCTGCACTCGCATCGACTCTTTGCAGGCTGCCTGCTCCGGCACCCTGCTGGAAAAGGAGAGCCAAGACCTCCTAGCCCCATTTAACCACCAATTTCCGTGAAATGTGGATCTTTGTGGTCTGAGCCAGGATGGAATGGGGCGACAGGATGGGGCTCCAAGAGGGCTTCTCTCCTGCTGCTCCCTTCTGAAACCTTCAGGCTTCCCCATCTCCGCTCCTCAGGCTGCAAAGCCAGAGCAGAGCCCCCAGCCATCTCCTCTGGCTTCAGCTTTCTCTCTCCAGAGCGCACGAGCAGTCTCTTAAGGCCCCATTTTCCCCAAAAAGGACAAGTTCCTCCCCTGGCGAGCGCTGGCACGCTGCAGCAGGACGCTGGCTTTCGGAGCAACGCTGCCACACGTCACGGTCACAGCACAAGCGAGGAAACAGCAACGCCACGGCCTGGAAACAAGCAGCTGGGAACAAAGTGTGGGGAACAGGAACGTGAGTGAGGCACAGAGCAAGCAGCTCCAGATCCAGGCTCCGCATCTCAGCCTCGCTTCAGCGTCCAAACCACAAGGTCGTCTTCCTGCTCCGCTTTACAAACGAGTGACTTGGTTAACAGCAAGCACGTGACGGAATTCATTCCTGCTGCACAACGGCCTCCCGAGAAACGAGAGAAAAGAGCTGACTAACCAACAAAGCGGTGGCGAGGCTGCGTCCTGCAGCCAGCTTTTGTATTGTGTTGTGGTTTTTTTTTGATGGGTATGTTCCTCGGGAAGCATCACACCAGTCAGTGCTCATTTCAGATCACTGCGCTTGAACTTCCAGCCGTTCACTTGGGGTCTAACCCAAAAGCAAGCTGGGGGCAGACAGAAAACCCAAAAGTGCAGGTTCTGAAGAAGCGTTGTTCTCCATCCAGTAGGGCTGTGTTGAAACCATGCATTAAGCTGAAGTCACGGACCTTTTTTTTTGGCAAATCTAACAGGTTTTTGACTTCTCTGTCCACCAGGGCAGCAGAACTGCTGCACCAGCTGCTCCCAGGTCCAGAAGTGCTCTGAGGAAGGTGCAAACACACAAGGAGCCACGGCACGAGCAGCCGGCCACGGTACCTGTTGCTGAGCAGCTCGCTCGCCCTGTCTGCAGGCTAAAACAACGTGCTAATGAATGAACCACCACAAAGCGGTTACAAAACACCACTTGCAGCCCTGTCCACCGGAGGAAAAAAAAGTACATAGTGCTTAAGAGAGTGAGAAGGGCCTTTCAGCAAGGTTTGGAGGCAGCTGGCAGGGCTGGCCGGGCCGCACTGCTGCCTCTCCAAGCGTGCTGGAGAAGGGCCAGTGTGGCCGAGCTGGGAAAAGCACTGAAACCAGGTCAAGGTTAGTCCACAGAACCACAGCAGCTTCCTCCAGGTGTTGGCTGCGGGCAGTTCTTCAGGGGCAAAGAGGCAGCAGCCAGGCAGAGCGTGTTGTGGAGACTTCAGAGACGAGGGATTCTCCATCGTCCAAGGTGTCTGGGACAGCTCTCCATGAAAAGGAGCCCGTGACACAAGGCAGCTTCTGAAACCCAGCTCTGACAACTCACCTACTGATGGTGAGCACAAAGTTTCCTTACAGCTCCCTGCTTCTGTGATTCTTCATGGCAGCAGCACGCCCAGCTACCACCCCATCATTTCCTATGCTGGTGTCTTCAACAGTGGGCAAGCGCCTCAGATCTGACCCCCTGCAGGCTCAGGAATATGGCACCACGCTATGAGAGGTCTTATGACACGACACGTTTCAGAACAAAGCATGGGGAGAGACCAAAGTGCCACAACAGCAGCAGTGCAGCCCTGTGGAAAAGACTTGGGCATCCATTTCGAAGCTTCTTCAACTGGAACAAAAACCATTTACATTTTCCTTTAAAAAAAAAAAAAAAGAAAGTTCAATTCTAAAGAATTGCACGGTAAAGATCCTTCACTCAAAAATAATTCTCACCACAACTGGTAAATTTGGATCTAGGCTTTCCACCCGCTTGCTCAGGCCCCTGAAATAAGGGGTGATGCTCCCCTAAGGAGCAGGGCAACAAAGTCAGCCCCAGGGGAGCGGGAACGTCTCGTCGGTCCGAGGTGACACCAGCAAGGCATAAATGCAGAGAAATGGGAACGCTGTCCTGTGGCCTGACGGCAGATTAAGGAACATAACAGGCAGAGGAAAAGCTTCAGTTAAGGGACTCGATAAACACCAGGGGGAAAAAAATGAGTAAATTATTCATATACACAGCACGGCATGAAATTCAAATGGACATCCTGGGTCTGCTTCTGACAAAGGAGCTCACAAGAAAGAAAGGAATACTCGGAGCCAGCAGCCTCAGGCAGGAGGTAGGAGCGGACCGAAATAAATGGCAATTGACGGGACTGCATTTCGGGGAAGTGCATCCAAGAACCTTCAGAAAGCCTAAGTACAGGACAAGGCCTGCTATTCACTAAGAGAGAAAGAAAACCCCAAAGCTATTAAAACACATCCTGCGAGCATTGTCCGGCTGAAAAACAAAAGCCACGCAATAATGGGCTGTGGCCGCCGCAGCTTCGCAAGTAATAGCCTCTAAATCCCGAGAATAAGAGAAAATTAAGTAGAAAACTGAAAAATTAAGATTCATAACTCAAGGTTACTCAGTTACGGGTGGGTAAGGAAATAGAGAAGCAAGGAAAAAAGGGAGAATGGTGCCAAGGTGTACGGGGCCTTTGAGAGAAAGGAGCAATGAGAAGGAACTGGATGCATAAGGCAGGTGGGAAAACCAACAGGCTGCCAGGAGATGGCTGAAGGAACACGGGAAAAATGCAGGACAGATGAAAGGGAGCTCCTCTGAAATACATAAGTAATGTACACCTAAAAATCCTGACCTAAATAATACGGATTCAGAGATGCTACCTGGGCAGAATTGCCCATGAGACATTTTGGATGAATATCATCTTCCCTGGTAGAGAAGTGTTAAGGAACAACGAGAAGAGAGCAGGAGCCTTTGCAACGGGGCTGCTCTTGTCCTAGCCCCGTGACCATTACAACAGCACAACAGCCGATTGTTAGTGGTCTTCAATTCTGGAGAATGGAACCGAAGGCGTGAGTTCAGCCATCACCCTAAGCTGCTATGAAAGGAATTTGGGTATCCTAGGCACAGAAAACAGGTAAAACCCACAGCTGTGCATGTGCATTTTTTGTCCAGGCAACTGTCCCATACGCAGAGGCTCTGCACCTCAACTTACTCTCTGCAGAGTCAGAAGGATTTCCAGGGAAAGTCTAAAAAACCAGCACGAGGAGGAAAATGAGGAGGGCCCAGAAAACCGAGAACACAACAGGAGTTTTTGTCAGCCAAGCAGAATCTCTCGCTGGCTTAGCCCGCACGAGGCAGGAGAAGCAGAAACCGCCCGCGAGATGACAGCGGGCAGCAGGCTGTAACGGTGCTGGCGTTGCAACAGGCCTGCGAGGAAATGCCCGTGCAGAAATGCCCCTGCAACTCCGGGCCGTGAGCACGGGGGATGAATCACCCCGCAGAGCGGCCCCGTAAGCACAGCGGCACCCGAAGCACCGCGCCTCTCCCCCGGGCCCGCTGCTGCCAGCGCACGGAGGCACCTGAGCAAAAGCCATCGCAGGCATCAGACGGCCTCTAGGAACGTTTTGTTTTCTCGCTAGGACAAAGAGGAAATCATAATTCAGACACGGCAAACAGCACCGGCTACGAGGCTGCTTCCTCAGAGGCCGGGGCCTCTCCCTGCCCGGAGCTGCGCCGTCCCCCCGTGGCATCCTACTGTCTTTTTGGGGAATCGTCTGCAGCCATTTGCTGCTCCCCGAGCAGCTTTTGCTGAGGCTGGAAGTTGGCCGTGAAAAGCCCCGATTTACCCAGGGAAGCAGCGAAAGCATCAGAGGCAGACAAACGCTCGTTATTCCGGCTGGAAGGAGATGGTGCCTTAAAGGATCGCTGAGCACGGGGGCGTTCACCGCCAAGCCGGCCTCGGAGAGGGGGATTTGTAGGGGCTGCAGAGAAGCCAGGCTGCGCTCCCGCAGGGACGGAGCAGCCCCCTGAGCCCCGTGTGAGTGTGCCCCTGTACCTCAGAACCTGCCTTCGCCCTCCCAGCTCAGCCACGGCAATCCCCGAGCCCAAACACTGCCTGCATCTCGCACCCCCAGCTAGAAACGCCACGACCTATCGCGGAACCAGCATCCTCGACACGCCGGCTGTGTCACGGAAAACGAGCAAGAAGGAACCCCAATCGGGCCATCTTATCTCGTTTCCTAATTCTTCAAGAGCTCGCGGCCTCTCGGATATTAAAGGCAGCAGGCAGGAGAGGCGAGCTATTACCAGAGGGTGAAAAATAACACTGCTTGGCAAGCCCCGAGCCCCGGAGCGTGTTTGCACAAAGTCCTTCCACGCGTTTCTCCCGAGCGCGGAACAATGCGAGCACAGCACGGCGCTGCTTCCACGCAGACAGACATTTTATTTTATTCCGTGCACACACCTCTCCCAGCCGGGCCCCGAAACCACAGAGAGACCCCAGCAGGAAGGGCGACACCCCCGATCCGAGAGCGAGGCAGCCCCCAAAACTCAACGGGGACTTGGCTCAGCGCCCTGGGTTCCTCCCCAAAATCCTCCCGGCCTGGGCACGGCCCCTCAGCAGCCCCTACACTCGCTCAGGGCCGGGAGGATTAAGACCAGGGGCGTGTAGGGGACAAAAGCCCCGTTACTGGGCGTTGCTTTGCCACCGCTGCCACTCCCGGAGCGCAGCACAGCCTCCCCACGAACCCAGCTCGTTTTTGGGGCTGGGAAGGGAGAATCGCCTCCCGGCAGCTGCTCCCAGCTTCTGCGTGCGAGGGCTACGTCCACACGTGCTTCACCACCGCCCGGCTCACTGCTTGACACCCACAGCCAGGCACCACCTCCAGGCACTCCAAAGCTGCCCCCAAACCTGACCCCAAACCTCAGGCACCTCCAGGCTGCTGCCCGTGGAGCCCAGGACCTTGGTGGGCACCACACCAGCTGGGAATTATTTCCAAACACTTCTGCTCCCTGCTGTCTGGCTGCTGGACCTCCACGCTCCTCGCTCCCAGCTCCTCAGCCTCCTGGCGCCCCTTCCAAGGGCTGGTTCTTACCGTGATTTATTTGCTCTGTGCTTTTTCCACGTGTGTCATAGACTCTGTAGGGTTGGAGAAGGCCTCCAAGACCACCTGGTCCAACCATCCCTGTACCACCAATACTACCACTAATGGAATCATTGAACCATTGAGGTCAGAAGATCTCCAAGACCACCTGGTCCAAACGTCTCCCTGCCACCACCATCACCACCAACAGAATCATTGAACCGCTGAGGATGGAAGAAGACCTCCAAGACCACCTGGCCCAACCACCCCCTACCACCACCATCACCCACTAAGAGACTCACTGAGGTTGGAGAAGGCCTCCAAGACCACCTGGTGCCCCTGTACGACACCACCACCACTAATGGACTGACGGAGGTGGGAGAACACCTCCAGGACCACCTGGCCCAGCCATCCCCGTACCACCAATACCACCAGAATCACGGAACCATTGAGCTTGGAGAAGACCTGTGAGACCACCACCATCACCACAGGCTCATGGAGGTTGAAGAACACCTCCAGGACCACTTGGCCCACCCATCCTCATACCACCACCACCACCACGAATAACCACAGGCTCATGGACATTGAAGAACACCTCCAGGACCACTTGGCCCACCCATCCTCATACCACCACCACCACCACGAACGACCACAGACCTGTTGAGGCAGGAGAACACCTCCAGGACCACCTGGCCATCCATCCCCATACCCCCCCCCCTACCAGAATCACGGACCCACTGATTTGGGAGCACAACCCCAAGCCCCCCCCCACCACCACAGACCCACGGAGATGGGAGAACCCCCCCCCACGCCCACCCCGCCCACCCACCCACCCACCCTCCCCGCGACCACCGCAGCGCCGCCGCCCCTTTCCCACCCCCCCCCCCCCGAGGCTCGGCGGCTCCTCCCGGTACCGGGAGCCACCACCGAGCCCCGAGACCCCCCCCGATACCCCCGGGGGACCCCTCCCCGGTCCCAACCTGGGCACGCAGCTGGGCGCCGAGCGGTCGATCTCCCACGTGGCGAACAGGTTCATGGGCACCGGCACCGGGCCGGGCCCGGCGGCCGTCACCGCCGCGGCGGCCGGGGTGGCGGCGGTCAGCATCATCACGGTGCTCGCCGTGGCGGCCGCGGTGGCCGCCGCCGCCCCACCTCCTCCTCCTCCGGCCGCCGCCGCCGTTGCCGCCGCCACCGGGGGTGCCGGGGGGGGCCCGGAGCCCAGCGCGCCGCCCGCCGCCGCCGCCATCCCCCCGCCGGTGGCGGCCCCGGAGCCTCCGCCTGGGCGCGCGCCCGCCCGCTCCGCCCGGTGGCGCGCGCGCGCGCTCGGCGGCGGCTGGTGGCGGGAACGGGCGGCCCCCGCCGAGCCGGCGGCCAATGGGAAGAGGGAGGAGGGGCTCGGCGGAGAGGCGGCCGCCCAATGGCAGAGGGGGAGGGCGGAGAGCGCGGCCAATGGGGGTGGGGGAGGAGAGAGGCGGCGGGGAACCAATGGGAGGAGGAGGAAAGCGAGGAGCGGCCAATGGGAGGCGGAGGGGGGCGTGGCCAGGAGCCCTTTAACGCGCGGGCTGGCGGCGCGGGCGCGCGCCGAGGGGCGCGGCAGGGCGCGCGCCCGGCGGGGTTGCCGTGGCAACGGGACCCCCCCCGGTACCCCCGTGCGCGCCCCGCCCCCCCCCTGCAGTCCCAGCCCCCCGGAGCGGGCCGAGCGCGGTGCGGAGCGGAGCCCCCCGCGCCCCCCCCGCGCCCCCCGCGGCCGGTCCCGGGCTGCCCTCGCTGGGGGCCGCCGCAGTCCCCGCCCGCCCGGCCGGGAGGGGCCAAGCGGAGCCGCAGAGCCGCCGCCGGGCGATGCCGCGCCGGGCACGGGGGTGCCCCCCCCTCCCCGTGCCGGCCCCGCCCCGCGCCGCTTCCCCGAGGTAAGCGCGGCCCCGGCTGGGGGGGGCGGGGGGGAGCTGCGGGGCCCCGCTCCGCCGCTGCGGCCCCGTTTCTCTCCCTCCCAGCCCTCCCCGGAGCGCCGAGCCCGAGCCATGCTGCGGGCGGACAGCCAGAGCCAGAGCCAGAGCCGGCCGCGGCCCCCCGCTGCCCCGGCTCGGCCGCCGGCCCTCCCCGCCGCTCCCCGGCCCGGCTCCGAGCAGCTCCCCGCCGCCTCGCCGCTCTCCTGCTGCAGCCCCGCCGCCCGCTCGGCTGAAGGCTCGGGACATGCGGGGTTCGGGGCTTTCGCCTGTCCGGGCACCCCCAGGTAATGAATGGGAGCACGCGGGGGGCTCGCTCGGCGCGGGGGTGGTGGGGTGGCAGCCCTATGGAGAGCCCGAAAGTGGGGCAGAGCGGCTGGCGGGTGGGATTGGGGATGTGGGGCAGCGTGCTGGGGGGCGGGAGGCTCACAGATCCCCCAAAGGTTTGAGGAACCAGCATGGTTAAGCCTTGGGGTGCCCCATCTATCGGGACCATCGTCTCCCCCATCCCCACCACCCTCGGGCACCTCTGCCTCGGAGGCACCCACGCCCAGCAGGTTGCATCCCTCAGACGTGCAGGTTCCTGGCCCCGAAGTAGTTGTGGTAGCGGGGTGCCACGCGTGCCCCGCTCACGGCCACCTGCCCTGCCCCGGCAGCGCGGCCAGCAGCCCAGCCTCGGCCTCCATTTCAGCCCCGGGGCTGGCTCCCCTCCAGAGCAGCTGCCACGCAGGGCCCCGGCTCCCCGCTCCCTCCGGCGCTGGCAGCGGCCGCCCGCAGCTGTGCTGGGCCGGGAGGAGGGAGCCCGGCGGTGCCCGTGCCACCCAAACCTCGTAGGGGCTGGGCTTTGCTCTGCCTGTGCCAAGAAGCCGAGCATCGGGCTGAAATTGAGGGCCTCCTGCAGAGCTCTGCGTGCCCAGCGCTGCCTCCCGCTGCTGATGGTGCCCAGGGAACAGCGGGCACGGGCAGGCAGCTGGAGGCAAAGCTCTTGAGGAGCACGAGGCTGGAGGAAACTGAAGATGTTGGGCAGATTTCTTCCCTCCCTCCCACCCTCCAGCTTATTTTTAGCCCGGCTGTCCTTTCTCCTAATGCCGAGGATGGAAATGAAGGAGGCTAAAAAGACAGGGGCTCTGCCTCACGGCCGTTAAGGACGTGCTCGGGATGAGGGCACGGCCACGCGTGCCTTCTAGGAAAGAGCAGAACCAGGGCCACGGACCGGGAAAGCCCACGGAAAATATAAGGCACTAAGAAATTAAGCAGTGTGAGGAGCTCCAGGAAGAGGCAGGAGCACCCCAAGTGCTCGAGGGACACCCGGCCTGCCCCGTGGTCCCCCTACACGTGGCTCCTGGGGGCTCGTGCCCGTTCCCCGGCAGGATGTCCTGTGGAGACGTGGCCTGGCACATTTTGGGGGGTTAAAACAATGCTGGGGGAAAAACTGATGACAATTCACCTTCCCCACCCCTTCTTCTGCTCACCCACGGTTGGCGGGGAGAGGGGGGGACAAGAGGGTGGGGGCGGGCGCGCCCGGCAGCTCGCTGATGGCCCTGCCTGTTCCTCCGCGCAGGATGGTGCCCCCGCCGCCCATCAGCAAGCCCCACGTGTGCCTCTCCACCGTGCTCATCATGAGCAGCCTCGTCCTCATGGATGCCTACCTGGTGGAGCAGAGCCAGGGCTCCAGGAAGCTGGGCATCTGCGTCATGGTGGCGGTGGGCGACGTCTGCTTCCTGCTGGTGCTGCGCTACGTGGCCACCTGGGTGGGGGCGGAGGTGAAGACGGCCAAGCGGGGCTACGCCATGATCCTCTGGTTCCTCTACGTCTTCGTTCTGGAGATCAAGGTCTACTTCGTCTACCAGAACTACAAGGCTGACCGCAAGAGCCTGGACCTGATGGCCCGCAAAGCGCTGACCTTGCTGCTCTCCGTCTGCATCCCGGCCCTCTACGTGCTGCTGGTGGCCACGGAGCGCATGGAGTACGTGCGGACCTTCAAGAAGAAGGAAGATCTCCGCAACCGCCTCTTCTGGGTCATCGTGGACATGCTGGACGTGCTGGACATCCAGGCCAACCTGTGGGAGCCCCAGAAGAAGGGCCTGCCGCTCTGGGCGGAGGGCATCATGTTCTTCTACTGCTACATCCTGCTCCTGGTCCTGCCCTGCGTGTCCCTCTGCGAGATCAGCATGCAGGGCATCGGCATCGTGCCGCACCGCATGATGCTCTACCCCATGCTGAGCATGCTCACCGTCAACATCACCACCATCTTCATCCGCGGCAGCAACATGCTCTTCTTCAGGGACGCCCGCGTCTCCAGCATCTTCATGGGCAAGAACATGCTGGCCATCGGCCTCAAGCTCTGCATGTTCGTGCAGTACCAGCGGCACCGCAACCACGCGCCGCCGGGGCCCGGCCCTGCCCCGCAGGGCTCCTGCCAGCCCCAGCCCTCCCCGGCGCCCGGCAAATCCCGGGATCAGCCCGCTCGCCCCGAGGAGCCGGCCCAGGACAACACGTGAGGCAGCAGCCGCAGCCCCGACCGCCCCCACAAAACACCAGGAGGGCCGCAGAGCCCCCCGGACTGCCCCCATGGGCTGTGTGGGGACGCCACTTGCGCCACCACGGCCTCTCGCCCCGCTCCCCGTGCCGTGAGAGCCAGGTGCCCACGCTGGGGGCAGCGAGGACCGGGCTTCCTCCGGCCTCTCCTCCTCCTTGGACAGCCGCAGGCTCGGCCACGGGACCTTTTTCGTACCTCCCTCTTTGCAATAAAAGACCTGAGCCCTCCTGGTGTCCGTGTCCCCCGTCCCTCGCCTGTCCAAGTGTCACGTGGCGGTAGTGGGGAAAGGGGAACTCATTGGTGGCCACCCAGATGCAGGGAGAAGGTCGCAGGCGCCCACATGAGGGCATTCTCTCCTCATTTCTCCTGCGCTGGACAGCAGCAGGTGAAACCTGTGTCCAGCAGCTGGGGATGGGGACACGGGGACCTGGGAAGGCAACTCCTGCATGGCCAGGGCTTCCAGGTGAGCCCACTCCAGCCTCCTTCCTCAATTCTCTCCTTGCACCGCTACCAGGAGAGATTTGTCCAGCTCCAGAATAAAAACAAAGCGTAGAACAGCAAAATGATGCCACAAAGGGGCCGTGAGAGCCTTGAGCTTCGGTGCCACTGCAGGCGTAAGGATGCGGCAGGCTCTGCATCCATCACGAAGCCAGGAGAGGAGGAAGAGGCCGGGCAGAGCCCACGCCTGGCTTGCTTTGTGCTAAGGGTGGCTGCGGCTCTCCTTATCGTCCCTAAGCGAGCTGGCACATCCCACTTCTTCCGCCTTCCCCCAGTCTCACCAAAACCCGTCAGCAGAGCAGGATGCGCAGGGAGGCAGATGCCTCAGTACCGCCCTCAGCCAGGCACGGAGGCGCTGCTCGCCTCGCTTCTTGCTCACTGCCAGGTTGGGCAGGGAGCGCCCGGCCCTGCTGAGCTGGGTCTGACTGGGAGCACTGGGCTCACCCCCACGTCACCTCCATGAGGAGAGGGCCAGGAGGAAGGAGAAACAGATGGGGGTGATGGGTAGTGCTGGAGGCACGTCCCGTGAGCTCAAACTATGGCTTGGATTGCAACAGCAACGACACGGGGAATAGAGGAAAGTGAAGGATTTATTTTGTGCAGAACCGGAGTGACCTGGAAGCACCAGCAGCCCTTAGAAAACAGGCTGAGAAGGGGGCAGCACTGCACCAGGCCACGAGGAAGGCCTGCAACAGCACGGCTGCTTCATGAGACACGGACACAATTCCCTCACTTCTCAGCGCCGGTCAGACTCCACCTGGATGCTGCACCCAGGTGGGGCCCCCAGCAGGAAGGTGTCGGCCCTCTGGGCTCGCTGCAGCTGAGGATGGGAAAACTGGCAGGGGCTGGAGACCCGTGCTGAGAGGCTGGGGAAGCTGGCTTATTGAGTCTCAGGAGGGGAGGCCTGCAAGCAAGGCCTCCTGCTCATGCCCAGACCTGTAACGAGGTTTTTAACAAGGCAGAGCCGGGCACATCACTGAGAACAAAGATCACAGGCTAAAACCAGGCAGCGTTCCTGGAGGAAAAAAAGAAATCCCTTTGAGACCTGGAAGCAGTGGAGCAGGGGCCCAGAGAGGTGGTGGCACTGCCCTTAGAGGAAGACACGGGCAGGTACGAGGCCTGGAGCCTCACAGCGTCACCGTACGGTGATGGCAGACAGCAGGAAGCTGGGGGCCACCTGCCAGGCCTGGCAGAGGGAATGGCAGCAGCAGCCCCACCTCTCCAGGCAGCAGCGCGCCTGTCCGGCCATCACGAGTTCTTCTGCGAGGGCAGACGGCGCTTGTCTTTGATGGCGTTCCTCTTCCTTTTCTTGCTCAGGAAGCTCTCCAGCTTTCCGCTCCTCTTCAGCTCCGCGTACTTCTCTGCCAGCTCCAATTTCCTCTTCTCAGCTGCAAAGGAGAGAGGAGCAGGGCTTTAACCCAAGCCTGAATCATCTCTGCACGCTGGCCCCTTCTCGCCTCTCCCTCCCTGGCCCCAGGCCCGGCTTGTCACTGGGGTGCCAGCACCAGACCCATCCCTCCGCAGCTCCAAGCCAAATTATCGACCACTCGCTTCCAGAGCTCGGAGCCCTGTCAGCAGCACGTTCACACTCTGTACTTACATTTCTTCAGGAAGAAGGGTTTCTTCCCCTGCTTGGCCAATTCCCGTTGACGTCTCTTAAAAGACAGCTCCCTCTCCCTCTGTTTTTGCTGTTTTTTCTGTGCCTGTTCTTGCTGCGTCTGCACAGAAAGGATGGCCCGTGGCAGCAAGCGTCTAGACAGCCCTCAGGTCACACCTCCTCTCTTGGTGCTTCACAGGAGAGGAGCTGCTGCACCGAGCTTACCATGCGGTTCAGGAGCTGCTGCAGCTTCTCCTTCTGCTCCGCGTCCCGGCATTTCTTCAGCTGCTTCTGAATCATCTGGAGAAGAGAGCAGAAAGCTGCGTCACTGCCTGCCTGCCAGCTCCGCTGCAAAAGGCCTTTGTGGAAGCTGCTCCTGCCAAGCAAGGTTCTCCTGGCCAAGGACAGGCATAAAATAAAGCATCACCTCCTTCTCCTGCTTCTTGATGGCGTCCAGGAAGCTGTACGTCTTCATAAATACTTCAGGTTTATACTCTCCAGACAGGTCATCAAATCGAGGGTCCCTGTGGATCTGGAAGCAGGGAAGGCAGAGCTGAGAGCCAGGGCCAGGACTCCAGTTAAGGTCCTGCTTCCTCTCTTCCCATGGATCAGACCCTGCCATTTTTATTTTTATTTTTGTTTTTTAATCTACCAATATTTATAGCCATCACTGAAAACATCTGCAGTTAGCAAAGACTGAGCCCAACAATAAAGGTGGCAGTCCCTCACCAAGTCATCGTGTCTGCGTCCAGTTTACCAGGCAGCAGCAATAAACCGAATTAAAACCAGCACCTGCTGCGCCCCACCTCTTGTTCTCCCCAAAATACAAGGCACCTGTACCCCACCTTCTTTGTGACAGGGACAACTTGGCGCAGGAAAGGCACGGGTTTCTTGGCAGACATCTCCACTGGCCTGAAAGAGAAAAAAACATAACTTGAAGGGATCAGAGGGCGGAAGGAGGCTCAGAGTAATGTGCCAGCAGGTTGCGCAGACCCTCCGGAGGATATTAATGCACGGTGCCAAAACACCTGGCTTCTCCCATGGTGATACCTAGAGAGGTGACTTGGTCAAGAGCCAGACAAGCCTAATACAACCAACTGCTCTATAGATGTGTGGCTAAAGTCATCCTGCATAGAACATCCGTGTGTTTTATGTCTTGTTCCGGAACACCAGAGCCCCCTGTATCAGGTGAAAACCTGCCACTGCACAGGACGCATCAGTGAACGCACTGCACTGAGTTATCACACGCACGTTCTCGTTCATCACCTAACAGCCCTCTTCTTGTAGCACAGACCTTTGGAGTTTGTAGCTTTATGGGGGAAGAGGAAGGCAGGATAATGCGGGAGAAGGGAGTATTACTCTCCCCATCCCACTTGGATGCTGCATCCCATGATTTGTCCATACATCATGCACGTTATCAGAAACAGGAAAAGTTGTGTGAAGCCCCTGCTGACAGTCCTAGCACTACAGCCACATTCAGCAGTAGTTACACGGGGGCAAGGAGCACAAACAGCCCTGAGGCAATAAAGCAGCTCTCCAGCTCACGCTCAAGGCGGCATTTTGGGTATTTTCACATCCGCTCATGTAGCTACGCCCCTGCGCAACGCCCAAGCCAGCTTTATAACCCATCGCTGAAAGCAGCCGAGCTGCCAGGGATTTCCCTGAAGTCCCTTTTAAGAAGTTCACTTCCATTATAAAAACCATGAGAGAAGCAGCATCGGGGATTTACAGCGATGCAGCGCTTAAAGGATTAGGGGAATTAAATAATAAAAACAGAATTATGCAAACCATGTCTTAGAAACAGAGATGCCGTGTGAGGATGCTGCACTACACAAAATCTCCCAGCCTCTCGGGTAGAAGGCAAAGTAGAAGCATCGCTCTGGTCAGCTGCTCAATTCAGAAGGAAAACCAACTCAGCAGAGGATCAGAAATAGGTGAGGGAACACCAGGGTAAGAGAGGAAACCCATTCAAATCGCTGGGATGTGACTCTGAGGACTGAGAGCTGTTAACTACTACAAATAAAGGGTAACGCTATGGCAGCTGCTAGTGGCAGAGGCCTGCGGAGGCCGGGAAAGAGATCTGATAAGCTTTGTTGCACTGAACACATTCCACAGTCCCCACATCAACAGGGCCTCCAGAGAATACAAACAGGAGGTGTAAAGACTACTGAGAACGGGAGAGTACTGGGCGGAGGGGAGGGAGGGAGGGACATCAACACGGATGAGAGAAGAGCAGAAGGATGAATGAGATCCCAGACCAACTGTCCGATCCTGCAGCGAGGGGAGCTGGGCAGGAGACCCCGATAAGCTGGAAGGGGATCAGAAAGCAGCTGGGGTAGAGGTAAAAACGCTCTCCCTCAGAAGAGAAGCCAGCCGTGCTTCTGGGTTAGAAGCATCTCAATACAAAGGGCGTACAGGAATTGAGTGCTGATTTAACTGTCGACTAACAGGCGATAGCTGGGCAGTACTGGGAGCTCCAGCACTTCCAAAATGCAGTGCCATGGTGAAGGCTGCTGCTGTACAGCACGTTACAGGAGATCTACACCAGCCCCAAGGCAACAGTGACCCGTGAGGAGTTCCCAGCACAGCTTCTGGAGAGCAGAGGGCACAAGGACACATCCTGAATACATGAGGACACCTTTACCCCTTTTTGTTTCGTTGCTGCTTCACTGCAGGTTTGGCAGTTTTCTTCCCACCGGTCACCTGCTTGCTCACTCTTGTTCTCGTGCCGCTCTGCAGCTGCAGTCGTTCCTCAAAAGACATAAAACATGGATCTGGAAGAGAGCAGAACACACCTGAACCAAACGGCTTCTCGAGGCACTTCCCAGCCCTGAGTTCCACCAAGAGGGACGGCTCAGTCGGATACAACCGGCACGAGCCCAGTGGTGCCAGCCCTCTCCTCCTGCATGGAAGAAGGAAACCACTGCTCCCCTCAGCTTACATCTGATATTTTACGAATTATTCCTTCTCTCCTCTAACCATCACACAGAAGACCAACACAACAGAAGAAACATCAAAGCCACTTCTACGCAAAGTGCCGACGAACGCACGAGATATTCTCCTGGAGTCTTCTGTTGCTACGCTTCCTTAGGATCACTGTCACCGAAGAAGATTAAACAGTTCTTACAAGACAGAAAACATTATCATCCCGAATGACGAGTCCTACACCAACAGCAGATTGTTCTCCTCCTCCTAACCGCAACCAAAGCGATTCCTTCTGGGTTCACACCTGGGAGGTGTCTGCCTGCTCAGCACCTCAGCGCAGCGCCAGGCACGCAGTCCTCCCAGAGGAGCACAGCTGGGTACCAAGCAGCTGGCACAAAACACCCAGATGTGGCTGCCCAAAAACAGCCACACCTTGCCCCATGTACTGCCCTAGGAAACGTTTTCTTTTCACTTGCACACTCGAGTTTTCAGAACAAGGGAGAAAGGAAACGTTAACACAGCGCTGTTTGATCACACTGCTTCCCCAAAACACCCTTCCCACTGATCCTGCTGCTGCCTGATACCCTCTCTGGCTTGGGCTCCCTCACCCCTGCCACCGTTGCCCTTTGTCAGCCTCGTGCTGCCACTTAGTGCCTGCACAGCAGAACGTGACACCTTCCGAGCAGAGACCTGCACTCACTGCTCGGGTACAAACCGAGCGCCAAGCAGCTTGCTAATTTATAGCCAGCTTAGCGGAGTTCACAGCATTCAGTGCAGAAATCTTTAAACTGCGCTACAGGAAGAATCTGTGCTCATTACACGAGGCACTGGGGTGTAGAGCAGTTCATCTCTATACAGGAAGATAGGTGGGTGTCACTGGACGAATGGAAGTCTCTGAGGAAGGACAGTCAGAAGGGCAGAGAAAACATTAGAAGAAAGGAAGAACAATGTGGAAACGGCTCTAATGTTTTGTAAAGACAAAGGCACTGTCACTGGCAGTGCAAAACTCCAGTCGGCAGCATTTCCAAAACAGTACCAGGAAAGCAGCAAAGGCTCATGTGCTGGCAACGAAACCAAGAAGCAACACATTAAAATCTGATGGGGAAAGCACCTCCTGCACAGCAGTGTCAGTGCAGGACACGTGTCCTACCGTGTGCTTTTAGGAGACTGGCAAGAAGTAGCCACTCACGCTGATACAAACTTTATCTGACAGTGGCAGAACAAAAACCAACAAGCCACCAGCTGTTTTGGCAGAATCCAGAGGTCCCAGGGGGCAAAAAGAACTGGGTAGAAGTTGGGGAAGCGCAGTGCCCTGCTCCAGAGGGGCTGCTCCCACCCCTGGGGGAAGCTCACCATGCTGAGGGGACCTCCATCACTGGCCCAGCCTGCTTCCCTTATTCCCACCCCCCTCTCCTGCTGCTTTAACCACCTGGCTGCTTTTTATCCCTTTTCCCCTCAGCACAACTCAGCAGGAAGGGACCTCCACCCCCCCCAGCAGCTCACTGAGGCACCACCACCCCCCTGGGGAGCACCAAACACCCTCTCCCTACCTCAGCCATCCACCGGGACATAGGCCTAGCGGCTTTGGGCCACGCTGCAGGGGCAGGAACCGACTGAGGGGCCAGTGGGTAACGGCTCGGCCCCTCAGAGCCCCCTCAAATCCCCTCAGAGACCCCCAGAGACCCCTCAAATCTCCTCAGGGCCCCTCAGAGACCCCTCAAATCCCCTCAGGGCCCCCCCAAATCCCCTCAGAGACCCCCCAAATCCCCTCAGAGACCCTCAGAGATCCCCCAAATCCCCTCAGGGCCCCCCCACATCCCCTCAGGGCCCCTCAGAGACCCCTCAAATCCCCTCAGGGCCCTCCCAAATCCCCTCAGGGCCCCCCAGAGACCCCCCAAATCCCCTCAGGGCCCCTCATGGCCCCCCCAAATCCCCTCAGGGCCCCTCAGAGACCCCCCAAATCCCCTCAGAGACCCCTTAAATCCCCTCAGGGCCCCCCAGACACCCCTCAAATCCCCTCATGGCCCCTCAGACACCCCTCAAATCCCCTCAGACACCTCTCAAATCCCCTCAGGGCCCCCCAGAGACCCCTCAAATCCCCTCAGGGCCCCCCCAAGTCCCCTCAGGGCCCCTCAGAGACCCCCCAAATCCCCTCAGGGCCCCTCCAAATCCCCTCAGGGCCCCTCAGAGACCCCCCAAATCCCCTCAGGGCCCCCCCACATCCCCTCAGGGCCCCTCAGAGACCCCTCAAATCCCCTCAGGGCCCTCCCAAATCCCCTCAGGGCCCCCCAGAGACCCCCCAAATCCCCTCAGGGCCCCTCATGGCTCCCCCAAATCCCCTCAGGGCCCCTCAGAGACCCCCCAAATCCCCTCAGAGACCCCTTAAATCCCCTCAGGGCCCCCCAGACACCCCTCAAATCCCCTCAGGGCCCCTCAGACACCCCTCAAATCCCCTCAGACACCTCTCAAATCCCCTCAGGGCCCCCCCAAATCCCCTCAGGGCCCCCCAGAGACCCCTCAAATCCCCTCAGGGCCCCCCCAAGTCCCCTCAGGGCCCCTCAGAGACCCCCCAAATCCCCTCAGGGCCCCTCCAAATCCCCTCAGGGCCCCTCAGAGACCCCCCAAATCCCCTCAGAGACCCCTCAAATCCCCTCAGAGACCCCTCAAATCCCCTCAGGGCCCCCCAGAGACCCCTCAAATCCCCTCAGGGCCCCTCCAAATCCCCTCAGGGCCCCTCAGAGACCCCCCAAATCCCCTCAGGGCCCCTCAGAGACCCCCCAAATCCCCTCAGGGCCCCCCCAAATCCCCTCAGGGCCCCCCAGAGACCCCCCAAATCCCCTCAGGGCCCCCCAGAGACCCCTCAAATCCCCTCAGGGCCCCCCAGAGACCCCCCAAATCCCCTCAGGGCCCCTCAGAGACCCCTCAGCCCCCCCCAGATCCCCTCAGGAGCCCCCAGGGCTTCTCAGAGCCCCCTCAGGGCCCCTCAGGCACGGCGGGAGCGGCCGCAGGGCCTCACCTTCCGACACCGAGCCCTCTGCCGCCTCCTCCTCCTCCTTATCATCATCATCATCATCCTCTTCTTCTTCTTCTTCTTTTTCCTCCTCCTCCTCCTCCTCCTCCTCCCCCCATGCCCCTCTCCCTCCCCTCATGGCCTCCCTCAGCCCTCAGCGCCCACCCCCGAGCCGGCGCAGCGCGCATGCGCAGTGAGCCAGTCAGTCAGCCAGTCAGTCAGGGGCCGTTTATTGAGGCGCGGGCCGCGCATGCGCAGTGCCCGGCGGCACCGCCTCCAGCGCGTCTCCTAGGAGACGGGCCAGAGCCAGGGCGGCGTCGGGGCAGGCCCCGGGGACACCACCGGGAGCACCGGGGACACCGGGGCAGGGCGCAGGAACGGCGCAGGAGGGCGGCGAGAGGCTGTCGGCCAAGGCGCGGAGCTGTGCGGCCAGCCGGCTGAGCGCTGGGCTGTGAGGCGCTGCCGGGCCTGTCCCGCGAGGCCTGTCCCGCAGGTAGGCCGCCTCCTCCTCCCTGAGGCGGACACGGCGCTGAGGGGCGGCCCCCGGGGGGGCGGCTCCGGGACCCCCCCCCCGAGCCCTCCTGAGCCCCCCTGAGCCCCCCCTCGGCGCTCACCTGAGGCTGCGGCTGGAGCAGGCGATGAGGCCGCGGCCCCGGCGTGCCCAGACGCGGAGCCAGGCCCAGCTGCGGTCCCGGCGGAGCAGGCGCAGCACCGCGGGGCTCCCGCCCGGCCCCCGCCCCAGCGCTGTGGGCAACGGGAGGCGTTAGGAGAGGTGATGTCCACCCCTTTGACAGCCCCCCGCTGTGCTTGGAGCCCCGCACAGGCATGTCACTAACTCTCTGCTTCCTCCTTTGTGCAGTGAGCAGGACCAAAGGTGCTTTGTCTTGGCCATTCTGGTCTTGGGTGTAGCCAGACCAAGGTAGAGGACACGGCCACTCACCCACAGCCCTGTGCTGGGCAGCTGCCAGGTCAGCGTCCTCGGGGTGCAGGAGGCTGTACCACGACCGACCGACCAGCTCCTCCCTGCGGTAGCCGAGGTGGTAGGTGACACTGGGGGGGAGGAGAGGAGTGGGGTCCAGCCTGCGTCCTGCACCCAGACTTCGCAAAATGAAAGCATCCTGGGGGTCCTGCACAGCCAGCTGGGGCTGTGCTGTGAGTGGGCACCCCTCACCTCTCCGAGACATCGCTAAAGGTCATGTCCAGGGCGTGTGTGCTGTGGAACAGCTCGTCCTGAGAGCCGGCGTCGCCCTCCGCAGCCAGCGGTGGGACCGGGGTGCAGAGGGCCAGGAAGGCTGTGGCAGAGGGGGGGGCCGGCCAGCGTGGGGCCATGAAATGCCCCCGCACTGCCACGGCCCGGTTACCCCCGTGCTGCAGCCGGAAGGCTTTGGATGTGCGCATCTCACTGACAAACGTGACTTCTGCAGCAAAGCAGGACTGGGTCAGGGGCTCCCTTGGTGGCCCCGCTCCCCTCCCAGGAAGCCACAAAGCGCCCAGGCAGGGCAGTTCCTGCAAGACCCCAGCCCAGCAGCCTCCCGTTCTCCCAGCCTTACCCCTGCCTGGCTGTTCCTGGGCCAGGAGGAGCTTCTTGCACACCTCCTCCCGCGCTCGCCCCTCCAGGATGTCAAAGACCGTGTCCCCCTGGGCGAGGAGCTCCACCTGGACGAGGAGCTGTCGTCACGGAGCGTGCCTGCCCCGGTGGGGGGGGAGCTCACAGGAGAGCCTCACGGGGACAGTGGCTGCAACTCCACAGCTGCCAGGCCTTACCATGGAGAGGCCCAGGACCTGGGAGACGTTCTCGGAGATGTAGACCAGCTTGCCAGCGGCCGAGAGCACCAGCAGGAAGCCCGGCAGCAGGGAGAGGAGCTCCGCAGCGAGCACCGGGCCCGCCGGGGGAGCCGAAACTGCAGGGGGAGCGCAGTGTGAGGCTCCTGCGGGAGCAGCGCCCCGTGCAGAGCTGTGCTGGCGAGGTGCTGGGCAGGTGCAGCGGTGCCCAGGGGTACCTGGAGGGAAGAGGTGAGCGCCCCGCAGCCGGAGGCACACCAGGGCCATGGTGTGCAGGTAGGAGAGGCGCTCCTTCTCCCGCGCCGAGATGGGCAGCAGGGAGCGCAGCGCCTGCAGCTCCGCGTTGATCTGGTCCCGGCGAGCCTTCGAGGCGCTCTTGGTCGACCTGCAAAGCCAGCTCTTTGGGGAAACCTGCCCAGGGAGAGGGGGGAGACGCCATCCCCATCCTCATCCTCATCCCCTGCAACCCCGTGGGTGAGGAGCAGCTCACCTGAAGGGTTTGGAGACACCGGGTGCTGCCCCAGCCCTGCTGGGCAAGCAGCTCGCCTGTGCCTGCAGCGGCCTGTGGCAGTGGCTGCAGAAGATGGTCATGGTGCCGGCACGGCGCGCCCGGAGCTGGCAGAGCTCCTCTCGCCTCCTCCGCCTGCGGCTGCCTCTGAACCCGCTGACCCCCGCTGCTCCCGGGGCCTCCTTTTGTAGCCTCCCGGCTGCAGGGGCCACGGCGCGGAGGAGCGGGACCTCTCCTGCTGCCAAACAGCTCGCGGCTATTTTTAGAAGGCGGGCTGCTAAAAATAGAGCCCCGGCTGCAATCTGAGAGGGGAAGCAATAAAAGGAAGCTGGGGTCTGTAAAGCGAGCCTGGTGGCTCAGGAGGGGGCGATGACGAAGGCAGCAGGGATCCCGCCGCGGGGCGTCCCGAGTGACCACTGATGGCCCAGCACAAAGCCTGTGAGGGGCTGGGGACATGAGGGGTATGGGGCCACGGTGTCCCTAAACCCTCGGAGGGAAGCGGGGTGCCTACAACCCCCTCCCCAGCAAGGTGTTTCCCTTCTCCCCATTAAAGGTTTGGTGTAGAGGGAGCTGGTGTCTCCATCAGTGTCCCAGAGCTTGTGATCATCCCTGCAGCAGCCCCATCCCATAACCAGGAGCACCTTGGGGTGCATCCACGCTGCCCCACAGTGAGTTGGGGATCTGTGGGTGTCCCCTGCTGCCCCACATGGTGCAGGGAGAGTGAGCTTGGTGCTTCAGTGCCAGGGGCTGCTCTCCCTGAGCCAGCACCGCCTGGCTCCCTTCAGGCCCCAGCCTCACCCTTGCTGCTCATCACCCACCACAGCCCATAATATGGGCCCCCACGCCACCCCATTGCCCCCACACCGCGGTCACCTCCCGCCCCCTCTCCCTCCCAGCAGGGCTGCCCCCGGCGCGGACGCAGGGAGCAGCAGGAAGCCACCTCTGCCTCAGTGTTTATAAAAGCGCCCCCGCTCGCTGTTTGTTCACATCGGGAGCCGGGCACAGGAGCCGGCTGGGGCCAGGCCCCCACGGCGGGCACGGGGCCCGGCAGGTCGAAGGCAGGGTGGCACCAGCAGGTGCACTACACACGCGTGGAGGTCCCCGCGCTCGTGAGGCAGCAGGGGCGCAGTTCGTGGCCCGGGGCCGGTGGCAGGAGTCGATTCGGGCCCTCGCTGGCAGGGGACCAGGCCAGCAGGGCTGCGGCTCTCCAGGCGAGCCAGTGGCAAGGACGGGGGCTCAAAACCACGCAGCTGGGGCCAGCAGATTTCCTTCCCCGGCTGCCTGCTCCGCCCTGAGCGTGAGGAGGGCGGAGGGAGGCCTGGCGAGGGCGAGACAAACGGAGCTCACAGACGTTCCTGGCTTGAAAGGGCTACAAATTCATGCAGGCAGTGGAGCGAGAGGTCGGCGTGTGAAGGAGTGAGAGCAGGGCGACCGAGGGGCGAGCCGGCATCAGCCCTGCGAGGAGACGATGGGGCGGCTGATGGTGCTGTTCGTCGTCATGGCCGAGAGCTCCCATCTGCAACACACCCGCGGGGACACACTGAGGACAAGCACGAGCGCGGCGCCCAAGGCTGGAGCTTCCCCAGGCGAGGGGGGAGCACCCAGGGGGGCTTTCCCAGCCAGGCGTGCGGTACCTGATGTCGTGGGGAAGGCAGGACTGGTCCAGGCTGTACTGAATCACCGCCAGCTTGCACAGCGTCTTCAGGCTGGGGCCTGGGGGGAAAAGGGCGTTTAGGCACAGCGTCCCCGTGCCTGCGGGGCTGGGGCAGCGGGCACAAAGCACCACGGCAAGCGCCGCTTCGCTGCCAGGCTCCCGGTGGCGAGAGGCAGGAGCTGTGCGGGCGGGGAGCGCTCACGTACTGAAGTCGAGGATGTAGAGGTCCGAGTGATCCATCAGGTCGAATTCGTCACCCATGCCCTCCTCCGGGGACGGGCTGCGGGACGCAAGCACAGCCGGTTAGTTAGTGCCACAGCGCTCCTGCAGGGGTTGTTCCTCGTGCTCCCCACACACCCCGGCTGCTCTCACACCCCTCCTTCCCCTGGTATTTCCCAAACTGCTTTCCAGCAACCCAGCAAACCGGGTCACAGCGATGCTGCGTCACCTAATGGCACCCAGATCAAACCAGGACACCACATGGGACAGCCACCCGACCTAGGGGGATTCACACACCGCTCCGTGGCGCAGTGTGAGGTCCGAAAGCACTGCTGGCACCCTGGCGGGGTGGGCGAGATGAAGCTGGAGGCCCGAGAGGACTTTTTGGGAGGCTCTCGACTTGTGCTACAGCGCACGGGAGCCGTGACCTGCCCCTAAGAGGGCGGTGGTCGTAGTTAGTGGCCATCCAACCCTTCTGCAGCCAGAGAAACATGGCAAGGGAAGGAGCCACGCACTGCAGGCAGCGCTGCTTTGCTCTCACTGGGAAAGCTCTCCCACAGCCGACGGTGGTTTGGAGAACTTGAAAGCAAGGGAAGGTGTTTTAGGTCTGGCTTCGGGTTGCCACAAGGGGTTTAGCACGTCCTCCCTGCTTAGCTGGCCCCTCGTGCCACTCGCTGCCCACCGCTAAAGCCTTTTGGTGCCCTGGGAGGTGAGGCAGCACCTGCTGCCCCCGGCCTCATCTCCCCCACACACTGCGGGGCACAGCTCAGCGTTGCTGTTGCTGACGGGTCCCATCTGCCTGGAGACAGGCAAAAGCCCCCCCTCAACACCACCCCGCAATCTAATCTCGCATCCACGTCACAGGAAAACCTGGGCTATCCCTTATCTGCCAGAGGAAAGCCGGCAGGCAGCGTGTCTGCCGATTTATCGCCCAGCTGCAAGCGGCTGGGGAAAGCCTGGAGTTCAAGACCAGGAGACCACAGACGGGGGCAGAGAGCCTGAGCTCTGGGCACAACTGTGAAAGAAGTGAAGCGTTTGGATGCTGCAGCAGCAGGCACCCGCAGAAACACCTCTTGAACCTCCAGGGCACAGGAATGCCCCCAGGAGAGGCAGGACACAAAGGGGTTTTGCCTGTGCTGCTGCCCCCCCGGCTCATCCTGCAAGGCAAATCCCCATCCCACGTTGTGCTCTCCCCCTCCCCGGGTCAGGAGGCAGACCGCAGGGAGTTCTCCGTTTACAACGACTTCCTGGAAAACTTCTTATCTCACCAGGCGGCTCCAGCACACACCTGATAACCATTACAGGAAGCCAGCACAGCCCCCACCGCAGCCCGTCCCCCTCCCCAGCCCCAGGCACGCCGCATTCCTGCCCCCAGCCGCTCTTCCTGCCCTGGGACAGCGCCACGAACCAGCCTGCAGTAGGACGGAGCCCTTCCCGAGGAACAAGACACACAACGAAGTCACCCCGTGGAAAAAACAAGCTGTGCCGTGCTGCCTGGCAGAGGCAGGCAGCTCTGAGTACACCCAGCCTGCTGCTAAACCTTGTCCCACCCCAAAAGCTCTCCTGGGGCTGAAGTCCCTTCGCTTCAGAGGGGCTCTGAAGTCCCTCGTTCTCTGCCCTCAACCAAACTTCAGCAGCATCCCCAACAAGCCACTGCCGGGGTGCCAGAGAAAGCCTCAAAGCTTTCCCAACCCCTGGGAGGGCTGAAAGTGTTTCAGGTGCCTGTGCAAGGTAGATACTGGAGAACAGGCTCCAGGCAGCACAGAGCACGTCCCGCTGATGGGCCGCTTCCTTTCTGCTAGCAGCTGTTAAGGCTCTTGGCCACATCCCGCTGCCCTGCCTCCCGGCAGCATCACTTCCAGTGTTTGACAGCTAAATCCCCAACGCCGGGTCCCCTCGGTGAACGGAAACTTTGCTGAGGAGCACTGGCACGGCAGGGAACGCTGCCTCGTGCAGAGGGCTCCTCGGACAGCTCCTGGCTGAGCTGACATCCCTCTGCAGCCTGGCAGAAAGAAATTCTGGTGGGAGAAGCAGGGCAGCATCTAATGGAGGGTGAGCCTGTTTGAAGTCTGCTTCAGCACTGAAGACCCTGTATATCAAACAGGGCTTGCCACCAGGGGCTTTAGGGGCTCACACGACATCTTCAGCCTCCCCTTTCTCTTTTCCGGAGGAGCCCTGCTCTAAATAATTTGTCACACTTGCATGGGAAGTTGCCACGTGGCTCTGAAGTAAATCTGAGTACAGCACGGGGCAGAGCACGGAGGGAAACTGCTGGAGGGAATGGAAAATCCCCCAAAAAGCCACCCCACAGAGCTCACCTGGTGCCACCAAAGAGAATGATCTTGTCTCCCACTCTGCAGCAGCACTGCCGGCGTCGAGGACAGGGGCCTTTCCCTTTGGGCTCGATCTTCCTCCAGGAAAGGGAAACTAAGGGGAAGGAAGAGGGTGAGGGTGTACCGGCTTGTCAGAAAGGCCTGGCCAAGACCCTGGTACGAGCAGGTTATGGGTTTAAACAGACCACGGCCAAAACGAGGCCCCCACAGACACCAAGTAGCTCACATCTGCCCCCCCTGTCCACCTCCTCTTTTTTCTGGAGGCAGAACGATCCCTTCCATCAGGCTGCTTAGGGCACAGGGGTGCTGCAGCCCTGCCTGCTGGGACGGGAGCTGCAGGTTCTGCCCTTCAGCCCCTGCAGCTTACAAAGCCCAAGCCCCTGGGCTGCCAAAAGCAGCGGGTCAGACACCACGGGGAGCGGCAGGAGCAGCCAGGCTCCCTTCCCAAGGACCTCGGTGCGTGCCACATCTGGAGGGAGAGCCAGGAACCAGCTCCATCTCTTGGCAGCCGCTAAGAATGCAGAGCATCCCCACCGAGGAGCACGGGAGCTGAAGCAGGAGACGGCAGCCTTTGTGTCTGCTGCTCTCTACGACAAGGATGCTGGGGGTGATTACTCACTAAAACCTTCACAAGCCCTCACGTTCACCCCTAAATTGTCTGGGGGAACAGCAGGTTGGCTACTCGCAGATAACGCTTTTATCTAAGGCTTTCTAAGTGATTAGCAAACAAATGGAAGACCCCAAAACAGCCCACGGTTGATTGATATTTGGGGTACGAGATTGAGTGTGCTACGGTGATGCTGTGGGTCGAGTGGTTTCCCCAGCCACGGCCTCTGGGCTCCCCTAACCCCACACCTTTTGTGCCAACAGTTCTGCATATCTAAGAACAATACAAAATTTTGCCAGCCCCCTTTTTGAGTGGGCACATTCAGCAATTCTTCCTTTTTTTTCTTTCTAACTGAGATTTGGAGATGGTCTGAGGAGGAACAGGGGTGCCAAGCACAGCAGGAGGTTTCTGTCCACACTGTCAGAAGAGCTATTTCCCCCAGACCCTGGAGCAAACATTGATCCGAGCACTCACACACCTGAGGGCCTCGAGCACCCATCACTGCAACGAGCCAGAAGCACAAATACCTGGATTGAATTTCCAGAGATCGTGGAAGTGTCTGTTGAGGCGTGCGTTGTAGCCACCGAAGACGTAGAGCTCCCCGTTGTAGCTGACTGTGGGCAGTAAGCACAGACATCAGCGTGCCGTCCTGCCCCAACACCAAATGCAGCAAAGCGGTGCTAATTACCTGCTCTGATTAACACCACCTCCACGTGCAGGGCTGCACACAAGGCTTTGCTGCTGGCAGCAGCTTTCCACAGAAGCCAGGCTCCGTGCGGCCCTTGCTATCCCACATCTCTGCCCAGAGACCCCTCCTGCTGGGGGCAGGGACCCCTTCCCACTGCCCCCCCGTCTCAGCAGCCCCCCACTCACACGCCGAATGGCTCCGTCGGCCTTCAGGAAGCACCGGGGTTGGCGGGGAGTCCAGCCAGGAGTTTGTTTCCGTATCGAACACTTTGATGCGGTTGCAGTAGATCTCGTTGTTGGAGTGGAAGGGCCCGAAGCGATCCGCTCTGCCCCCAAACACGTACATCTTTGTCCCGATGATGGTGGCTGAATGGAAGTCTCTCCAGCGAGCTGGCGTGCCCTGCAGGGACAGGGTAAAGAGAAACGATGCAGATTACCCGGGGAGATGACATCTTGACAGGGAAATTGGAGTGGCTGCCTTCTCCTGGGGAGCTTCCCCTCCTGCCACACCAGACAGGAGCTGCGAGACACGTGCAGGCAGCTACCCCAGGAACAGCAGAAACAAAACTTCCTCCCCAAACCAGAATGAAAAACAGAGACTGACCTTGGCAGAGATTAAGGTCCACATCATGTTCGTGGTGTCCAATTTATGGATGTCATTTGAAAAGCAGTCGGCCTGGAAGACAGCAGGGCAGCCCGCTCACAAAGGGGCCCAGAAGCCTGGTCACACTGGCCCTCTGCGAAAGGATGCTGTCGTAGAGACCTGGAGCATCCCTTTGGGGTCACCACTCCCTGGGAGACGTGGTGCTTGCTCCAAAACACCAGGGTAAACAGCACACGTAACCACTCAACAAGAGGGAGGCGAAGCCCACCTCTTCTTAAAGCTTCCCCTTCTCTCCCTGCGGCCTTCCCATTTATTCAGTCCCCGGTTCCTACCACCACGGCTGTCCTACACACAGCAGCACCTCGCCTCTGCTTCACAGCGTAACAACAGAAGGTGGCTCTAATAGGAAGGAGAAATTGGCTCTGCTACGGACACACGAGGAGAGGTAGGAGCTCAGATTGCTTTTATGAAGCTGAACATCCAGGAGTAAATACACTCAGGGGGCCGAGGACTCCACCAAGCCCACATTAGCGTGGGAGAGCCCACATACACACAAACAGCACAGGCTTCTGCTCCTCCAGGCAGGGGAGATAGCTGCAGGACAGATACGGGTTTGTTTGGCCTTGGTTAAAAGCAAGTCACATTTGTAATGCTGCTGCTGCAACCAAGACCATGCATTTCACATGCTACGGTACTCAGAAAACAGGAGAAAAACCAAGGGACTGCCTTAACAGAGTCCCAGCTCCCTTCCAAATAAAGAGCTGTGACTTTGCACAGCTTTCCAGGGTCTGGCGATAGTCTGAAGTGCTGTTTACCCTCCTCAGATTAGAGAGTAAGGATTTGCTTAAAGGGGTGCTAAGCACGCTGGCAGCTAGTGCAGGATGACCTCTGTCTCGAGGTATTCTTACACGAGAGGACGAGCAAGCGTTTGCTGGAGGGGCTCAGCGAGGTACAAGAAGAGGCAGAGAACGCAGGGAACGTGCACCTGCTCAGGACAAAGCCTCACAGCAACGCTGCGGGTTGGAAAGTGATTTTTCTGGTGCTCTTCTCAGCTAATTTAAAATAAATTTACATTGTGTGTATTACAAATATTATGCATTTGCCTAATACCATCGGAGTGTTGGAGAAATCCACCAGAAAATATTGAAATTTTAACTCTGTTTTGTGAAAAAAACGGTATTTAAAAGCCACTGCTTTTGTAGACCTGCTTTGCCAACTGTCTTCTCTGCAGCATTACGAGCCTAAGCTGGATAATTAACGCCATGACTTTGCCGAGTTATTAAATTAAACCAACTATGAACGCAAATAGGCCCCTGTGTCCTGCTCCTGCTGGTGTCCTGGGCAGGAATACCCTCCCTCCCAAGGGATGGCCAAATAGCTCTTTCAGGGACTACTCACCAGCTGCTCGTAGCCTCCGAAGATAAACATGCTCTTGGCCAGGACACAAGCCGAGTGCCCATCTCTCGCCCCTGGGACCATTCCAGACACCTTTGGCGTGAACCACTTGTGCGTGTCTGCAACAAAACAGGGGCACAACGCTAAGAAAGCACAGCAGATGCGGGGATGGGGTAGCCTTTTGCAACCGTTCCTCGTTTCTGAGGCAGAAATCCTCCTCCTTTTCATACACAGCCTCCCCCACAGAGACCACAAGCTCCTTCAGGCACGGCTACCTGCCCGAGCCTCCAGAGGGGCACGGTGGCAGAGCTCCTCAGCACCCAGGCACGGCTGCTGGCACTGCCCCGCCTGACAAACAGCTCGAGTTTTGCCTGTGGTTAGCACAGCGCTGCTTGAGCAATGGTATTTGGACTGAATCTCCTGCAAAGCCTACTCGTGAGTCATTAATCAGCCCTGCATTTACAGCTTCAATTGCAGGGAGGCAACGACGCTAAGTGGCCCTGGTGACCTCACGGCTCGGAGATGCCGCCGAACCGAGGAAAAGCAGTGCTCCACAACCCAGCCAGAAGCCACTGAACCACAGGCTCGCCGTGTCAACAGGGTGACTGTGCACGTCCTCACCTCTGCAGCACAGCTCTCCCTGTCTTATCCGCTCCTCTTGTCACCTTCTCATCCCCTCTCCAAGGGGAGCCTTCCCTGCCCTCCGCGGTTCCTTCAGCCCTGCTCCCCAGCCAGCGGCAGCCCACGCGCTCCAGTGACCGGCCTGAATTCGACGAGGACTTTAAACCCAGCCAGAGCTGTTCTCCATGCAGGGCAGCGTGGAGCTAAGCCAGCAGCTCCCTGCCAAGCATAAACAGGCACCTGTCCCACGAGCCCACAGAGAGGCACAGATAAGCCTGGAGGCAGCAGGAGACGTTCCCCCCCCGCCCTCCCTGACTGCTCCGAGCTGCCAGCAGCAGTGCTTATTTCAGGAAGCGGTAAAATTGGAGCCCGAGCAGCATTCTTCGTGAGGATAACTTCTCAGGGCTTGGCCCGTGGCCACAGCCGTCCACCTAGGCTCCAGCTGGAACCGCACAAAGGGGCTCGCAAGGTCAACAAAATCCCTGGGCAGCCAGCAAGCGCGAAAGCTGCGACAGCTATCGAGTTCCCTGCCTCGGTGGGGCCGCTTCCAAGCCCAGCCAGAGCCTGCCCCAGCGTAACGTGTCAGATTAGAGAGGGGAGAGGCCTCAGCTCGCTGCCTCCAGGCCTGGAGGACAAAGCTGTGCCGGGCCAGGGCTCTGTGCAGCGAGGTGACTGATACAATGGGGCTGAAACAGCCCGAGGGCTGCCAGCAGCACTTTCCAGGATTGGCACGGGACGGGCACAGTGTGTACAGACAGCTGTCGACCAGGACTTAGGGCTGGCCTTCTCGGTCAATTTTCACTTAATGCTAAAGTGCTGGAGTTGGCGGGGACGCCGGGCAGCGCCCACTGCCAGGCTTCTGTGCACGCAGCAATTCGCTGGTGGCTTCTCAGCTCCGCGTGGCAGGGGAAGGGAGAAACCCTGCGCCCAGAGAGCAGCTTCAAGCTTCAGAACACCTCCTGGTGATGAAAGGAATCAAGCACCGGCAGTTTCCCAGCGAGCCAGTTAGTGGTCAGCATTTACGTGGACTCGCCCCCGGGATCCAGGGGTACCCTGCCCTTTTCCTGGCATGCCCGTACACCCACCTCCTGCTGGCTCCCGTCCTTCCCAGGCATTCCAGCAGCATAAGAAACCGACTGGAAGTCTCGAGGAGTTTATCTTTCAGGCTTATCTAGCTGGGCTCACGCCTGCCCTCATTGTTCCATCCTGTCCTTGGAGAGACCAAGGGACAGGGAAACAAGCTGGGGAGCAACGTGGAGGGGCAGGGAAAAGGTCTCCTCGAGCGCAGCTGTGACGAGGAAGAGCAAGCAGCTGGAACTTACTGACATCGAAGGCATAGAGCACGTTGCAGGCTCCCTCCGTGTCGTTGCGACCGCCCCAGATGTAGACAGTGTCGTCTATGAGCACCGCCGAGTGCCCGTACCTCATGTAGGGCACCTCTCTCACTTGGTCTCGGCTGTTTGTCCACACTGGAGGCAGCTTGATCCAGCGCAGGGACACTGAAAGCACAAGTTTGAGCCCGTGTCAGATGCCAAACCCACCGTGCGTGCTCACCAGCCTACCCATCCCGGATAAGTGAGCATCTGTGAGAGCAGAAAGCCCGATATTTCTTTTCCCCTGGCCACAATATGAGTTCAGGAGAGACCTGCAGGAAGCACAGAGCACTGGGGGACTCTGGGCAGAAACAGCTTTGGTTCTGCATCAGCCACGCTCAGGAGATTGCTACTCTTGTTCATCCTAGACCATGAGTGAAGGTACAACCACCGCCCCCACGCAAAGCCACCACACACACCCTACCAAAACGGGAAAGAAAAGGAGGGAGGTGATAATGAATGCAGACACTGCTTCAGACTAGTGACATTTCTGGAGAAGACGCTCAGATCGCTGAGGGAACGGGCGGCACGGGAATAAGTCACTGCAGCAACAGGCAAGGCAAGACACCTGAAGACATCATTTGGACTTGTGGGAGCACGTTCTAAATAAAACGACACGGCAGCTTTGTAGGAACAATGGTTTGTCTTTAAAAAAAAAAGGAATAATGAGTAACTGTAGACCCGACAGCTGTGCCTCTTTTATCCGTGTCCATTCTCCATTTCCTTCTGCTAACCTTGGGGTACAACTGGGAGCTCCCTGTGCTTACAGGTTCCCCTCGCTGGGAGCCTGCAAGTCACGTTTACCAGCAGTCAGGGCACTCAGTGTGTGTTGCAGGGCTTAATGACACTGCGGGAGGCACCGCGAGCGTTGCATGGCCATTACACGGCAGCACCCAGGCACCCTCCCTCCAATTTTGGTTGCTGCCTGGAGGTGCCATAGCCAAGACCAGCTAGATGTGTCACCGTGGCGAGGGGAAGAGAGCCATCCCCTGAAATACCAGGGCAGGGAAAGGGAAGGGATCAGGACTCTTAAAAGCTGAACACCCACCTCAGAGGTGGGAAGGGCACTGAGGAGGCACAGCCAATGTTAAAAGTCCAGCAAGGCAGGACGCTGGCGTTCCTCCCCTTCAGGCCACTGCAGGAGATCGCTCAGGACCCAGGCCACCTCAACAACCCCCCGTAACCACACATTTCATCCACCACCCCGCGAGCTGCTGGCTGCTCCCGGGTCAGACTGGGAGCAGTGAACTCGCTGCACCCCGATCTGCACGCTGCCAGCGTGCCCTTGGTTCCCCTCTTGCCCCTGCTCAGCTGAAGCCATGCAAGCATCAGGGCAATTTTTCAGCCTAATTATAGGGAGGCACTTTATGGGGTGGCTCAGTGATCTCTTCAGTTCAAAGAGCAGGGAGTGAAGAAACGCGGCCTCTCCCAGCACAGCCGTGGCTCCGATTCAGCCTCCTGACACGTCCTGGCTACCCTACAAGAATGACTCCAGCTCCGGTTGCTTTGCTAAGCCGCACGGTGAGCCTGGATATCTACCAGCTAGCTGCTGCCAGCACGGGAATGCCTCCACACACCCCTGCTGACTCCACGGTGGCACTCAGCTGTCCCACAGGGAACCAGCCCGAGAGCCTAAAGCCCAGGGACTGGGCTCTGTGCGCCCAGTGCACCCTGCCCTGTCTGTGCCAGGGGTGGCTGCAAATTGGAAACTGGATGGGGGACACCGGCTAAACGGTGCCTCTTTGTGAGCTAAAGCAAGCAAAAAGAGCAAGGGCAGAGCGATACGGCTACGTGGTTACTTCTGGTCAGCCCTTCTCCTCGCAGCCTGCTGAACCACAGCCCCTGAGGCTGAAAGCACGGCGCTGCAGGAGGGAGGAGGCGTTTACCTGCGTTAAAAACGTGGACGTCGATCTGCCGCAGGGTCTCATAGTCCTCTCCGGAGCAGTACCCGCCGAAGGAATACACCTTGTGGCCCACGGCCACGGCCGCGTGGTTCACCCTGCGCGGCCCGCCTTCCAGGTGCACTGCCCACCGTAACATTCCTCCCCGTCCCCGCCGGCCAGGCCGTCCTCAGGGCCCCCAGCGCCGCGGCCTCATGCTTCCCGGGCCCCCGCCATGCCCCGCGGGCGTCACCCGGCCCTGTAACAAAGACACGGCGCTGAAATGACACCATCCACCTCGCGGGTCTCCCTCTGCCTTCCTTGGAGGCCAGCTATGAAGGTCACATTGCTGCGTCCTCCGGCCGCAGGCAGCTTTGCTCCCCGCTGGGGAAGGAGAGGCAGCGCGGGCACTGTAACCCGAGCGAGGGGAGGAAGAGCGAGCAGAGATGTCCTCGCACCAAAAAAAAAATAAATCCAGCGTGGGGCGGCTGTGCGGGCTGCCCAAGCCGAGCTGTTTTTGAGAAGGCAGCTGAGCGCCGTGCGCCCGGCCGTGCCCTCGCCGTGCACACACCATGGACGTGCCAGAACGATTTGTCCGCATGAATGAAGGCACGCGGGGAGAGCCAATTGTGAAGGTGAAAAGAACAGAGCCAGAGGGAAGAGAGCGCGCTCCTCGGATCAGCTGTGAGAACGCCAGAGGAAGGAAAAAGGCAGGGAAGCAAAAAACCCCAAAAGAACAGCTTCCCCCCTCAAAGCAGGAGTCCCCAGCAGGAGGGTGCACTGCGTTTGCATTCAGGCTCTGGTCTGGCTCTCCACTCGGGGTCGGGAGAAGTCCCTTCTCCCCCACAGGGAACGCTGTGCACCGCGTTAACTCACGCGTCAGACAGATGGCTGGGATCAGCTCGCGCAGAAGTCACCGTGGCCGAGCTCCGCGGAGGTTCCCCTTCGGATCCAAGGATCTGCAGCGCGGTCCTGCCCAGGCACTTCTGCAGAAGGAGATCTGTGACCTGTCAGCAGCTTGCCCCCAGCTGAAAAACAGCCATTAGAGGAGAAGTCAGCGTTGCAGGCAGCCCGAAGAATAATTCCCTTCCTAGCTGCTCGCTCCTCGGCGCGCTGCCCCCACGCCCAATTTCAGCATTCGCCGAACGCCAAGCAGTGCGCGCGGACGCCTCGGAAAGATGACTAAAATTCCTACACGTTTTCTCAGCCCCTTTTTTTGGAAAGCGCTAACTTTTCGCAGGGAGAGCTCTCCTCCCGGAGGAGCTGAGGAGCAGCTGGTGCGCCATGTGGAGCGCAGCCAGGCGGCCCTGCAGACGAGCAGGGCCACAGCTCCCCGCCCGGGCACCCGCACGGCCCAGCAGCACGCTCCTGCCTTATCTCCAGCTCCTCAGGGCCGGAGATAAAGTTGTGGCGAGGGCACAAAGGCCAAGTCTGAGCAGAGAGCTCCCTGCAGACCTGCGCCGAGGCGTCCCTCCCGCGGAGCCACTTCTCCCTGCAGCGCCCACCTTCTCATTGCTATTTTTTTCCTCCTTCAAGCCAGGCAGCAGCTCTGGCACGAGCCCTCCACAAGCTGCAGAAGGGAGAGTTTCCATGGAGACCACCAAAGTCACCTTTTAGGCTCTCCCAGAGGCTTCCCCTACCCGTTTTATTTATCCTCCCCAGCCGGGAGCTGCCACCGAACCCAACCAGCGGCTGCTCTCCTCCAAGCCACCCCTGGGCTGAGCGGCTCCGTAGGAGGCTCCTGAAGTAGCTCAAGGGGACTCGAGCGGCCGTGTCAACGCTGCCAGAGCTCTTCAGGAGGCCCAGAGAGGAGGAGGAAGGAGGGGAGGACACGCGTCACCTTGTCACCTCTCGGGTCCTGCCGCTTGCCATGTCACCGCCGCGAGCCGGCTGCCCTGCCCGCACGGTGTCACCGCCCGGATTAGTCACGGGAAGGCAGGAAACGAAGGGGATGCATCCTGAGACGTTAATCTGCTCTTAAGGCCCTGGCTACACACCGCGGGGTGCTGCAACGTGGAGGCTGCGGCGGGTGTCACAGCGCCACTTCCTACCACGATTGCTCAAGGCCCGGCTTAGCCAAAAAGTTTTTCCAGAGATCAACCCCAAGGGCAGCTGACACGCGCCCAGGGGTGGTGGCGGGCGGGACGGCTCTGAAATCCGCGGCCGGGCCTCACAAACATCCCCTTTGCCCTGGATGCTCCTTCGTGGCCTCACACCCTGAACCTCTGCAGCCACAGAAGCGATGCCAAGGGCTGGGGGGAGGCAGGGGGCCACGAGGGACCCTCGCAGACAGCGAGCTAAGTGTGGGTGCCTTCCCCCTAACCCGAACTTGCTCCATCTGGGGCTGCAGCTCCTCAAAGCAGCCCTCGCAGCCCCTCTGCTCTCACACCAGAACCTGCCTGAAGCTCTGACCCAGCCAGCCCCGTGCCCCAGAGCCCGACACCGGACCTGCAGGGAGGCCGACCAACGCCACCAAAATAAACACAGGTTTCCTGTAGGGCGAGGGAGGAGATTCTTCGGGACTGAGCAAACCCAAGGAAGCTGCACCCAAGCTGTGAACTCCCCACGCGCCCTCTCAGCGAGCCCCGGCCACCCCTGACCCCCGGGCACAGCCAGGGGGGTGCCAGCAAGGCAGCGGGGTGCCCACCACGCCGGGCACACGGGGGCTCTGCTGCGGGAGGGCTCCCGTTGAAGCCACCAGGCTCTTCCAGTTGATGCCTCAGCTCCCCACCGCACCCCCAAAAAGCCGGCAGCTGTTCAGGTTTCACGCTCAGCACACAGCCCTCAGAAGGCCCCGCTCCCCACAGAACCCATCCAGAGTTACAGCCAAGCACAGGAGGCAGAGAAATTTGGGTTGAAACCCAAAACAGGAACAAGAACGGGCTACGCCTCACCTGCTGCCGCAAAGCCCTTCCTCCCAGGTACCTGACGGGGGCTGGAAACGAAGCAGGCAGAGCTCCGGGATCCTACAACCAGAAGCGTCCCCGAACAACCTGCTGCGGTCCCACGGCAGCGCCTGGAGCTCCCCACAGCCTCGCGAGCCCGGCGGTGCTTCCCGAGGACACGGCTCCACCGAGCGCCTCCTCGGCGCTGGCACCCGGCAGAGGGAGCGCCGTGCCCCCCCCCGGGGCGTCTCAGCCCGGTTGTTGTCCCGTGCGAGGCGGCTCTGGGTGTTCTTCGAAGGCAGCTCCTACCCGGACCGCTCCCAAATCCCCAGCTGTGCTGCTGTAGGAGGGTGCACAGGAAGCCCCAGGCAGGCAGCCAGCCCAGCACGCGGCCATCCAGGGCCACCACGGAACAATTCCATCATTTTTGGGTGCCCCAAACTGTCGTGGCGATTTGAGCCAAGAGGGACAAACCCCACAGAACCAACACCCTGGGCTTTCAGATGTTTTGCGTGCTTCAAATCTCGCCGTTTCCAAGCCTTGCAACGAACGATGGAAACGTTTTGCTGGAGACAGAAAGCTGCGAGCCATCTTCGAGTACCGTAGCCAACCCACAGCCTCGGGACAAAAACACACATCCCCAGATCCCCTTCCCTATGCAAAGGGATCACCGGGCTGCCTCGTTCCTCTGCACACCAAGAAACCCAGAGCCGTTTCCGAAAGCCATTTGGGATCAACCTTATGCAGACGACCCCCAGCGCACGGAGGAGGAACGCGGGGCTCTCCACGGCCCCCCCAGAACCGCAGCACCACCCCGCGCCGGGCACCTACCGCTCCCTGCCGCCGAGCAGCTCCCGTCTCCCAAAAAGACGAGTGCCACGGGGCTGAGTAACACCCAAAATAGCCCCGGCAGCTCGCGGCGGGCCAGGCAGCCTGTTCTATTTCAGGTACGCCCAACTTTCTGTGGCAGCGGGCAGGCCCGCAGCCCGCTCGCCTCCCTCGTGCCTGACATTTAGCCCCTGCCCTGCCTATTTCGGCGAGGGCAGGGCGGGACTACGAGCTTGCACATTCAGCAGCTCCCGGCGGTATTTCGGCACCGGGGGCTTGCGGAGGGCACAGAGCTGCTGCTGGGAACGGGGCTCACCGCGGGGGATGCTCTTGGTGGGGTGGGAGCCTCCTTGTCCCAGTGCCACCAGTCCCAGTGCCACCCAGTCCCAGTACCACCCCATCCCAGTGCCACCAGTCCCAGTGCCACCAGTCCCAGTGTCACCCCCCTCCCAGTAGCACCCAGTCCCAGTGCCACTAGTCCCAGTGTCACCCCCCTCACAGTGCCACCCCGTCCCAGTGCCACCCCCTCCCAGTATCATCCCATCCCAGTGCCACCCCATCCCAGTGTCACCCCCATCCCAGTGCCACCAGTCCCAGTATCACTCCGTCCCAGTGCCACCAGTCCCACCCTCCTCCCAGTATCAAACCGTCCCAGTGCCACCAGTTCCAGTGCCACCCCCCTCCCAGTATCACCCTGTCCCAGTGCCACCCCAGTCCCAGTGCCACCAGTCCCAGTATCACCCCATCCCAGTGCCACCAGTCCCAGTGTCACCCTATCCCAGTATCACCCTGTCCCAGGTCCACCTCAGTCCCAGTGCCACCAGTCCCAGTGCCACCCTTCTCCCAATGCCACCAGTCCCAGTGCCACCCCCCTCCCAGTATCACCCCGTCCCAGTGCCACCCTGTCCCAGTGCCACCAGTCCCAGTGCCACCCCAGTCCCAGTGCCACCCCAGTCCCAGTGTTACCCCCCTCCCAGTAGCACCCAGTCCCAGTGCCACCCCTCTCCCAGTGCCACCCCCCTCCCAGTATCACCCCGTCCCAGTGCCACCAGTCCCAGTGCCGCCACCAGTCCCAGTGCCATCCTGTCCCAGTGCTACCAGTCCCAGTATCACCCAGTCCCAGTGCCACCAGTCCCAGTGCCACCAGTCCCAGTATCACCCCGTCCCAGTGCCCCCCCTCCCAGTGCCGGGCCCCGGGCAGCCGCTGCCGTTTCGGGGGAGGCCCAAACGCCCGGCGGAGCCCAGCGGCCGGTTGCTGCCCCCCCAATTCCCACCTCGCCGCCCCCTCCGCTCCATCCCCGGGCTGCAGCCGTGTCCCCCCGCTCCCCCCGTCCCCCCCCAGTGCCCCCCGCCCCCAGCCCGGTACCTGGCGGCGGATCCGAGCGGCTCAGGGCGGCCCCGCTCCCGGTTCCCCCCCCCCCCCCCTATCGCCACCCTGGGACTTGTAGTCCGCGGCTGCCCCCCCCCGCCGGCGGCCGGCGGGCACGGGGAGAGCCCCGCGGGACTACAACTCCCAGCGTGCCCCGCGGCCGGGAGGGGGGGGGGGAGGAGGAGGAGGAGGAGGAGGAGGAGGAGGAGGAAGAGGGGGCGGCGGGGCCGCGCCCGGTGCATGGCGGTGGCGGCGAGCATGGGGCCGGAGCGGGTCTGTCCCGGAGAGCCGGGGCCGCCGGAGGCCCCCGAGGGGGCTGCGGGGTGGAGCGGCGACGAGGAGGAAGAGGAGGAGGAGGAGGAAGAGGAGGAGGAGGAGGAGGGAGGGGAGGAAGGCGCCGGGTACCTGTACCAGCCGCTGAGCCAGGAGCCCGAGCAGGGCCCCGGCGAGGCGGCGGGCCCCGGGCTGCAGGAGCGGCTGCAGGTAGCGGGGGGAGCCGGGCCGGGGGGCTGGGGGGGTGCGGGGGGAGGATCAAGGCCGAGCCCCCCCCTCCTCGGCTCCGTTTGTGCCGCAGATGCTGGGGCTGCACCTGCCCGAGCCGCCCGCGGACAGCGAGGAGGAGGAGGAGGAGGAAGGCGCCGCGGCTCAGAGCAGCCGCAGCTCCATCCCCATGGACCCAGGTAAGGGCACCTGCCCCGTGCCACCACCCCCTGCCACCGCCATCCCCGTGTCACCGTCCCCATGTCACCACCATCACCCCCATGTCACCGCCATCCCCATGTCACCAGCCCCATGTCACCATCTCCACGTCACCACCATCACCCCCATGTCACCGCCATCCCCATATCACCATCCCCATGTCACCACCATCACCCCCATGTCACTGCCATCCCCGTGTCACCATCCCCATGTCACCGCCGTCCCCGTGTCACCGTCCCCATGTCACCACTGTCCCCGTGTCACCGTCCCCAGAGCACGTAGAGCTGGTGAAGCGGACGATGGCCGGCGTGAAGCTGCCCACGCTGGGCATCCCGCCCTGGGCCAGCGAGATCTCCGAGGAGCAGTGGAAGGACGTGGTGCGGCGCACGCTGCAGGCCAGGCAGAGCCTGAGCGGCCCCCGGCCCGACTGGAAGTGATGCCCACACCCCCCCACCCGCCCCTCGCTCACCCCATTTGGGGCCGGGGCTCGCCGCTGTCTCCGTTCCAGTTTCTCCCATTGGTGTTGTCCAATTTCCCTTCCTCACCTCGTCCCTGGTTCTGGCTGCCACATGTCGCTGTGATGTCCTTGTGTTGGCTTGCTCTGCCCTGGAGGAGGCAGCCCGCGTTCCTCACCCCGTGTGTACGCAGCGGGAGGGATTTTGGGTGGCTTCACCCAGCGTGGTTTGGGACAAACACCTCGTCCCCGCGCTGGAGAAGCCCCTCTCCCCGCCGGGGTGCCCCCTCCGAGGGCAGGCGGCTGCACGTCGGCGTACGAGAGGTCGAGCCCAGTGTGTCTTTCCAAGAGATCAGTTTTATTTAGTACTGTACATACAGGGACATCTGTACAAAATCCAACACTTTCATACTATGTAATGCTCTACTGAAAATAAAGTACACCATATGTACATATGAACTGTAAGCAGCTTAATACTCGTGTCCAGGGGGTGAATGCAGTAGTTAAGTTTTTGCTCGTTCCCTCGGGCGGAGGGAGCCGTGCGAAGTGGAAGAGGCAGCTCCAGTTCTGTCCATTTGGCTGATGTGGGGCGAAGGCGGGGGCAGAAATGGGCGCTAACGCTAGGAACCGAGTGTGGAGCGAGGGGCAGCTGTAGCGGGGCAGCCGCGGGGCTGCGTGCGAGCGGTACGCGTGGCCTGCCTCACGTGGTCCCCTTCTTCAACGTCCAGGACAGCGGAATGGGTGGGCAGCCAGCTGATGGCGAGGGTAAGGTAGGAAGCGTTGAGGTCCCTGCCCCAAAACAAGACGCACGAAGCCACGAGGACGCCCAAGCCGTGCAGCACGCAGCCGTGATGTGGTGCTGTTGTGCCCTACACGCGGCCCGCTCTCGGCAGCGCTCCTCCGGCCACGGCCGGGGGCTGCGGGAGGAGAGGGGCCGTGCGCAGGGCAGAACGGGCTCCACATACCACAAATCTCAGCTTTCTGCAGGCAGCACAGCCCAGAGCAGGGAAATGCGGCCACTTCCCAGCACTGAGCGGGTGCTGGTGGGGGCACGCGCATGCTGGAGCGCTCTAGAAACGAGGTGGCGGCTTCTAACGCGACGCTAAGCAGGCGAGGTGGAAAGCCCAGGCTGCGAGGGGGAGAAACATCCTCCCCTGCCTGAACCCTGCTGCGGGTTGGGGCGCTTGGCAGTCCTCGTCCGTGCACCCGCTGCTCCTGCAAGCCTTCAGCCGGCACTGCCCAGCGCACGTCTGCATGCTGCGCCAGGCGTGCGTGAGGTAATCGATTGGCAGCTGACCATGAGCTCGGGCTAATGTTGAAAATAAGCAATAACCTCCCTGAGGTGTGTTGGAAGTCTCCTGATGCACTGGCCCATGGCACGAAGCAGAGGGGAGGCAGGGTCCCGCGTTTGGGGGTGATCTCCGGCACGCTCACGCTCGCCAGCTGCTCCTACGAGGTGGCGGCACGCCGAAAAGAGAGCTCAACAGGGCACGGGGGTGACACGGGAGGGAAAAACAGCTTAGCACGGGCTGGAGGGAAGGAAAGGTGCTGCGCACCAGCAGCGGGATTAGAAGGGGTGAAACTTTGCACCGGGAGGCCGTCTGCTGGTGGGGATGAGGAGCAGACGCACCAGGACCTCCTGCAACGCCCCGCGATGCTGCAGAGCTGCGTGATGCCGGCACCGACCCCAAGAAGCGAAGCAGCAAGAAGCAGAGCTCCCTTATCCATCACAACCAGCCTCTCCGAGGGGGCGCCTCGGCCTGGGACTGAATCTGCAGCGCAAAAGGCAGGGGAAGAAGCTCCGAGAGCCGGATCACAGCAGCACCCGAGGGCCCCTGGGCTATCGAGTGCGCCCTAAACGCTAAATCAGCACGGAACTAACAAGGGCCTCAGGCCACGGCAGGTGCTTGAAGCACCAGGGCGAGGCTAACTTTGCTCAGAGCACCTACAGAAGCAGTTCGGCAGCAGCAGCGAGCCGCCGATCGCGAGGAGGAGACAACTGAACGCTCACAACTCGGCCTTGGCCCCGTCACGTGGATCCAGCGCGTCCACTAATTGGCAGGAATGACTTTAGCAGCACAAGCCTCCTAGAAACCCCAGCCACTGCAGAGCTAAGGGTGGGACAGAGCAACAAAGGGAGAGCTGCGGGAGTATTTTAATTGAGCAGGTAGAGGAAGGAAGCAGAAGGCAGTGGCTGACGCCTGCTACGAAGCCAGAAGTTAATTCTGGGCCCACGATTACCCAAGACGCTGGGATGGAGACGACTTAGCAAGGACCAATACAAAGAGCTGAAGGAATTCACTTTCCCACAAGAGAGCTTCTAAGGATGCTCTAAAGGGAGGGAAGCAATAGTACGTAGTGCTGGCACCCAGCTTTCCTGGGGGTGGCGAAGCACTGAACCCCCACTCCACCGACAAGGGAACAGAACAGGGGGCTGGAAGCAACAGAAAGGTGGAAGCAAACGCCTCCTGCTGCACGAGGCCCTCCGAAAACAGAGCTGCGCCCCGAGGCAGGGCGGGGAGGGAGCAGAGCCCCCACAAACTCTGCCCGACGCTCCCCCCGAGCTCAGCTTGGGCTCTCCCTGCTGCCTGCAGAGCCCAGCGCGGCTCCCTTCAGCCTCTGGCTAAGGGGTGGAATAAGAACGGGGCAGCGTGGAAGCGAAGCGAGGCCTGCCTGGGCTCGTGGGACAGGCAGGCTCCCTTCACGCACGCACAGCAGAGGCGCAGAAGCAGGAGGAGGTGGCAGTGGCGAGGTACAAGTTACAACGTAAAACCAGCTCGAGCCTGGAGGGATGTGGATGGAGTGGAGGACAGGCACAGCTCACCATGTTCATTCCTTATTTATACATGAGAACCAAGTGCATTTCGGTGACCCCTGGGGGAAAGGGATGGGGGCAGAGCTTCCCGGGCCAGCTCCTGAGCCCGTCAGAGAGCCTCCTGGCTTGAGGTGAGAAACTCTTCTGCTCTCTTGTGGGCCTCCAGGGCTTTTATAGTGTAGACGTCCTGAGGAAGCTCAGATTTCCGGCGCAGCAAAACCTTCTCCTTCTTAATGTCTTTCAGCATCTACAGACAAACCAAAGGAGTCAGACAGCTGCAACAAACCCCTTTGTCCCCGTGCACCCCGAGCCTCCCCCTCCTCTGGTGTGCTGCAGAGCAGGCTGAGAGCCAGGCACAGCCCAAAAGGGCACAGAAAAGCCTCATTTCCATTTCTTCCAAAGCAAAGACGTTAGGTAAACTCCAAACTACAGGCTGATCTCTAACGGGCACAGGTTAGAGCAGGGGAAATTTACCCTCTAAATACTTAAAGGAGCCAGTTCTGGCTGCTGGGCCCTGGACTGACTGCGGTGATGTCCCGAGCACTCCGGGAGGGAGTGGGGAAGGCCCCTCATCACCTACGCACCTGCACAGCCTCCGTCTCCACCGTTTTCTTCAGCAGCTGTATGTCCTCTGCAGTTGGGGTCTCCGTCTCCATACAGCAGACCGGAGGCAACGGAGGAGGCGCGTAGTACATCGGATACTGCAGATGAGACAGACAGCTGGGGAGTGAGGGCACCAGCCAGCACCAAACCTGCTCCCCCCAGCATCCTAACGGCGCAGGGCTCTTCCCCCAGCAGCCCTGCTGCAGCTCTGTGCACGGGTCTGAGATCAGGTGCTAGAGCTGCTCTCGTGAGCTGGGGAAGGAGGCCGAGACCCCACCAGCATATTCTTGTCTCGTTTGTCCTAAGGTCCTGCTGCTACCCACCTGGGGGTTCAGCCGGGCCAGCTCCTCTATCTTCTGCCACATTTCTTCTCGTTCCTTCATCCTGAACCTTCCCCTGCAGAGAGAGAGAGAGACAGCAGAGGTGTGAACTCCTGGGTACAGCCCAGCTTTCACCAACGGGAAGAAAAAAACGGACAGCAGAAGAGCACAGGTGAGGGAATGCATCTGCCCCAGATGCAGAGGGGCAAATTGTTATCTCCAACAGATCTGGGGCTCAGCTGCCCACATTTCCCTTTTCTCTCTGGCTTTAATTTGCCACGCCAGAGATGATTGCCCACAGGCCAGGGCACGGCTCTTCAGCTTGGCACAGATTTTGGCACAGACCTCAAGTGAGTATTCAACTTGGCCACCTCTAAATCCCAGGGCAGTGACCTTTCCCCCAGAAGCAGAGGTGAGCATCCACTGCTCCCTGTTATTCTCTTCTACATTTTAAACATCTGCACTCAAATCTCTGCTATACTTCTGACTTTAACTTCTCCAGCTCTCATCTCAGCTACTGGTCTGTCTAGCACCCTGCCTGTCCATGCCAAGGAGGTTCTTATATTCTGTAGTTACTTCAAATTCTTAAAATATATCCAAGAAAGGAGGGTAAAAATGAGAATAAAGCTTCTGAGCATTCAAGCAGCAGGTACTCCCATCAGAGAACATGGGGGTCAAAAAGCAAAAACGAAACTCACACCTTGTTTTCTGACAGAGCTCTAGAGTCTCTGCAGGGAGCTGTGGCCAGGAGTTACCACTTATCTTCCCCAAGTTCTCTTCTGTTGTCTCCTCCCCAGTTTCTCCAGCACCATTTTAACATGTGGTAAGCAGAAATATTCGTATTACTCTGATCTTGCCCCTGGAAACGTAGACCAAGGTGTCTGACTGCTAGGCACTCACACTATTATCATCTGGGGACCATGGAGATGTAAGGGGACGGCTCCCATGACTGCAGCGTTGCAGTGGAAGGACAGAGACTGGTTAGGAAGGACAGGCTGGGAAGATGAGGAGTGGGATTTGCCCTTTGTGTGAGAGAGCAGCTAAAGAGCACAGAGCTCTGTGTGGCGAGAGATGAAAATCCGAGTGAGAGATTGTGCGTTTGCCTTAAGGAGAGAACACAAAGGTGACATTGTAGTGAGTCTGCTACAGGCTGCCTCACCGGCAAGAGTAAGTGGATGAGGCCCTCTACAGACAGCTGAGAGCAGTCCCACGTTCGCAGGGCCTGGTCCTCGTGGGAAACTTCAACCACCTGGAGGGACAGCGCAGCGATCCAGGAGGTTCCTGGAGTGACACTGACAGTAATTTGCTCCTCCAGGTGGCAGAGGAGCCCACCAGGAGAGGTTCCCTGCTGGACCTTGTCCTCACCAGCGATGAAGGGGTTGTTGGGAATGTGAAGGTCAAAGGCAGCCTTGGCTGCAGTGACCATGAGATGGTGGAGCTCAAGGTCCTGAGAGCAGGGAAGGTGAAAAAGCAAGCTCCCAGCCCTAGACTTCAGGAGAGCAGACTGGCCTCTTGAAAGGTCTACTTGGAAGAGTCCCATGAGATTCCCTGGAGGGAAGGGTGGCCCAAGAAGGCTGGTTAATATTCAAGGATTGCCTCCATACACAGAGGCAGTTCATGCCAACAAAGAGGAAGCCAGGCAAAAATGCCACGAGGCCTGCGTGAACAAACACGGAGCTCCTGGTCAAACCCAAACACAAAGAAGGAAACGTACAGAGAGCAGAAGCAAGGATCGCAGATCACAGCAAGAGCAGCCCTCAGGAACCTCAGGTCCCGGAGGCCAGGAGGAAGGCTGCAGCGAGGAGGATGTGTCCTTGGTGGAAGAGGATCAGGTCAGGGAGCACTGAGCAAACTGGACGTACGTCAGTCCACGGGCCCTGATGGGATGCACTGAGGGAGCTGGCAGATGTGAGGCCACCTTTGATAATCCTTGATCAATCATAGCAGCTTGGACAAAGTGCTTGAAGATGAGTCTGCCTCACCTCCATCCCTGGGAAGGTGGTGGAGCAGCTCGCTCTGGAAACCATCTCCAAGCATGTGAAGGACACGGAGAAGAAAATCATCAAGCGCAGTCAGCATGAACTCACTGAGGGGATGTCGTGCTTGGCCAACTTGGCAAGCTTCTGCGATTAAGTGACTGGCCTGGTAGACGAGTGGATTGTCTACCTGGGCTGCAGCAAAGCCTTTGACACTCCCCCATAAGATCCTCAGAGACGAGCTGTTGATGCATGGGCTGGATGGACAGACAGGGAGGTGGGGAAAAAAAAAATAAATGTCCAAATGGCTGGGCCCAGAGGGTGGTGATCAAATACCTGATGGGAAGGTGCAGAGAGGGCAGAGCCAGGCTCTTTGCAGCAGTGCCCAGTGCCAGGACAAGAGGCAGGGGGCACAAACTGGAACACAGGAGGTGCAACGTGAACATCAGGAAATGCTTCTTCATTGTGAGGGTGACCCAGCACTGGCACAGGTTCCCCAAAGAGGTTGTGGAGTCCTCCTCACTGCAGATACTCAGGAGCCATCTGGGTATGATTTTGGGCACGTAGCTCTGGGTGTCCCTGCACAAGCAAGGGGTTGGACCAGATGGCCTCCAGAGGTCCCCTCCAACCGCAGACACTTTGTGATCCTATGGTTCCCTGATTCTACAGGGGTCATTCATTGCTCCTCAAGGCAACGTCCACCTTGCCCAGATTGCGTCTCCTGCTGTGCTGTAAGGCTATAATGAAACTCCTTTTACCTGGCTGGACTACATCACCGTACTGGTCCTCTACACAGGACACTGAGGGCTTGAGTGCCCAGTCACCCAGCTCCATGCCTCTCCAGCACAGGTTCTGTCCTTTCAGATCACCAAAGCAGGGCTGAACAGTGTTGCAGAAGAGCTCCGTTCCTCATCCTCTGAGATCCAGCAGTGATCCACTGTTAATCTGTAAGGTGCTCAGCTACCCCGTAAGAGTCCAGCTTACAAAGAGAATACCCAGACTAAGAGCAAAAGTCTAAAAGCTTTTGCACTAAAAATAATAAAAAAAAAAAGTCTAAAAGCTTTACACCAGTGATCCCTTTCCAGCAAAACAATTATTTCCAAGGAACGCAACAGTTTCATCTTTATTTTGATGCCACACTGAGTAGCTTAACTGTATTATGGCTGCCCAACATCCCTCTGCAGGGGAAGCTGCTCCCTGTTTCATCACTCAGACTGGCTTTACCTCCTGCACTGGGACACTTTTCATTGCAGTGTGCCTCAGTGTCACTCACTGACACGAGTCTCTGGAGAATCCCACCTCTCAAAGCAGCAATGCCTCACAGGCCAGCTCTGCATTTATGTGACAATAAGCCCCAGCCTTGCTTTTTAGGTGATGTGCACCGCATTTGGAAAAGAAGAGCTACACTGAGAGATGCCTTCTCTTTCCTGCTGCTGTGGCCAACGCAGGAGATAACGTAGCTGCTAACAGAGACATGAGGCACCAGGGAGGCCCCTGGGCATGCTGACAGCACATTTTCTGAAAGTCAGCATCCAAAGCCCTTGCATCCCTGACAGATGGGCAGAGATTATTCTCCCTCACAGATGAGTTAAGGCCCAGCAGTCCCCACCCAGGTGGTCAGCACATTCAGGACAAGACACTATCTATCTGCCCAAACCTCCCCGCTGTTTTCCAAAGGGTTCTGATAATTCCAACAGCCTCCAAGTGTCCGGGGAGATTATTAAGGCACGGCAGGCACAGTCAGATCACCTGCACTGAGCAGCCTCTCCATATACCCTGGGGAAATGGGCTGTCTCTCCCTGCCCTGCCTTGCCCCAGTGGCTGCAGCAGCACAGCAAGGGGTGCAGCGGTGACAGGCCTGCGTTGGCACGTCGCTCATAAGCGCAGCAACTAATTAAGAACATGACTAAGCCTTTTCTGAACAGACCTCTTATCAGCTGGCTGCAGCCTAATTGTGTGCCTACAAGATCTTTCCTTTTCACCGGTTCACATCCACTGGCTTTGTTCACGTGTGCAGCCTTTGTCACGTGCTATCTTCTAGTTCACAGCACAGGGTCTCTAGGGGGCTCCTTGGGAAACATTTCCTAGGTCTCCTCCTTTTTTCTGTCTACACAAAAGAAACCTCAGCTTTTCAGCCTCGCCAGCCTCACTGAATAAGGCAGAGGTCCTGTGAGAAACACAAGGGTGTGATGCAGTTAACCATCGGTCCCGCATTACAGCGCTCCAGCCAGCTTCCCACAGGCAGCCTGAGGAACGCTGCTTTACCCCTGAAACAACAAACGTCACGACCTCAAAAGGTTTTTGATTAGGGAAAAAAAAGTACTGCTTCACTGAGGTTTCTGCATTTGGAAAGCAAACAGCAATTAGCTGCAACACCACGTGATTGCGCGTCAGCAGGCTGTGGCCTGCAGTGACCTCTGCCAGTGAGACAGCAGAAGGGAGCTGTGGAAGCAGCACGTCTCCTCCAGCAGGAGGGTGACAGTGGGATCCACTCTTCACTGAACGGGCTGCAGCCCCCTGCCGACAGAAGGGCAGGTAGGGAGTGCAGGAATGGCACTGCAAACTCCAGGGCTGACTCTTCAGCTACAAAACCCTCTCCTTCCACAGGGACACACACACCGCTAAATAACATTTTCTCCTGCCAGAGAACCAAGCTGGTTCTAACCCCCTTCATTCCAGCAATGATTTATTCCATTACAGTCCAGAACACGTAGCCCAAGTGTTAAGTGCTCATGGATTTGCTTGTTTCTTGCAAGTCTTAAAGATATGAAGGAAACAGATGACATTTTTACAATAGACTTAAGCAAATAACTTAGGAATATTGCTCTAGTAAGCCCATTTTTAAAAAATCCACCTTCTCAAGTGCATGCTCTTTATCCCCCATCATTGCCCTATGTCCTGTCCACTCCCAGGGCCCTTACCCAACTCCTCACTGAGATCTGTCCCCACAGACCTTCCGAAACTTTTCCTCCCTCCTACCTCTAGCATCCCTTCAGAAGGGGACCTTTCCACACTGCTCAAACCAAAACGAGCTGGTAATAACGTGCTGGTAATAGCGCAGCTGAGCCTTCTTGCTTTTTGCACACAAAGGACTCTTTAGCTGGATCCCCGTGGTAGGGAAATCCCACTTAGCTGAGGAATTGTACCATGCTTGCTGCCAGTAAACCTGTCTCAGATTCAGCTGCTAAAAAGCTTTTTACATTCCCCTCTGCCCAAGCTTTCGATCAACATTTTACCAAATTTGGTTATGCAGGACAGTAAAATGTACAAAACAAAAGATTTTCTGAGCACTGGTAGTCAGAGGGGCACCAGAGGAAAAAAAAATAAGAAGAGCAGAAACCAGTACAGATCTATTTGTCCATTTCTTGGACAGTTCTGAGGTAGTTTGTTGGCCTTCTCTAGAACAATCCTACATAGGATTGTAAATAGCACTGTGACTGACTTAAAACGTACGTTTGGACCTTGATATGGGCTTCACAAATGCCCTACAGTTGGAAAACAAAGAATCTTGTCTGCTGACAATTTAGATGCAACAAAAGCTTAATTTCTCCATATGCAGGTTGCCCATCCCCAAACTTTAATTCACATCTCAACTTTGCCATTAATTGCCCCTACGTTAAACAGCTGCACATGTCTAAGAGCTCCTCACTGCCTCCCCTTTGGCAGCCCTGGCTTACCAGGAGTGAAAAGCACCATTTTATTTCACTAAGCCAGCAGAAAGCTGACCCAGGAAAGAAAAAGTTTCCTCTAGCTTCCTGAACTGATTCAGCTCATCAAGGTAAGCCTTACAAGCATCAAAACCAACACAAGAAAGCAGGAGTGGTTTGGTTTTTGTTTCCCCCCCCCCCTTTACTGCATCACGACTCAGCTACTGCATGACGCTTGCTGAGCTAAGATTTTATCCCCACCATTTATTCCTTGAAGTTCCAGGTATCATTCCATCTTTATCGCTGAAAAATTGAAAGTGTCCTGCAGTTGGCATAAAACATCTTCTGCACCGCAGCAAAGTTCTTTAGAAAAGATTTCCTAAAGCAGCAGGATTCCACCGGCTTTCACTAACACACATAAAAACTGCTAATTATTTCCAAAATTCTCTGAAAAGCTGAGTGGCCTCCACATTGCAATTTATTTCCTCATGAGCCAGCAAACTCTGTCACTCCTTTCCAAGCTACCTGCTTCAGCAGAACTGAAAAGAATTTTTTAATCTCATCACACATTTAACTCTTCTCATCTCCACACATGGTTATTGCTGAGGAGTCCTCTGCTTTTTGACCAAATCATTTGTACCACCTTTGTGTTTCCCCCCTGAGTACTGGCATCTGCCACCTGGTACTGCACCCAAAGCAACTCCAGGACAAGCTCAAGTCACTGGGCAAGAACCTCTTACTCACTTCTGCTTCTCTGCTTTGTATTGCTGCGTGCAGTCATCAAAAAGCTTCTGATTCATCTCCATGAACAGCTTCAGTGCATTGTAGATCAGCCCATGGATTGTCCTGCAAGGAAATCAGGAAAGGAGAACAAGTCATGGTGGTACCCGCCAGGTCCTCAGCCCTGAGTTAGCCCCAGCAGCACAGACACCAGCCAACAGTTGCAGCAACTCCTTGTACGCTATGGAAATGTTACAAAAGATTTGCACACAGCCCCAGCTCCTCGTGTGGGAAGACCCTCTCCACAAACACAGCACCTGAGACCATCGCATGGAGAAAGAGATGGAGGAGAAAGACAGAAAAGACCGCTGGGATAGCCCTGCTCTGACTGCGCTTCTTGTGAGTGCCAAAACAGCTTGATTCCTAAAGTCTTCTGACTTCCTACTGGAGAAAAAGGACACTAAGGACCTGCTCAGGAGTGTTCTGAAGAGGGCTTTACTTAACCTAGCCTCCCACAAGTCACCTCATGATAAATAGATAGCCATGATAAAATAGCCATGATAGTCATGATAAAACGTGACGTTTTTGGGCTGCCCAGTGTTTACTCCTGGGTTTTTGTCACTGAGCTGCCCAAAAGACAGCTGTTCAGCATCCCTCAAGAGACGGAAACAAGCATGAGGAGTACCCCAGAAGAAAAGCTGCCTTCATGTCAGCAACTTACGTACAGGTTACGCTGTGCCTGAGCTCTTTGGGACCAGGACTCTTGTAGGGAATATAAACGAGCATTGAAGCTGTTTCTGAAACACCTGATGCAGGGGAAATGATGAGAGGCTTGGTAGATCTGAGCCCTGTGCCTCTCCGGCTCTACATGTAGGATAAGGAGTAGAGCCACAGCCCTCCTGGGCTTATTATGCAGGCTGTCTGACAAAGCGCTGGGAGTAGAGGAGCTATGGGAAGGAGGAGGAGAATCTGAGGTACTCGGCCTGTGCTGAGACAACGTGACTGGTGCTAAAACAGAGAGAAAAGGAGAAGTATGAGGCAAACAACTTCAGGACCTCCTCTGCCATAGCACTGGGAAGGAGCCAAGAAGGAAAGGCAGAAGCAGCAGAATCCCGAATGCTGACTGGTGAAAGAAGGAAACAACTGGCAGAGGGCTTCAGAGCAGAACATGAAGTCCTGTTCTGAACTCTGATCAGGAGGGGCAACAACACTGGGTGCGAGTGTGTCTGTGTGCACGTCTGCATGCACACCTGCAAAGGTGCACAGGTATCAGTGTGTGCCTGTCTGCACACGCATGTGCCTGCCTTCTGGTGCACACGTGCACACCTCTGTCTGTGCACGTTCATGTCTGCACGGGTACGCTGAACGGCATCGGATGCAACAGAGAGCAAGGCAGCTCCGTTTGGAGAGCTAATGCATTCACCCGAGTCTTTAGGGCACCCGTGACTGGTGGCTCAGGTTTGTGCTTCCTGCTGTAATGTCGAGAAGGAAGCAGTCAAAGCAGACCAGCAGGGAGCTGTTTGCAAACAAGTTCTGCATCACAACCCTGAATTTGCTACCACGGTGTATGCTTAACTCCTGGTCTCGCTCAGCCTTCCCAGAATTAATTATTTTGCTTTTTCTGCCCTCTGGAATAGAAGACTTTTTTTAAAAATCTCACTGTCTTTTTTTGCTGGAAGATTTTAGGATCTCAGCTGCGGGCTGAGTATTTCCAGCTAATTCATTAAAAGGAAGTGAGCTCTGCAACTTGGGTTAAATGGAAAAGGAATCAGCTGAGGAAGCAGTTGGAAGAAAGACCAGCAGGAAGTTGATGGGAGAACCACAACACAGACCAGCACCGAGAAAGCAGACGTGGGAGGTGATCTGACAGGGGGCATCTGCCTGCTTGGTTCTGCTTTCTCCACTCCTCCTGTACTCAAACGCAGTCAGGCACTGCAGGACCCAACGTCTCTGGTCACAGAGAGCATACACACAGGGGCTCACCAGTTAGCAAGAAGCCAGAAATGGGTTGGAAAACCTCCAGCACACCTCCAAGAGACCCGCAGCATTAGTGACACGCAGGTATCCATCCCTGGGCAGGCCCGACAGCCGCAAGGCCAATCACTGCAAGATGCCTGACCCCACGGGACACTGTGGTGTGCTGCGACACGTTCCCGTGCTGAAACCAGGAACACCCCCTCTGGCTCAGCAGCTGGTGTCACCGAGTGCCATGCATCGTTGCACTATAGCAGCATGCCCCAAGATCGCCAGTAGGTCAAGCAATCCTGCATGCACAGCAAGTGCCAGGGCATGCGGAAAGACCTACTTGTTCCAGTGACTCTTGGAGTTCTTGTAGAGCGCTGGAAACATGATCGGGAGAATTTTGGCTGCGTTATCGCTGATCAGGCTCATGATATATTCGTTGTTCCAATAGTACAGTGCTCGCTCTGCCACCTGCAGTGGGAGAGAAACCCGTCCTTGGAGAGGCTCCTTCCAGCCACACCTGTGGTGCACGTGGAAACCGTGTGGTGCTGAGAGCAGAGCTTGCCACCGCTCAGCTGAGGAGCAAACGCTTCCCCGCAGCACAGGCAGCAGGGCTGACCTCGGCCACCTTCTACGTGGCCATTTATTCCCTCTGCCTAGAGCTATTACCCTCAGCTTTTGCCAGACACTTCTCACTTTCCTACCTCATGACTAAGCTAGTCTAACATCATCCTGATGGCTCCGTCACCCTTTACACAACACTTGAGCACAGCAATGTCATCCTCTCCGGGTCCTAGCACAGATCCACTCCAAGCCTCTTTCATTTCCTCAGACTGCACTCTGCAAGGCTCCATTTCTACCACTCCTCCCTGGCCTTCTCCACAGCACAGTCTCTCTGGACTTTCAAACATGCTTCAGGCACCAGGCCCACCATTCATCCCCAGATCTAAAAGGGTGAAAGTATGGAAAATCTTGGGGCAGCCACCTTGCTCTGCCAATTCAAACAAGTCTAGCAAGCTTCCATACTGCGATGGATTCAATCACAGTTCTTCATATTTAATGACAAATCTCAGCAATGCAGTCCCCACGCTGCGGATAAATTTCTGCATTTAGTGCTAGCTGGAGGGTGACAAACAGCTAGGAAGAGAGGCATCCGGTCTGTTTGGTATTTCAGCTGCCAGAGAACTCACTACATCCCCTTACCCTGTCATTTCACCTGAGTAAAGAAAGTGAAACTTGTCTCATGTCACTTGCCTAGCTTTGGTTTCTACCTATTAGATCTCATTAGGCCTTTGTCTGCTAGACTAACACACAATCCACTTGGAGAAAACTCTTTCCCATGAAGGTATGCAGACCTACCATGAAGTCAATTCCTATTTGTGTTCTCAGGCAAGCTACAGACACCAAAACTGCTCCGTCTTACCGTATGGAACGCCTCTGAGGTTTATGCCCCTAGACTGTGAGGTGTTTGCACCTTGTCCAGGTTTTTCAGTCTTACTTTGCAAAGAGCTGACAGTGGAAGAGGCCTGCTCTGCAGTACAGGATGCCTCTCCCCCAGCCTTCGCCCTTTCCCTTTCAAGCCCCCTCATTCCCTACTGCTGCAACTTCCACGCACAAAGCTCCTGCTGGTCCTTTGGTGCCCATCCACCACCCGTGTAACCCACAGCCAGCTGGGGTTACCAAGCTCCCCGAGCCCTTCCCAGAGTCAATCCCTTTCAGGGAGCAGTGGTCTTCTACACACACACAACCTAGGCTGGCTGACCTCGTTTTTGTACTGAACACCTGCCTTTGTACCTCACTGTGTAAGAAGCCAGCCTGCCTCACCGAGCAGTTGCACCCACTCTGAGGGCTCTGCCACCACTCAACACCCCACCCAGAGCTGGGTGAGTCGCGTGTTTCATCAGCGAGCTGTGCATCTGCCTCCTGCACACTGTGGCAAACGAAAACACTTGGTGAAGAACAGCTGCAAGGAGCTACCTGCAGCTCCTACCACCCCACAGATTTTCAGCCCTAGGACTATCATCCAGAGACTGCTTTAGCCTGGTACCGCGGGTAGCTTCCTTCAGTGGCACCAAGGAAGAAGCACACTCTGACACTTCCAGTACGCCATCAGCTACACCAGAATTACACAAAGTACCTTCTCCGAAGCCACCTTCATTCCACGGCCTCTCTTTGATTGGCCTCACCCCAGTGCTGCGGTCAGCTTGGTCCTGCTGTGACAGGGTGACACTGGATGTCTCTCCCCATAACACACGGTGCAGCAGGAGGGGGGCCTCTAATCAGCTTAGTTTTTGCTTTGGACGAGCTGGCTCTGAGGCTGGGGCGAGGATTCTCACCCCTCCCAGCACACGGCTCCCCAGTACTCACCCTGGTGACACCTCCGTCACCACTAATCCACGGAGCTCAAGAGCTGCGGCAATACCCGCGCGTGCCAAGTGGGTTACAAGGCAGCGCCCTACCCGCTCCCCGAGCTGGGACACACCTGGAAGTGTGGGCTGGAGACACACTTGGCCAGCTGCCTGAACAAGGGCTCCATGACTTTCACAAACTCGGACGGCTCGATCACATCCAGGATCTCTTCCAGCTCGTTTAAGAACATCACCTCCTTGGGACTGTGTGTTTTCGGCCAGAACTTCAGCAAGCCCACGATCACCTGAGTGGGGAGGAGGCACGGACACAGCGTTAGAAGTTAACATCAGCTGCAAAATGAGATTTTAAAGGTCTGGCCACAACTGCAGAAGAGAAAAAGTAACAGAAGTAACAAGACTTCCTCAGAGAGTCAGGGTGGGTTACCAGGGAAGAAGGCAAAGTACAAACTCTGCCAAGTTGCACGCAAGACAGCAGCAGTGCCCAGGGTGAGAAAGTTACGTGCTACCAGCACAGAGCTCAGAACTCCTTCCCCCAGCACAGTTTAACAACAAAGGCTCGAGACAGAGCGGGCTGGGGCTGCCAGAGGGGGCAGAGCAACACGGGAGGATCAACGAGTAGAGTCAGAAATGCTGCAGAGAGGGTGATTAAGGAATCATTATCCAATGCATTGCAGAGCTGGAATACTCGGAAGCACCCAATAAATAATGCAATGGTCAGGTTCAGCCCAGGCAACAGGAAGTACCAGCACACACTGATTTACAGTGGATTAACTGGATTACAGAGCTCGTTCGTTGAAGGCTTTGTGGAGCAAACTTTCTGGAGCAAATGTGCTCCAGAAGGGAACAGGTAAGTTCGTGGAGGCTAAACCCAATGATGATGATTAAATTTGACAATGCAGATCTAACTTCTGGGGGAGGAAACTATTGCTTAAAGGACTGTGGAAGGAAATACTAGGAGAAGAGCTATATTCCACTTGATTTATTTATTATTTCTGCTTCCCTCCCTACCCATCTGCTTCTAGGCACTGTCAAAGACAGGGTCCAAGATCCTGCAGACCTTCGCTCTGGGAGAAACATTGGTGTGGTGTTTACAGAAACGTTGACTCTGTGCTCTAACTCTACAGCCACTGGATTCAGACAACTGCTGCTAACAGCTACTCTTTCAAACCATGTCCTTAGATCCGATTCTGAGCATCTAAGAGGAATTTCATTGGGGAAAGCAAGAGCAACGTTTGTTTCCACCAAGCCAAGGCTCAGGAAGCCAGCAGCTGGTTATCCTCGCCGTTCTTCATTACTCAGGTCTGCCAGCCAGGCTGGAGTTAGCTCCAGTGACTCAGACAATTCCTCCTACAGCTAAGGTGGTACGAGGTGTGTCGGGTCTGCCTTCACTCCTCCCGAGCACATCTGACGTCTTGCTCACCTGGCAGGCGGTCAGGCTGCTGTAATGCAGGAGCTCCCATGCCAAGCCTTGCTGAGCAAGCTTCTGGGAGGCACACTCTAAGCCAGTGCGGGCCTAGGAAGATCTGGCCTCCTTCCAGCACTGGTGGCAACAGCTCCTGGTGCAGTCTGAGCCCTGCTGGTGCACAACCCCTGTAATTTTCCAAGGCTTCAATAGCCCCCGTAATACCAGTAGTCTGTTCGAAACCTTCGCAAGGAGGATGCTTCATCGACAGGGCTGTGATAATATGGCCTTGGTCTGGCTGGTCAGGATCCAACAAAATGGCCCGCTGAAGGTAGTGAAATTGGGTCGTTCCACTGCTTTCCACAAACATCCAAGCAGACCTGGGTGTCTAATCCAGGGACCACCAACTCCAGAAGCAGCAACGAGCTATGGAGCTCTACTATCTGTATAAGCTGCAGAATGGATTGGAAATATCGACAGATTTTCTATTTCTCTTTTATCCCTCACTCTACAGTGAAAGCTTTGGCAGGAGGCTGCTGGGCTGGATTTCAGCCACAGGAAGTGCTCAGCATGATCAGGAAGCCACCTTACACAATTTGTTGCAGAGGAGGCTTTCGGGAACACAGGAAATGGAGGTCCTACACTGAAGAGAAAAGCGAGGAGGTCTGCTTCAGCACTGCTGGTGTCAGAGCTGCAGAGCCAGAAAGCTGACAACAGCTGACCAGCTTCCACCCAGTACCATCGGGCTCACCACAAACGCACACATTTCAGCCAAAGAACAGAACGACCTCAGCTAGTGCTACTCATTAAAATGCTCACACGTTCTGGTGCTCCCTGCTCCAGTGACACAAGCACACGTTCTTTGGCCATCTGCTGTTTTGAGGTTGTGAAGCTCAGCTCTGCAGAAGACATTTCCTGGCCTCCAGGAGGTGGAGAAACATTTGTCTCCTGCTTGTACCCTCTGCCAAGCCAGCATATAGCCTGGCTACCACTGCAGGCCCGCGTAGCCAGGAACTGGAATATTGGAGGGCTCCACTGCTCACACATTTTAGAACTGGATGTTTCAGCAGCGCTCCATCCTGGAGGCATATGTCTCTACACTGAGACTTAGCACTGTGGAGTTAGCCTACGGATGCTAGAGCAGGAGGAATATTTTCGTCAAGAAGCAGGGGCTTGCCTACGTAGATCCCAGGTTCCTAACCTCATCCTCATGGTTCCTTGGCCAGCTCTGGCAGTCTGGAGTGAACTTGTGCTATTCCAAGGCCCCGTGATCTCGTGCTGCTTCCATTAGATATAAGACAGAAACATGCTTTGTCTCTGCAGAATCCGTCACAAGCTGAAAGCCCTGTTCTGAAAAGACACTCCATAATTTTCTTTCTGCTGCACCAAGACCTGAAGCACAAAAGCAAACACCAAACCACCTTCCTGAAGCTTTCAGGGCAGAATGCAAAAGGCTTGCACATGAGCAGCACTGCCCCTTCTGCCCACAGGGTGCCAGGCAAGTACCGTAAACAATCTCGATGCCTCTCAGCCTTTCCAGCCCTTTTTCCTTCTTGCTGAATTGTAAAGAAGCTGTGAAACTTTCTGGGACTTGACTGACACGCAGAGGTTAAGCAAGGTTACTCACCGGCTCTGTCAAGCTGCTGTCTTTCTCCAAGAACTGTACAACACAGTACGCCAACTGCAGGAGAGAACACAGTGAGATTAGAGCAGCCCCAAATGTGCTGGAGATTAAAATGCTGCCACCGCCACCCACAGCTGGAAGTCACATTAGGCCCTCCACAGCGCGTGTGACAAAGCAGACAGCTGCAGCTCCAAAGGAATCCAGTTCTTCTGATGGCAATCGGGGACTTACGGAGACCAAGCAGGCAGGACCTGAGCTCAGGACATTTGTGCAGCGCAGAGGATACAACGTGAGGCACCTAGAGCCATCTGCAGCTAATACATTCAAATGCAAGCACAGCCACACGCAGGGGAGGGAGCAAACTCAACTATCAGCAAGCCCTACCCGCATAAAAATGAGGCTGTGAAAATAGATAGCACTGTTCAGTACCCATTTTTCACTTTCTAGCCTGAGTCCCAATCTTCTCCGCTTTTCTCTTCTCTTATTACTTATAAATGACAAGAAATTAATCTCTGTACCAGCCTAGCAGCCCAGCACACTGATTTCTCCGCATATCTCAGCCATGACTAAGAGATGACACACCACAGATGACTGGAGCTCAGAAATTTTACCTCCCTGGTTTCAGCAGGGCACCAATATTTCATAAACTTGCAGCACAGAAAGGCAGAGCAGGCCAGAGCATTCGCTCAGCAGGTAATGACAGGATATCCTCCTATCAGCCAGGGGCAAAAAGCAGACGTATACACACGCGGGCCCAGACACTACAAGGCTGGGACAAACCACCACGATTAAAGGGTAGCGCAGAGCCCCGAACATCTTACACCAAGAAGTTTGTGTAATACAGCAATGCAGCCTGCTGAATATCTACAATAAAGCCCGAATGAACGCTTTTGCAATAATCTGCCCTGGGAATTTGAAGCACTTCTCACCTGTGGGTGGTAGACACTGAGAGACTTCACCTTGTGCAGCGGTAACAAGACCCTGATGAGGAACATCTTGTGCTCTTCCTTCAGCGGCAAAGCAAACCCATTGATTATGCTGAGAAGAAACAAATATTCTATTTAATGTCTTCCCCCAGCGGAAATACATTATCTCCCACTTCAAAAGAATCCCTGAGATGCCCTAGCTCTCTCATTAGGAACTTGAGAAAGCACTAACCAGCAGAAGTGCAGTCGCTGGGGCCCAACCCTGCACACCCTGCTCGGTAAGAGCATGTTTCCTCAGCTGGAAACTGGTCTCAAACACAACAGAACAGCAAACAAATATGGGGAGGAGAAGGCTACTGCCACATTTATCAGAAGGCTGGAGAGGGCTTTCACTGTGTGCTTCACCAGACTGAGACCCTCTGAAAGAGGTGGCTCCTGCAAGAACAACTGAAAGAAGGCAGTGCCAGCTCACACAGCACAGTGGGCTAGGATAGCTCACCCACCGCGGGCCCTCTGGGACTTCCAAAAATGCCCTTACCTTCCCAGGATCTCCAACAGCTCTGCAATCCCATTGTGGTGCTCTGTTTCATAGATGAACCTAAAGAGAAGAGACAAATGACAGGTTGTTGCCAAGTGCTGGACCCAGTCTGATTAGCAAAAGGAAGGACAAACAACAGAGATGAGGATTTTCCTAGCAAAAAGCAGAACTCAAGACAGCAGGGCAAGGTGTAAGAGTTTGAGGCAAGTATTCTATTCACAGTTCCCAGATCAGCACAACCTCAAAGAAGCTAACACTCACCAGTCCCAGCATTTGCTACGTATGCTGAAGGTACAACTACCAAACTGTCACGGCTCTTGTGCAGAGGTGAATGCTATCCACACCTCAGCAGCGTGACATAACTGAGCCACCTGGCTAATCAAAGTCTGGATCACAGATGGATTCCCGTTCCAGTGCCCAGGATTTATCTCACTGGATTGTACCACGCATTCAGCAAGCCAGCGGCGCTGAGAAACATCTCACCTGTAAAATATATTGTTGATCTGCCGCCTCACGTACGCTCGCAGACCCAGGAACTTGCCATAGATCCTGTGCAGAATCGTCTTTAGGAAGTCTCGTTCTCTGGGGTCTTCACTGTCAAAGAGATCCAGCAGCTGCGGGGACACCAAGTCAGTCAGTGTCTGCACACTGCCTGGTGGGACAGCGCTACAGGCAATGCTGGGCAGCGCTCCTGCTCAGCTCAAGTGGCTCTTCCAGATGAGCCTTCAGCACCCTTGTCACAGCAGCTGCTCCCCTGAAACATGCAGCCTCCTATCCACCAGCAGAACCTTTCATCTCCTAAAGCATGGCAGTGGCCAAAACAATCTCCAAAGCTGTGAGTTCCTGGGCTTCCCTTCAAAGCCCCCACTGCCCCACTCCTCCTGTACAATGATGAGCTCCAGGGACCACAGCTCACACACCTTCTTGCCCTGCTCAGAGAATTCGGGCTGCTCTTTCAATATAAGACATGGGAAGAAAGAAACCCCCCATCATCTGGCACCTCCTGACACAGACAGACTATGTGTGTAACCCCTGGGCCAAAGCCTGCTGCATGTCCTTCCCAGAGGTGCTGCACAGAGGCAGGGGCTACGATTACTTACAGACAGTACAAATTTCTGGTCGATGTATTTCTTCGCTATGTTCGGCTGGAAGTCAGGTGACTCCAGGAACCTCAGGAAGAACTCGTACACCAGCTGGGGAAGGAGAAAGAGAGATCGCTTAGAAATCCCCCCTCACCAGCGTTTACTTCATGTTTAAATCTTTTCCTTCTCCTTAAGGATTTGGGGGAAAGCTGAGAGGCCTGAACGGGGGCACAGAAGACACAGGAACATGTTTCAGCTGCCCTCAGTATGATGGAGAGTGTCACGTTAACTGTCCAAGTCTGCATGAGATCCCATCACCTTAGCTCCCGCCAAAGACAACAGCCACCTGCTCAGATGTAGACACTGCACTTGGGAAACCCTTTTCCTACCTCCAGCCCCTGCCTGTACAGAGAACAGAAACCCCCAGAAGAGATGGCAACGGCTTAGATTTCCTTGGAAGCTTTCAAGACACGCCAAGGAAGAACAGAAAAGCGAAGACATTAAATGACCCCAGGACAACACATCGTGTCCTCTGACTCATGGGGACGGGCTCCAGGTTGGCTTGACCCTGCTAAACCATGTGAGATCCACGTTGTGTCCCCCTTGGGGGAAAAAGGCCGGCTTGCTTTGAGAAGGCTGCCAGCACTGAAACAATAACTTCTAGTTCTGTCCTAGATGGGCAAGACTATCTGAGGGCTGACCCTGCTGAAAATGCTTCTGAGGAACCCCTACACCAAACCAGGGCGCTGCATCCTACTACAGGGTGCCAAGCAATGCCATTCCCACCAACCCTACACCACCCGCAGCAGTGAGAAGCCGTTAACCAGTGCTGCGGAACTGCTCCTTATTTCCCGGCTATTTTTTGCTTCATCCTGCCGTGACTGCCTCTTGTTCTGCCTTTGTCACCTTGACAGCCTGTCTCCATGCAGGCACCTGGGGAGATCCTCATGAGCTCACTCCCTGACTTCCAGTTCTCAGCTCTGTTACACCATGACTACTCTTGCCTTCAAATCTCTTTTCATGTATGTTGTCTTAAAGGCTACTTCTCAGGACACGCAGCTTACTGAAAAGATCCTTGGTCCCCTTCCCTCTTTGTCCCCTCCAGTTCCCTGTCCTTTTCTGGTCGTGTCTGCTCCCAGTTAATGCACCTGGATCACATCCAGCACACAGGTGACGTGTTAGCGGGTGCTGGCACAGGTTTTATTTTGGCAACAGGCACTCTTCTTCCTCCACATGCCTCCTAGGGAGCATGGCAAGAAGAGACAAGGGTGCTACCTCTAATTCTGCTGAAGCCTCGAGGACGAGGGCTCTTGAGCCTTTGTGAGGGAAATTAACGCTGCAGGGATTTGCTTCTTACGTAGGCAATACAGCACGACTCCCTCTACTCCCAGCAAAGCGTTCACTTCCAGCCCACCTCTGTGCCACATGGGACGATGGGAATCTGCAGGTAAATGCTGCACAGATCCAGCAGTCTGCTTCCAGGACAGCCCTGCACTGCCTCTGACCCACGCGTGGCAGGCCTTGCCCTTCCCTCTCCCAGCACACAGCAAGCCTCGCTTGCTGGGGCAGGCAGCAAGGTGACACGGACCCCTGAGTCCCCAGAGATGAATTGATCAGCTCCCTATCCTGCTCCTCCTCACCTGGAGGTGCGGCCAGGCAGCCTCTAACGTAGGCTCATCTTCCTCGGGGTCAAACTCCGCACCTGTGGGATTGGATGACGGCGGGAGCGTCCGGAAAAGGTTCACTGAAAACTGAGGGGAGCAAAAAGGGGTATGAATGCCAGCCCCGAGCTTCACGGCGGTCCTCCCAGCAGCAAACCCCTCAGCGCTGTGATTTGCCATAGCTGTGCCCACAGACAGCTCCCCTTCTAGAGGCTGCAGGGTTACAGATCGCACGTGAACTCCACGAGTGCAGCCTGGGCCAGGGACAAAAGCTTCCAGCTCAATAAAGGAAGGGGTAAGACTGGGGTCATGCTGCTCTCTGGCAAACCCATGTTTCTCCCTCTCTGTCTCCCTCCCAAAAGCACATGCTTCTGAGCAGTCCCTTCCTCTAACACGCAAGCACAGGCTGGCCTCACGCCCTACCATGATTACAGCCTCAGGATAGATGGCCTCGGTGACGACGTCACGGTTGTGCGTGATGTATTCTACCATCTCGTTGAGTCCCGCTCGCTTCACCTCCTTGAACTTCAAGTCGCTGAGGGGGTCGGAGATGAAGTCGAAAAGCACGCAGCACTGCCGCAGCTTCTGGATGAAAAGCTCTTCGCGTTCGTGCGGAGGAGCATCTGGAAGAGAAAGCAAGGATGCCTGTCCTTGGAGGTGGGCAGAGCACCTACCTGGCTCGTCCAGAGATGGCTCCCATCAGAGCCAACAGCCCCACAGTGACAGGGGGAGCTGGGCAGAGCACGCGGCAGGCTCGTTGTCTTCCCAGAGAGCAGCCCAAAGGAGAGGGGCTAAGGTGGCAGAGGCCCTGCACTAATGGCATTCTCCTTTTGGTATTTTGCCACTGGAAACTGTGCTGCGAGGGTCAGCCGGGCGAACATACACCTCGCTTGCAGAATGAGTGCTGAGCTGCAAGGCACTGCCCCTGCTGAAAAGGCTCCTCCTGTCCCTGTGAACAATGTCAGCAGCGGGCCTGGCTGAGCAACTGCTGAAAACGCTTTCTCCTTGCACTTAAGGCATCTTTAATTGCCCCATTACAGAGACTAACTGCTAATGCTGTGTAATTGCCCTAATGCAGGCAAGTTCAATAGCGCTACCAGAGTTTGCAATGGAAACAGGAGAAGGAGGAGGAGGAGGAGGAGAACTGCTCCTCTCCCAGGACCGCACAGCTGCAGGAAGCATGAGCAGCCTGCACCGAGGACTCTGCACCTTGCCACCTTCCTGCATAATCTGCAGGATCTGAAGCAATCTCAAGTTAACTTGAGCACCAGGGCTTCAATCAGCTCAAACGGGAAGGCAACAAAGCTCACACTCCTTTTCTTTTAGGCTTCCCATCAACTCCCAGCCTGCTGCCACGCCAAGCACCTTTCCCAGAGCCATCCCTGCAGCACAGCTGGCAGGAGGCTAGTGGGACGCTGCCAGGGGCCCTCTGGAAAGAGCCCTCACACCACAGCGCTCTGCCTGGAGGAAGAACAGCTCATCAGGCAGGCCACCCTGTACCTTTGAGGGCTGGGAGCTTTTGCAGTTCCCGGTTTTTGCTCAGATTGAAGCGAGAAGAGCTGTGCCGACGCTCCTTCTTCACAATCTGGGGTCCCCCCGAGTACTTGATCTTGTTCAGCTGGGTCGGAGGGGGAGCACTGTTACTGGGACGCTTATTCGAAGTCGGCTGCTGCTGCTGCTGCTGCGGCTGCTGCTGCGGCTGCTGGGCCTGACGAGAAAAGAGAGGAGAATTCATGAGCTTTTACCTTCAAGCCTCACAAAGAGTCAGGTGTAATCAGCGTCTTCTTGGCCTGAAGACACAGGGCACATTTTGCACTGCTGGACTCTCATTTCAGCACATCTCACCTGCTTCTGCAAGGCTCTAGACCGGTCGGTTGCACTTGCAGCACACTTGCAAAGTGGGCATCAGTTTTATTCACTCCTGAGAGGTTCCACGAAGGCATCAGAGCCTCCTGGTACACGGGGCGCTAGAGATACGGAAAGCAAAGCCACGTCTTGCCACAAGCTGCTAGAATTTACTGACACAAACTCTTTGCTTGTGCTCTCCCCCAGCAGACATTCTCTCCACTTTGTGCTTGTTAAACAGCACTTGCCGGTTAACAGCAAGTTGCTTATTTTCTTGCATTTCCTTATTTTCAGCGGGTCACCAGAAACTCAAAGCAGTGTTTTCGCAGCTCAGCTCTGTTTGGCTGAAGCTCTGATGGTCCTGCCTGGGCCCTAATGGCTAACTAACCGATCCCATGCCACCACACTGACCTAACTCACGGAAAACACGTGGAAAAGGGCGACATCCCGACACAGCACCCAGCAAGGCTCCCATCCCCTGGCTCAGCCAACTCCTCCCAGCTGGCACACGAAGCCAAGGAGCTGCAGGGGGAATCAGTTCAGGGCCCCACAGGGATAGTGCAATGGATTGGGGGGGGAGGTGGGTGAAACCCTTGCACGTCAGTCCCTTCAGTACAAACACACACCTCCCCGGGATGCCACCCTGTAGGATTTTGGGGGAAAGCTCCAGCAGAGCAGCAGCTTGTCCGGGCTCTCCTCCAAACAAGATTCAGCCAGTATTTTCCTGCGAGGAGCAGCCTAGCTGCAGCTTACCCAAGACAGGAACAGCCCTTACCCAAGCCGAGCCCTGACGCTTCCCAAAGAGGTGCAGCACAGCAGCGCTGCGCAAGAAGCAGCGAACACACCCACACGGGGCTTGCAAGAGATCTCGAATGGTTCTGCTTCAAACTCAGCCCCGAACCAAGGTGGGGGGAAGACGAGAAGATCCGAACTCCCTGCAGTTGAGATTTGGTTCAGTTCTTTGTGTGGAGCAGCACGGTCTGATGAAGAGAGGAGGGAGCGAGACAAGCCTTGTGATGAGCGCAGCTGCACCTGCCAGAACCAGCAGGCCCAGACCACAAACTGGAGGCAGCAAATCCTGACCAGGGGTCTCCCCTCAGCAGCCAAACTGGGCTGAACCCTTGCTGGAGCCCTTCCAGGAGCGAAATACATCCCTCACCCCGACCGTTTGGGTAGCAGGGCAGCCTGAGGCACCCAGATGCTGCCCTGGCACCTTAGGGGAGGCGAGTCCTCTGCTCTGGGTCACTCTTCTCCTTCAACGGGGAAGGAGGGCAGGATGTGAATGCCGAGCCACCACGGGGGGCAGATGATACAGAGGGAAACCAAAGATGTGTCAGCAGCCCGACAGGTAACACCGAGGGAAGCGGGGCACCTGGGCTGCCCTAGAAGACATGTGGGGCTGACAGGACATGTCTGTGCGTTCCCCACCCACTCAGGAACGCCCCAGGCAAATGTTCCCAGCTCGGTACACGCACCGCACGCTCCCAGCTTACAGCCACGCTCCCCTCACCAGGGGCTCTGCAGGACTCCTTGCCCCCAGTGCCCGCAGTCCTCGACACGCAGCTTCGGATTTAACCACTGGGCGCTCAGGAAGCAGACACACCGACGCAGAAACCACACAGCCGAGTTTGCCAGAGCAAATCTGCTGGTGGGGAAGGTCGGGTAGGCTGCGCCCGTGCTGCAGCGCTCAGGGGGGTTAGGAAGGATTGATCCTCTCTGGGCTTTTCTGGCGTTGGACTGAGTTCTTGCTTTCAGGAGGTGGCAGGCCCGCTGTCCCCTCTCCCTTCAGTACCTCCTACCTCCGTCACATGAATCAGGAGCGAGGAGGCTCGCTTCAAGTTCCCTAACGCAGCCTCCATCCTTGAGATCACCGCAGGCTGCGAGGACTGAAGGCTTTCCCCTTCACGACCTCGCCAACCCTTCCCCTGGCGTGGCCACCAGCTCCCTGCCACGGGCACGGCCCCGCCTGCTCCCAGCACCCCCACGGCAAGCCCTGCTGCCCGCCTGCTGAAGCCAGCGGCACCAAGTGTGGTGCAGCAGCCCCACCTTCCCCTCTGCGGAGGAGCCAAGAGGATGGGCCGGCCCCAGTCGCACCCGGGGTTTCAGCTCCCCCAGCTCCTTGGCATTTCCTCCCTGCTGGTTCCCACCGCCTCTCCTTCTCCTCCTCCTCGCGGGGAACTTGTCGGTGCACGTCGCTGAGCCCCGGGCCCCAAACCTCAGGCTCGGGGCCGTTTCAGTGGCAGCTCTGCTCCGCTCTCCTGCCCATCCATGACCTCACCTCTGCAGGCACTCCCACTGCAGCTGGGCGCATCGCCGCCGCTCCGCCAGCCCTTCTGCCTCGCCGGTCCCTGGAGCATCCCCCGCTCGCTAAGCTCCTCAGCCCGGATCTGCTCTCAGCTCCTCCTCCTCCTCCGATGACTCTTCCCTTCCCATCCCTCAAGTCAGTACCTGCTCCCTTTGTCTCTCGCTACCCGGCTTCCCTATTAAAAACCGAGCTCCCTGCCTCCGAGGTAACAGCAGCACGCCGGAAGGCCTGGCCCTGAATAATCGACTCCAGGTACTGCAGCACCGAGCCCCGCGGAGGCGGCTGCAGAAGACGTAAGGCGGCGGCTCGGTGAGAAGGAGCACCCCCCTCTCCCGGAGCCGCACACCCCATCCGCCAGGCTGCGAGCTGCCCTTGGGGCTGCACGGCAACTCCTCTTCCCTCTTCCCTGCTGCTGCTAATCCCCGCTCCCACTTCCAGGTCATTAACTCTCCTCCCCACCCAGCTGCCTCTCCCAGTCGCTCTGGCCAGGAGGAGTAACTCTGTCTCATCCTCTCACCCAACACCGCCTTGGTCTCTGACATTATTTCTTTTTTCTCCTTAAACAGCCACAGAGAAATTCTCTCTGTTCATACCTCCATCACGTTCCACAAACCACACCAACCTTTTATTTCCCACCCCCACATCTTCCTCCACAGCACCCGTATCTCCCAGACAAAACTGTCCCTCCAAAGGCAGGGGTTTCCTGCCCCCTTCAGCCCCCTCTGCAGAGACCCCCACAGGAGGTCCTTGACTGGGATCTGCGAAGCCAGAGCTGCTCCTCGCAGAGCTTTGCTCATTCCACCAGCCAGGACAACTTGCCTGTAAAACGAGTCCCAGCTTTCGGGCTAAACGAGGGCTGCCAGCCCTTCCCTGCTCCTTGGAGCACAGCGTGAGGGAGGAAAAGCAGCCACTGGAAGAGGAGCGCCCAAACACTGCTCTGCTCCAAGCCCCTCAGCCATCTGAGAGCCGAGGAAAGGTGACAATTCCCTTTGGCGCTCACAGCTTTCACCTTCAGAAAAGCACCCAGACAACCACAACTCCACGGAAGAATTCAGAGGGTACAAGACTCCCACAATGGCAGCAGAGGCACCAACCCCACCACACGATACTGCTCTGGGTGTTTCACGAGGAAAAACCCCCTCCTGCTTCCAACAGGAGGAAGGAGCCTCAATCCCAGCACACGCACCGAATTCCTTCCAGTCCCCCAATGTGAAAGTCAGAAATACCTTTCTGTGCCTCCTGAAGAGCAGGAAAATTGCATTCAAACTGGCATACATTTCTTCTGAGCAAGCAAAGAGCTCTCTTCCATTCTGCAGCAAGGCAGTCTGGAGGCAGGAAAGCACCGAGAGGGAACGACTCCACTGCAAGCTCAACAGGGAAATGGAGACGAGACCTGTGGCAGTGGCACATTGCAGAGGTGTCTCCTTTCTGCTCTCTGTTCCTATGATCAAAGGAGACCCAGCTTTCCATCTTAAAGAAGGGCTGGAGTTTGTTTGGGGTATGAGGAAGTGGCTGGGTATGTTTTGTGGGAGGGAGGGTTAGACACAACACCTCCAAGTTTCTCCTGCGCCGAGGAACAACCAGACATTATGTGCCATGTCAGGTCACGGAGGGAAGCTCGCAGCCTGAGCTGTTCCCCCAGTCAGCAGCCGGCTCTCCAGCAGGCTGTCTGCACCTCTGGGCACAGAATAAAACGGGCAGAGGCCAGGATGAGGATGGGATAGAGAAAAAGGACCTACGAAACCACCACCTGCTCCAAGGAAACAAACTCAGCTGATTCCTACACAGCAGGCTGGCCATGAGCAGGGCTTGAACCCTGAAGTGGAGCAGCTGTGGCAGGTCTGCAACCCAGGTCTGTGCTTTGGAAGAGACTCTAAAATACCCATATTTTGACCACAACGTTCCCACTGAACTACAGATTTCCTCCTGGTCTTCATTCGCCTTAATTCTCCTCCCTGAGACCCTCCAGATCCTAAGTGCAACATGCTCCAGATAAGACTTGAGCACGCAGGCTTCTATGCACAGAGAAGCGGCACAACTTGTTTGCCAAACGGCAGTATGAAAATAAATAAAATACCCACATACACACGGGCATCCTTCCTTCAACATGTGTACAACGCTCCTCCCAGACAACTCTCAAAACCTGCAGCCACGCTGTTTGAGTGCTGCTCAGAAAAGCTGCAGTTCACCCAAGTTTTTGCTAGTTCTAGCCCTGCTTATCATCTTATCACATCCTGCTGAGGCCATCCTAATACATCTGGCCTGGCAGCATCCAAATTGAGAGCGAAAGAGGCTCTGCGTAGCTGGGAATAGACCGTGCCTTTTCGTGAGTAATGCTGCGTTCAGCGATGAGGCTGTAATACTGAAGGAGAATTATTTCATCTCCAGCTCTTCACCCCTATTCTTCGAGGTGTCCTAGCAATTATTTCGTAGTCTCACTCCCCCAGAAAATGCCTCAGAAGAACAAGTTCTTTTTGCTGCAGCTCCTCACTACTCTCCCACTCTGACACAAGGTGACAACAGGGTTTATTGTGCTTCGCTCTGACAGGAGCACGGAAGCTGCTCCAGCCTGTCAGCCTTCCTCCTCCCTGAGAGCTGCGGCTCCTCTCCCTCCGCACGCTCTGTGCGCAGCGCTTGCCATCAGCGTTGTGCCAACTCTCTCCTCGCAGGGCCGCGGGGTACGGGACTCACCCCGTCTCCTCCTCAAGCTGCCATCACTCCCTTTGGGCTGAATTTGACGGGGCACTAACTCCACCTCAACTTTTAGGTTTCGGCGGCTCCGTGAGACGCCGGGGAGGTGTGCTAGCCGGCGGGGCGTCCGCAGGACACCCCCAGGCGTGAGACACCGCTCTTCCTCGAGGATGCGCAGGGCTGGAAGCCTGGTGGCAGCCTTACCTCCTCCGAATTCTCTGCCCCGCCATCCTTCCCTCCACCACCTCCAGCCTTCGGAGCGCTTTTGGCTGACTTCGGAGACTCCTGGAGAGGCAACAAGACACGGGGGGGGGGCGGCTTTCACCTCGTGCCACCCCTCCCAGGACCCCCCTAGAGGGTTAGGGTGGGGATAAAGGGATGGAGGGTGGATAAAGGAGGGAGGGGGGGGGGGGTGGATGTCGGTGCCCCCCCCCCCAGGCGCGCCCCCGCCGCCCTCCTGCACCAGCCGCCCCGCCCCCTGCCGGCCGCAGCCCCGCGTGCGCGCGCCCCCGCCTCAACGGCCGCGCCGTGAGGGGAAACAGGGCCGCGGCGGGGAGGGGGTGAAGGCAACGGCAAGGCCCCGCCGCTGAGGGCCGGGCTGAGGGCTGAGGGCTCTGGGGGAGCCCCCCGGGGGCCCGTCCCGGCCTCACCTTCTCCTTCTTGAGCTTGTAGGGCATGGTGAGCGCCCGGCCCCGGCCCCAGCCCCGGCCGCGCTCCCGGCCCCGGCCCCTGCCGCTCCGCTCCCGCCGCCGCCGCCGCCGCCGCCGCCTGCGCCCGGGCCCGGCCGCGGCTCCCCGCTCCCATTGGGCCAGCGGCGGGAGCCTGCCTAGCAACTGCTGACGCCGCCGCCGCGCCGCCGCAGCGCGGGGGGATTTTCTGATTGGTGGAGAGGGAGAAAGGGGGGGGGGTGCTGAGGGGATGGGGATGGGGATGGGGGGGGGGAGCTGCCTCAGCCTCCTCGCCTCAGGGGGTGCCTCCTCGCTGCAGGGTTTGGGCACCACAGGGGAGAGGTTCATGAGATCCCACCTAAGCACCGCGCTCAGCACCCAACATGAGGGTGTAGGGCTTGGGGATGTGGGTTAGGGGAGGGATCTCGGAGGTCTCTGACAGGCTGGGGGGTTCTGTGAAGGGCAAGGACCTCCGGGAGGGCTGTGAGGATGACCAGGGGGCATCTCTGCTAGGAAGATGGGCTGAGGGAGTTGAGGTTGCCCAGCCTGGAGAAGAGAAGGTTCTGGAGAGACCTTATAGTGTCCTTTCAGTATCTTAAAAAGTCCTACAAAAAAGCTAGAGAGGAGGTCTACTTCGAAATGTAGTGACAGGACGAGGGGGAATGGCTTTTAACTAAAAGAGGGTAGACTTAGCTTAGAAATTAGGAAGCAATTCATCACCATGAGGGTGGTGAGGCACTGGAACAGGTTGCCTGGAAAAGCTGAGTTCCCCCTCCCTGGAAGTGTTCAGGGTCAGGTCAGATGGGCCCCCGGGCTACCTGGTCTAGCAGGAGGTGCTACACCACCATCAGCTGGCTCCAGGTGGGCTTTGTGCACCTAGGCACAACCCTCTGAGCCTGCCCACTGAGCCAGCTTCCAGATTATCACACTGTCTGCTCATTAGTTTGTCCGTGATGCTCACACTGGGGTGCTGAAAGCCCTTCTCAGGTCAAGAGAAGAAACATTCATTGCTCTCCCCTCGCCCAGTCCTCTCACTACAGAAGGCCATCAGGTTGCCTCAGCGTTATTTCTCCTTCATAAATCCATGACACCTGCTCCTGATCATCTTCTTGCCTTCTGTGCATCTCAAACGCTTTCCAGCATCACTTGCTCCTTCAGCTCCCCGGGGATCAGGGAAAGGCTGACCAGTCGCTGGTTCCCTGGGTGCTCCTTTCTGCCCTCCTTGAAGGGGGCAGGGAGATGAGCTTTCTTCCAGTCCTCACAAACTTCTCTCCATCACCATGACCTTACGAAGAGCATCGAGAGTGGTTTGTAAGGGCATCACCCAGCTCCCTCAGCATGTGTGCCATCAGGTCCTGTGCACTTGTCTCCATCCAGTTTTTTTCAATGTTCCTCAACCTGATGCTCTTCTCCCTCTCTTCCTTACTGCAGACATTCCCTCCAGCCTCAGGGGCCTGAAGGCAGCAAAGGTCAGGAAGTTTCCTTGCGGCTGCTGACCCCAAAGCGTTCCCTTGCAGCCTACCTCGGCGCCACGTGGGAATACAGCCATCTACAGGCGGCTGCCGCACAGAGCAGCCACATATTCCAGTGTCAGTCAATTACAGACATCCTAAGTCTGGGATTTTTGCTGTAGTAAGGGAGTAGGGTCAACAAAGCTGAGATTTTTGTCAAAGTTGTGTGTTGAGGTGGTTTCCTTCTTAACTTACAACTTCCCAGGCCTAGCTTGGAGTGGGACAAGGGAAACGCTGAGTTCTCCTGCGCTTTGCTAGGAAGCCAGCTGACGATATCGAGCTTGGCTGCTCCAGGCTGTAGTTCTGTCACCTGGCCAGCAGACTGCCTGCGAGAGCTGGACTGAGATGCCTTTGTGTTTTCCTCTGTCATCTGGATTCTGCAGAACTGTCCCGTGCCCTTGGAAATGCGTGCTGCACTGCAGAGGAAGGAGCTAAATGGGACCTAGGACCAGCCTATGGCTTTACCAGAGTAGCCTGAATGCCTTCTGCATCTGGAACAAATAACACATCTGGGTAGAAGATTCCCATCAATCTTCTCTATTGAAAAAAACTAAACACGGGGTCAATCTTTTCAAGCTCATCAGTTAAACAAATCTAGCGAGGCACGTGGGGAAAATTTCCTTGAGTCTATTATATACAGCAATGCCTTCCCCCTTACGACAAAGACGTAACGCCCAGCAAAGTCACGCTTACAAGTCTGGCAGCGAGGCTGTAAGCAGAGGTGACATTGAACTGTATAGATGGTATTTGCTCAGCCATACCTGGGGAAAAATGTTTCCAGAGGTCAGCTGAGCTTTGCATGCGCCTGGACAGAATCCCCTGATGCCTGCTGGCAGCACAGCAATTCCTGAAGTGCTGCTAATGCTCCAGTGATGGAGGTAGGATGTGTGGGGCTGCTTCCAGGCACTTGCACTGGGAGCCAGCTGCGGTGCTGCAAAGCCCTCACACCGCCCATCAAGCACAAACTTGTGCAAACAATTTAAGATAAAGCATTTCTGTCTCGATGCTTAAGAAAAGAGCGTAATTTGCTTGTAGCATCAGGTTTCCCTGCTTGTCCTCCCAGAGAGGAGCAGCTTGAGGAACAGAAAGCTGTGGGTGTCTGTCCTCCTAGCAGGTCTCTGTGGATTTTCAGAGGTACTGCTGCCTTTCTCAGTGGTGTAGTCTCCTTGTGCTCTGCTTCGAGTCTCTTCTTGTTGGCTTTTGCCCCCTTTCAAGCACCTCGTCCTCAGAAATGGCTTTGTCCTTGCCTTTTCTGTTTGCTGTGCTGCTTTGAATAGCCTTGTGCTTTCCAGAGACGTATCCCCCAGTAGTCTTCTCACCAGAATTTTCTCCTGGCTTCTTGCTTTTTTTTTTTTTTTTTTTTTTTTTTTTTTTTGCGTTCCTTCAGTGTCTCCTTCTCTGGGTTTTGTCTTTTGCGGAGACTTAAGAGCTTCATCCACAGCCAAACACATCTATCATCCCTTCTCTTGCTAATGTTACTTACGATCTGTGCTCAGTCGCTGTCCTTTGCTTTCCATCTTCAGGTGCAGCTGCCTGTGGAGAACACAGGGTAGGAAGGAGACTGGCACAGCTGCAGTCCAGCAGGCTGTGTCCTTGCCCTATGGCCTGTGTCCACACCTCTTCCAGCTCATTCCAGACACACAGAAACCTTACGGAAGGTGTCCTTGCCCACAGGGGTACTTTCTACTAGAGCTCTACAATAATCTTCAGTTGTGCCCTGAGCTAAGAAATACCAAATTCTTTCTCAACTTTTTCTCTGACTGGATTTTCCTGTTCTTCCTGCACATATTCTCTTTGCAGAACCACGCAGAGTTACTGGCTGCTGAGAAATCCTGTGGCAGCACATTCCCCAGGCTGTTTTGCATTGTTCAGATGAAGTATTTGGTGACCGCAGACAGTAAAATCTCACCCTAGCTTGCCTGTAACAGCAGCAGAAGCATGGTTTGTAGGTGACCCTTGCATTGACCACTCCCATCGAGTCCACAGTTTGGGATTAAGAATGGATGCTGCGCATTGATTTCTGTGAGTGGGCAAATTTATGATGCCACATTCATCTCTTACAATAGGTCAGAGGGATAAGTACTGATCCCAAATGGGAGAACCTCTCTCATCTTCTATAAATTATGTACTAGCAGTACAGCACACATTACACTTAAAAAAAAAAAAAAAAAAGCTGAAAAAAAGATGACGTGGTGATTTCTAAATCTTAACAATCTGATATGATGGGACAGACCAAACAAATGCCTGTTTATACTTGTACCTAGTTAAGGAAGCCTTCAGAAATGCTGAGAATGGCTTAAGGTCACTACAAGAAAATATTTGCTTGCCTTCTCTCTAGCACAGAGCGAATGCCAGTCGCTATTAGGACCCATGCCATAAATATAGACTTTCAAGTAATCTTCCTTACATGACCTTCCTGGTAATAAATTTTCTCAGTCATTTCAGCGGGTTTATGACACCTGAGACCATCCTCCTCATACCAAAGCCTGTCAGGCAGCTTGCAGCTCTGTCTTCACAGGACTGCCCTGTCACTCCCAAGGAGCCCAGTACAGCTTTGGAAGCGGTGGCTCAAGGAATGATTGCCACTCGCGACTTGCTGTCACCACATGTCCAAACACACGGCTAACAATCCCCAACTGCAGCTGCGAGCCTTCCCAACGAGATGCAGGGAATAAAGTAAAAGCTGAGGGAAAAAAAAAAAAAAAAGACACTCTCCTTTGCTGTTCAAAGCATGTGCAAGAATCACTAGTGTGTTCAAAAGCCTGCTTGAAAGTTTTAGGAATTATGCTGTTATATATGGAGTGGTAATTCGTGTTGAGAAAATGGTTGATAATAAAGAAGGGGGAGATGTGGGAGTGTGGCCATGGGGGTCAGAAAGCCCCGTGGTTGGGATAACATCAGACTCTTAACAATGAGGCCATCAGGAATATAAAAGAGTTTAGAGGGAACAAAGAAGGGGGATTCAGGAGACTCCATGCAGTCTCCGGTTTCTTGTTCTCCAGCCATTAAGGCATGGAAGTTTCTGGGTGTTTGCTGTTGTTATATGCAAAGTTGTTTGACCAATGAAAAGTTGTTTTGAAAAGAACTGCTGTAGGAAGAAAGGTGTAAGAGGGGAGCCTGCCCTCAAGATAAAAAAAAAAGGCAACACGATGAAGTTATGTCGTCAATGGGGAGGCAGAAAGAAGGAATGAAGAGGAGCAAGCAAGCAGAATGGAGACCAGGATGGGAACAGGCACATTGATCGCCTCATGAAGATGGGTTCTGCCAAACTCAGCAAACTGCTCACAGAAGCTCGTACAGAAAGTCGCTGGACACAAGGAACAACCCGAAGTATCAGTACAGGCTGGGGGACGACCTGCTGGAGAGGAGATCTGAGGAGTAGGACCTGGGGGTCCTGGTGGATGACAGGTTGACCATGAGCCAGCACTGTGCCCTTGTGGCCAAGAGGGCTAACGGGCTCCTGGCGTGCATTAAAAGGAGCGTGGCCACCAGGTCAAGGGAGGTGATCCTCCCCCTCTACTCTGCCCTGGTCAGGCCTCACCCAGAGTACTGTGTCCAGTTCTGGGCTCCCTGGTACAAGAAAGACAGGGATCTCCTGGAAAGAGTCCAGCGGAGGGCCACAAAGATGAAAGGCTGAGAGACCTGTGTCTGTTCAGCCTGGAGAAGAGAAGACTGAGAGGGGATCTCCTCAGTGTATATAAATATCTGAGGGGTGGGGGACAGAAGGATGTAGCCAACCTCTTCTCAGTGGTTTGTGGGGATAGGACAAGGGGCAATGGCTGCAAGTTAGAGCACAGGAAGTTCTGCACTGACATGCGAAATAACTTCTTCAGGGTGAGGGTGACAGAGCACTGGGACAGGTTGCCTAGGGAGGTTGTGGAGTCTCCTTCTCTGGAGATATTCAAGGCCCATCTGGGCAGCCTGCTCTGAGGAACCTGCTTCGGCAGGGGGGTTGGACCCAATGATCTTTTGAGGTCCCTTCCAACCCCTACAGTTCTGTGATTCTGTGAGGTTGCAGTGGGATCGCTCAGCACCTGGCGAGCAATCTCTGAGGCCTTAAAGAGCCCTGTGGGGCCACAGTCACAAACGTGTGGCTTGCCAGACAGTGAGGGAGCTGCGGGCTCCTTTACTGATCCGACTGCTACGCCATGGGCCCCTCTGCTGCTACAGCCATCGAAGGCTTTTGCTGTTCTGCCCCCGGGTGACCTGGACGTGCCTTTGGACCCAGGCCTCATTGGCCTTGAAAAGGAGCTGGATATGCTTTTCTTTGGTCCGGGAAGAACGGGATACATAAGGCCTGAAGACCGAGTTGCTTGACAACTTAAAGCGAGACATTTTGTTCAAAAGGAATGGAAAATGGAGACTATTAAGTCATGGAACTTAACAGTCATGGAACTTAACAGTTCAAGGATTGTTTGTTACCTTTCCTGATTGTACGTATATATAGGCATACTCGGGTTTAGTATGTAAAGCAATGTTCTGTGTATTTAGAATGTTTGATGTTCGTGTGTGCATGTTGGTGGAGCGTAGACTCCCTGCACACAAAGTGCTGTTTACTTGCCTTTTATACCTTTTATACCTTTTATAAGTATAAATATTACTAAATTCAGATTGAGTTGAGACTTTATTTATAACACTCCTTTTTGGTCGTGATTTTGCTCCTTGGATTAATTTGTAATGCCGTATTTTCCTGGAATCTCCAGGTATGTTCCAGGTATGGGACCAGTTTGCAGCGATACAGAAGAAATGAATGTATGATAGCTGAGGTCTGAAGAGGCCTGTTTTCTGTGAATTTTTCCACTTTTTCCCTTTACGAGAACACACAAGGTGCCTTGATGGACCAGCTCGGCATTCGGTACACAGCAGTGGCAATACGAAATGGGGTATGTAAGCACGGCTGTTTTCTGCAGCGCATCGCTAGAATACGGGTATTTTAGTCACTGGTACCAGAAGGGATGTTTTATTTGTTCCTTTTTTTGCCGCTAATCATTGCAGCAGGGAATTGCCATTTGGGTAAGCGAGCTCTGTGGCAACACAGCCTTGCCTGCGTGTCTGTGAAGAGATCAACACATAAAGATGTTTTCTCGTATGCTACTGTAAGCTTCCCAAAGGGTTAAAGGGAACATATGAGGGGAGAACATAACTGCGTCCTAAACTTTGCTACGGCTGATTTATGCTTCAGAGGACACTTGGCTGAGCTGCCGCCTGGCACCGAGCCCACCCGCGGCCTCGCCTCAGGCCGCCAACAAAATGGCGGCGGGCGCGCAGTGCCCGCAGTAAAGATGGCGGTGCGGAGGGGGGGCGGCGGCCAGCCGCGGTGCGGGCGAGCGGCGCCTTTGTCCCCGGCCCGGCTCCGGAGGCGGAGATTAACGGGGGCGGAGCTGGGGCGAGCACGAACTGGGCGAGCGGCGGCGGCGGCTGCAGCTGCTGCTCGGGGAGAGCCGTAGCTGCCGTCTACCGCCATCCCGGACCACCATTACCACCACCCCCCCCCCTCCGCCTCCTCCCCGGCATGAGGAAACGCAACGAGTCGGTCACGGTGGAGCATGAGCGCGCCGCCGCCGCGCCCGCGCCGCTCGACAAAGGCTGCAGCCTGAGGCACAGCCTCCGTCTGCCCGCCGCCACCGCCGCCGCCGACACGGGCATGAAGCGACCGCTCGGCAGGTGAGCACCGGGGCGAGCGGCACCGGCACGGAGCGCCGAGCCTCCCCGCCGTCAGCCCTGACCGGGCGCTGCCCTGCCGCCATGCCCCGGGATGGAGCCAGCCCTGAGGGGAGCCCTCAGGGGGTGTGTGGTGGTCGGGGGTCTCGGGGTGTTGTTAATTTGGGGATTAATTAGAGGGCCGGGAGGGGCTGGGGTTGGTACCCGCGCACGGCCCCGTGTGGTCCCATGGGCGCTGAGTCCTGTCAGGGAGGGAGGTGTGTGGGCTTTGCCTCTTTTTGTAAAAAAAACACAGTGAGTGGGGTTTAGGTGAGGGTAGAGGAAGCTTATCTACGTGGTTTCACAAGCAAAGAGTCTAGCTGCGTTAGCATTTTTAACATTGTGCAGTTATTTACGCTGTTGGGCTAGGAGAACGCTTGTGCCCCTCGGTGCAAACAAAAATCTGTCAGGAGAGAAGATGCTCGCAAGCTGGAGCCGCCTTCGTGCATCGTTTCAGGGGGATGTGAAGGCTCGCTGATGCTTTCGAAGGGTAGGGAGGAAAAAGATGCAACCCTTGAGGCACCTCGGCGCCAGCACAGTGCTTTTCCTTCGGTTGCATTTTTCCTAAGTGTGAAGAATATTTAATGGTCGCGGTAGCTGTGTGGTTTGGGTGGCTGATGCCAAATTGCTGTGCTTCAGGAACACAGCAGCCTATAAACATCCAAAGGCAGTCGACAGATTTCTAGAAAATGGGCTCACGTGGCTGCTCCTCTGGTAAATTTTCTGAGAGTCTTTCTGTTCTCATTGACAAAATTTAATGTTTGAAACTAACATTTTCCTGCTGATGACGTAGATTTCTGTCATGTTCAATGACAGAGCCCTTCAAGTGTTGTTATTAATCCTGATGGGTAATAGCTATTTGTTTTTAATGCCCTGGAGGTAAACCTTTGGGAGCGCTCTGTTCGCGTTACGACGAGCTTTTGGTAATTGGAAATGGCGCTGGGTTGATCTCTGCATGTTAATGACTGTGCAATAGATCAGACTCTGTCAGTGCTCTGCTTTCATAATAACTCAAAAAAATCAGCGTGTTTATTCTGTTCGTTGAAGTGGATAACTTCTAGGATAAGTGGTAATCGAGTAATGGCTCGATCACTTCTTCACCGTGGCAAATAGCGTCGAAGTACTTTGTACTGAAGCAGAAGTGCTGCATCGGTGGCTCCAAACAGGTCCTGAGTGCACAGGGCAGGCTGTTGGCGTGGTCTGGCAGGCAGGTATTTGGTGGAAGCAGTCACCAGGCACAGCACAGCCACAAGCAATGCAGCATTGGGAAGGCCAAACTAAAAGCAGGGAAAATACACTCCATTTGTGGAAAGTTTTCTTGCGTTTATTCCTCCTTCCGCGCTTTTAAAAATGGTCAGCAGGCAAATTGTCCTCACTTTTCTCTGTGTTGAGCCTTTGAAGCCTGTTTCAGAAATCCTTGAAGTCCTGTATGCGTTTTAAACCTTTTTTGTTTGTTTGTTTAGTCCTGTATTCCACATACAGCAGCGTTTATCAAACTCATGATGTTGTAGGAAAGCCTTATCTGTTTGGAGCACGCTTTCCCTCTTCCGCATTTCAATAAATAAAAAAATAAATAAAATCTCAGCGACCATGCTGTGCAGTGTTGCAACAACTGGTTTACAACCAAATGAAAGCATAAAGTGGAACAATCACTTGCTTATATACTTCTGTTATTTTTTTTCTGCTTTCCCCGTATTTTGTCCTTCTTACTGACTTTCAGTGGACCTCCTTTGACTGCTTCATCCTGTGAGCCTTCAGATGGTGTTTTGCAGGCAAGACGTCTGGGTCTGCTGATCCCCTCTAGTTATGTTTTCTGCAGGATAACAAATACACTGCTGAAGTATGAAGCCTGCAGGAACAGGAGGTCCAGGCAGAAGAGGGTATGATGCCCAGAGATAATGGGGTTGTCCAGGACAGCCACCCCAAGTCATGTCAGAGAGCTGCCTAGCCCCTGGCCCACCTTTGGCAGCAGGTAGCAGTGGGCGTTTCAGGAAGAGCACAAGAGAAGGGTACATCCACAACAGACCTCCCTTGGGGGAGTATCCTGACTGTTGGCTACATAACTGATGACTAACTGCAGTATGATCACCTGGATCCTCCTGTTTTAGCATGCAAAGTTGTGCTGTTATCGCGGCGTTCGTTATGCCACTGGATAGAAAATGAATATTTGATCGTGTTGCTGTCTTTCAGCATGCTTCATCGGTTTTACTTCCCAGCTCACGGAAGCTGGGAAGAGGTGAAAACTGGCTGTGGTGAGGTTGCTGGGATGGCGGAGGTGACATGGTATCGGGAGCTGGGGTCTCGTACTGAAGCGACTAGTACCAGTACTGCAGGGACTAGTACCGGTACTATTCCTGGCAACATGCTCCTTGTTGAGAGGGGTAAAATCAGCACTTGTGCTGGCCGTGGGTTCTGTGTTCAGGGCACCTGGGGCTGCCTGCGTTTCATACAGCTGTTACGTAGGTCTCTCTGGATGTGGCTTTTCATCTTGTCCTTGGAAGTGACACACACCACTGGTTAGAAAAGCAAACCAACCCCACAGTAGCCTGAGGTGTTCACAGCATCGGGGTTTGTACTTGCAGTGGTGACCAGGGCACGTGTACTTCCCCAGCAGGGCTTTCTGTTCGTGTCCAGTGCCTCAGCAGAGGCTAAATAGCAGTGTAACCACAACTGTAAGCACTACTCACTCTTCCAGCAGTATTTTTTATTTTTTACTAGCACCGTATTTGTCCCTCTGTTTTGGTTCAGACATATCCTCACGCTGTGCTCATTCATCCGAGAACTGAAACCCATTCTGAAGAGGTGGCCGTGCATTTGAACTCCTGTTACAAAGAGCGTGTGCACATATAATGGAGATGGGTATCTGATAAATAAGATTTATGTGGTTTAGGTGAGTGTGTGCTGGAGTTAATGTGGCTTTTCTTAAGTGGTTTACAAACAGAAAGGAACAAATGCAGGTGTTTCTGTTAGTCGCCCAAACGTAGTGGTAAAATACAATATAATGATTATCTATGAGCAGTAGCTGCTTGGACGGTCTGTGAACAATTAGTTTTTTAACACATTTTGTCTGAAACTATGAAAAGAAACAGTGTGTGGTACTTGGATTCCCCAGTATGTGTGTTTTGTGTGGGTAGCCATGCCTGTAATATTGGTGCTAGGATGCCTTTTCCAGCTGGCAGTTTGAAGTACCCGCTAGCTGTTACTCAGGTGTTTCGGGGATAGCCATCACAGCGGGTTCACATTTGAAGGGTGGTTGTGAGGCTGCTGCTCTGACCCGTTTTTGTGTTCGGTGGCCGTGATGGTTTGAGGAAATGCATCTGAATAGCCTTAGGTATAGCAAACCTTTACGCGAGAGCAAGGAGAATAAAGGAAGCCAGGCAGGCTTTTAATAATGGCTCTGGTATCAAAGCAAATGCTCCTATCTCACTTCTGCTGAACCCTGATCCTGGAGGCAAACGGTCAGGTGAATATTGCCCTTCTCTCCCATGCCTTCGTTGTTATTTGTACCTTGTTAGTCCCAGCTGATAGTCAGACGATAGACCTGAGGTATTTAATTGTCATTCCATAGTCTCCTACGCTCGTTTGCTGCTATTGATAAAGCTTGGTTCTGTCCCTCTCCGTGCTGTGGAGCAGTGATAAGCTGCAAACCCCACGTGTGTAAGCTCTGTACCTTGATATTTTTGTCTTGCTGCATCTCTGGAGAAGCCTGCTGTCCTCCAGCCTGTCTCTTCACTTATCTCGGCTGTCTTCACCCTCAGCGGCCCCTATTCCTGGCTCAAGTCCCCGCAAGGTGTATTTCGGGCAGCCTTCCTCTGTCTGCCTCTAACCCATGGATCCCACAAGCTATATCCCTGTTGTCTGAACATAGGACAATTCGGTATAATTTCAGTGTGGCTGCAGTCACCCGTGCTTGCCTTGGGCACGGTTTCCTCAGCCTTTCTCTGGAAAGGCAGACGTCTTACAGTACTTTTTGTGTACATTCCTTAAGAATCTTTTTCCTGTTAAGTTTTGTGCCATTTTTTCCCTTCAGTTGCTGTCTTAAGGTCAAACCTCCTAGCGTTCTTCAAGGAGAAGAGGTGCTGCTTGTATGGGGAAGTTTCAGCGGTCACGTAACCTTTTCACCAATTCCGCCTTCCTGCTGGGTAGCCTCTGCTCTCAGTTGCTCTTGGGCAAAGTTCACAAAGGAGCTGTAAACTGGTTCCCAGTTCCTTGCTGTGCTCTTTTCCACAGTGAGTACAGGTCGAACCACAGTTCCTCATCCGGGTGCAAAACCAACTTGCTCCGTGGTTTTCTGTTTATTTATCTATTTTTTGCTACGATTCCATTTTGCAGAGGACACACAGGAATGTTTTGCTAGGATCTGTCAAAATCAGGATTGTGTAATTGCTGCACACACCTGGCTGGCTGGCCCGTGAATGGGGACAGAACCCAGTGGCTGGGTCCAAAGCCAGGCGTCACTGCTGGCCATGAGGACAGCTCATGGCTCTGAGTGCCTCTGAGCTGCTTGCAGGTTAGGATTGCACCTCCTAAATTCCTCTTTCCTTGTGCTCGTCTCCCTCTTTTCCTCAAAGGTGTGTAATTCATGCAGCTGAAATAGCAAGATTCCCTGCAAAGTGGAAGAGTTAGTAGGTGCATTTTGTTATTTTATTATTTTTTTTCAGCTAGGGATTTTTTTCTTGTGAGGCCATCGTGTTGATGTGTGCCTGACAGTTCTGTGCTGCGGTGTATGCCGTTGAAGCCTGCCTTCTTCCATCGTGTTCATCACCGGATTTGCTTTTTGTGTTAAACAGAAAGCACAAAACTCTTCCAAGCATCTCCTGGGACTCTTAGCTGCAGATCTGCCTGTATGAGCTAACATTTCTATCCTTGGATCCAATCTTCCTGTGAGTCTCTGCTTTTTCTGCTGCGTTTGCTTCGTGCTATGTCATCCCACAGACCCTGAGCACTTTTCTCAAGCTCCCCACATTTCTCTCAGAGAACTCTGCTGGAGCACTCTTGCCTCAGACTCTGCAGACAGTTTGCTCTCGAGTTATATCCGAGTTCTGTGTTGGTCTCCTCGAGCTCAGTTTCAGTGCAACGCCATCCTTCTGACATCACTTGGGCCCCTGGGTTCCATTCTGCTTTGATAGCTTATGCCTGAATTATTAATTAGTGCATTGTTATTAAGCGCTGCTGCTTTGTAATTCTTATAAGTCTCTCTTCTGCTTAGGAACTGCATAAATCACAGAGCTCTGCTTGTTTCGGTATACCTCAATTTCCCAATAAACCTGCAGTTCTGGGTAACTCCTGGGACCACAAGGACTTTCTAGGCACCCCCGGTGTAAAGATGTCTTTGTGGAGATCAGGATCTCAGCGTCATCCCAAAATTTTCTGTCCTTTCTTCTCAACGGGCTGCTCTGGGTTCCCCTGGCCATACCAGTGACTATGAGCAGGGGCTGCCTTGCCAGCCGGCGTGATGCTGTGCAAGCTGAACTCAACCTCAACACCAGCACAACTCCTCGGCATCCACTCTGTTCTTTTCCCTCTGGATGTCCTTTTTGCCTCCGATATCCCCACATCTACAGCCAGCCCGTTCCTACGCAGAGGATCTATGGCCTACTTGCGAGCAGCTCATTTCGGAAGATGACTCCATTTCATGCTATAAATGGTGTGGAGTTGCCTAGCCAGGAATCTGGTTCTCTGCAAATGCAGTCCCAGGGCATCACGGCGAGCCTGTAGGTTTCCTCCAGGATGTGCTAATACGGATTCCTTTTTGTTGAAGGCAACGTTGTGGGGTTTTAATGAAAATTAATGATGGTGGCATCGTTTCCTCTGCAGAATCTGCTGCTGTGGCACAAGCAAGAGGTCTGGTACACCCAAGCAAGATTTCTGCTGCTAGTGAGGGTCCTGTCCTGCCTGCTGAGTCCAGGATCCTTCTAAAGGCACTGTGCTGCTGGGATGTTCCTGTAGGAGGCTGCAGCCAATTTCCCTTGTCCTTACAGGCCTGAAGAGTGGGTCGTGTTATTTTGGCAACTGTATCAGGATGTGAAATTAATTATTCGGCTTCTACCCTACAGATCCAGGGTTTTGGAGACTGAGAAGCTGTGCTGTGAACGTCACGGTGTTGGTGTTGTGTTGGTGGATGGTTTCTGACACCCAGGGTGAGGGAGTACAAGCAAGGAAGGCTCACTAGGGCTGTAACGTGAGAGCGCTATGTTAATGTGACTGAATCAGTACCAAGAAGATTAAAAGAGAGTACTTCGGGTGTTTTAAAAGGGTAACAGGAGACCGAGGAGACTTTAAAGTCATTAGCCTGACGTGGAGCCCGTGCAATTTTAATGGTAAGAGTTAATTTGTGATTCAGGGGAAGAAGATTTAGCAGCTAAATGCATACACTGAGGGAAGTGGATTCGCCCTTTGGAAGGCAAGTGTAAAATGCGACAAGTTTGTCAAGATCATGGCCCGGCTGAGGGAAGCACAGCTGGCAGAACTGTTTCTCCAAACCCCTTGACTTTGTACCGTGGTTTATTTGTTTCATTTAAAGGGCTTGGATCCCTAACGGAGGGCTCTTCGCTGTACTGGAAAGCACCTTGGGCAGCTGGGGACTGATACCCCGGGCTGAAGGGTGTGAGATTTGTGTGTGTGTAACCAGCAAGGAGCTGGTTACTGCCGGCAAAACCGGGAGGATGAGGTAGCAAGCAGGGCAAGGCAGCAGCCTGGGGCAGATGTGAAATAGCCAAAAGTTCACTGGGAGCCAGGGGAGAGAGCATCGAGCTCACAGCCACTGGGATGGGTGCCAGGCACGGCGTGGGGGCACGCTGCGTGGTCACCTCTCCCGTGGGCACCAGCCCTGGAGCCTGCAGCCCTCCTTGCTTCTCGCTGCCTCCCAGCAGCGCTGGTCACACACTCGGCTTCAGAAGTCTGCTGCTTTAATGAAGGCAATTAAAGCTGGGAGCAGAGCTGCCTATTTTTAGCCGGCGTTAAGTGCCGTGCTCATTTAAACTATGATTATTGAACGGAGCGAACAGGAAGGATGTCTGTGTTTGCTTTCCGAATCAAACTGTTTGTTTAACCCAGATTTATTTCAATGTTGTAACTCTTACTGAGTGCTGAAGCAATAAAAAAAAAAAAAAAGATGGTTGGGCCAGAAATTTAACTTTCACAAATAAACACTTGAAAATATTTGAGATGTCCCGCAGCTGCCCTCTCCTTGCTCAAAGCAATTATCGAATTGCAGAAGGAGAATTTTAGAAATCAAAAGAAAAGTGTGGTGGTGGTGGGGAAAAACAAACATCAAAGTTTTCTTCCCAATCTAGCAAATAGCTTAAACAAAGCCTCCCAGCGGAGGGCACGCGGGGTTGCGTGGCGTAAGGAGTTCAGCGTCTGGGGAGTTTGCTTTGGTTTTCTGTTATTAAAATAAGCTTCCAGCGATGGAGAGGCCGATGTGAATATTTGTGGTGAGTCGCTGCCACGGCTGGATGTGTGCTGAGTGGCTTTGGGCACGGGTAGCAGGGCAGCTGGTGCTCTTTTAGCCTCGTGCAAGCCCAGAGGTGTTCTCTCATGTCACGACTGGTAAGAGGTGACTGTGTTCTTTGGGTACCTCCATCTCATTTTTAAAATGTATTTATTTATTTTTTACTAGGAGCAGTGTGTGAATAGCGAGAACTGGAGTTCCTTTGCAGGCTGGCTGGCCAAAACGTGGGCTTTGCCTGTCGCTCGTCGTGTGCTGCTCGTCTGGCCCCCACGGCACGTAAGAAGGGCAGCAGCTGAGATATCCCTTCCTGTGGCATCTGGATGGTAGTATTAAAATCAAGTTTGCAGCAGCTGGAAGTACAGCTTAATTCTTCTTGCAGAAGAGATTGCTCTGGGATGATACTTGAAACGAGGCCGTGTGGAGTCTTGTCTCTCATTACTGACAGTGGGCAGGATAAAGGACTTCATGTGGCCTAATGGGGGAAAAAACCTGCTTGGAAGAAAACTTCTTTTAAGTGGGATGTAAGCAAGCTGAGAGCAGAAAACAGCAAACGTATCTACCCTGTCTAGAGGCTGTTTTCCCTTCCCTTTGGGGTAAAGCTTCCCCTGGGTGACTGCTCCAAGACAGCAAAGCTTCTGCAGATGAGGGTGATGTAACGGGAGCTTCAGGCAGGGCTCCCAGCTCGCAGCATCCTTGCTTGGGGAGGAAGGCGTGTGCAAGGTGTTCAGGGTGCTGGAGTGCATTTCCAGACTGCTTTGGCATCCTCACGAAGGGAAGCCCGGCACTGTTTTCTCCCCCACAGCGGTCCTCTCGCTCTCTGTGGTTGGTTTCAGAGCAGCTTTAGGACGCAGGAGCGAAGCTGACAAGGTCAGTTTTGTGCTGCTGGCTATAAAATCTGCAAATTGGCCGTGGTCATTGGAAATACCCTGTTCTGGCCTTTGCAAACCCAGCAGAAACGCAGTGAATAAGCTTTTCGTTCAGGTTCTGATAGCTGTGTGCTGTCCCTGTCGTAAAGCACTTTTCCCCTTCCTACCAGAGCAGGGGGCACACACACTCTAAGCTTTGTGATGGATGGAGTTCTAGTGCTGGGAAACATTCAGTTTCCACTTGTTTTAAGTAGAAATACGCCAACACCTGCCTTTCACCTTCCTTGTGTGTGTTTCCTGGCTTTGGCTCTTCAGATCTATGTAGAATTAGTGCAGGCTGTGGTTCTCGTTGCCAGCTTCAGTTTCCAAGCCTCGTCCTTGCAGAGTTTTTCCCTCCACAAGCCGATACCACAGCTGGGATCCTCGAACAAAGCGCAGATGAAAGCAGGAATGGCTTCATCTCCCTGGCCCTACGCAAACCAACCTGCTGCTCAAGGTGTGTCGGCGGCTGGCAGCAGCTCTGTGGCTGTTCTTCCATCACGGCCGTCGCTTCACTTTTTCAGCAGGTCACAGTTTTACAGGGTGCTGTGGCTGCCAGCTGAATGTGACAGCGATCAGCTGATGGCCAGCATATGTCATGTTTTGGCATTGTTCAATGTTCCCGTTTGCTTGTGTGCCTCGAACAGGGAACTGTTGGCTCATTGTCATCAAAATGCTTCACTGGTGACGTGTTCCGCATCTAAAAGCTGGCCGTATCGCTGCTAAAACAAAAGCATTTTTCTTTTTCCTTCAGGTTTCCAAGGAAAATTGGTTTCTGATCTCTGCCAGCAAAGGCAGAGCTGCCTCGGATGGACAAACGCAAGGTGACCATCTTTGTGCACTGAGAAGGAAGCTGTAGGCAAGTGAGGCTGCTGCTCACATGCTTTCAAAGAGAGCCAGAGCCACCGAGCATGCCAGGAGTGGCAATTTCCAGGCTTGGCTGGCTGGTGGCTGTCTCCCAAAAACCGCTGTGGGAAAAGATTTCACGTTCACAAGGCTGTGCAGCGTGGCAAGGTGGGCCTGTTCCTACACGTGTGTCCATAGGAACTGCGTCTGAACCCGTGGGTTCCTGTTGCTGCCGCGCACACGGCGCTCTGGCAGTCGCACAGGATGCGAGCAGCTTTACGTGGGAGCAGGGGAACTGGCTTTTTCGGTTCTGGCCCTCAGCTGACAGGCAAATGGCTCCCTGTTCAACTGCAGTTAGGGCCTGGGGTGGAGTTCTGCAGATCTCAGTTGGTTTTACTCTCTGCCCTTCGCTTTTGCACCCCAATATAGGGCAGGGTGAGAGGGAAATGAGCTGCGCCGCTTCAGTGAGAATCCCCCTCGGCTGCTCTCAGGCTCCTACACTGCACTTCCAGTGCTGTTGAAGCCTTCTCTCGTTTATCTTTTTTTTCCCCTCTTCCATTTTCAGACCAGCCGAGGGTTGTGCCTTTAACATAAACCAGCTGTCGGCTGTGAAACGAGCGGAGAACTTCAGAATTCAGCAAACACTGCAGGGGGAGCGTGCTTGCACCACAGTGGTATCCCAGTGCCAGGCTCGGCTAAAATCTCACGTGGGTGACTTTGGCTTTGATAAGTGTCAGCAGCCCAGCTGGGGAGCTCCGGAGGAAGCCTGCTGGGGGAATTTAAGCGAAAGGTTTCTCCTGGGAGGGCTGTGGTGCAAACAAAGCTGCTGTTGCACAAGATGCGTTGAGAGCAAGTCAACAAGCTGAAAACCCCAGTCCCCAGGCCAGCTTTTCTGTCCCAACAGTCGATTGTTCAATTGCCTAGGGTATAATTACTCATTGTTTGCTGCGCACTTAAAATAACAGAAGCTTCTGCTCCTTTCCTCTTAAAACAGGGCTCTCAGGTGAAGGCTGTCACGCACAATTAACACGAATGCCTAATGCCCTTCCAGCGGAGTATTGAGAAGCAGCGTGGCTGTTGTTGAGCGGGTCAGTGTGCACTGGAAATAAATCACTGCTGAGAGAGCATTCGTTGCAGGGCTCTCCTTTAGAGCTAGCTGTTGAGTTCATGCTGGCAAGATGAGGTCCTTCCTGGGGTTGGTTGCTTTAAGTTGGCATCTTCTCACTTGCTCACGGTCAGAATCAGTCGGGAGCTAGGCAATGAGGTGGTGGGCCAGGGGAATTCATGAGGCTCAAGTTTCAAACCTCACCTGTGCTCAGATAGTCGGGGCAATGCTGCCTGAAGCCCTCAGCCCAGCCCAAAGGAGATGTCCTGCGTGCAGCAGCTCGCTTTGGGGCTAAAAGGGGTAAGAAAGCCTTTAGGAAGAGCTTGGGAGTAGGGAGTTTGCTGTGGGAAGTGGGATAAAAACAGCACAGAGCCTGCTGGGATGCCTTTGCCTTCCATGGCTGCTGGTGATGGGCTTTCAACAAATCCCTGCCGGCTTTCCTGAGGCGCTAGAGGTGGAGCTTGCATATTTGAAACTGTTCTCAGAAAGCAGGGCTTGCCTTTCTCTTCTGTCTTTCAATGAAAACCTTTAGGGTTTAAATGAGTTGGCTTTCGGCTGCTTTATTAAGCCCGTTGCTCCCCTTGCTCTGTCCCTAATTAAAAGAGGAACAGCAGGGCAGAGTTCGTGGTGCCCCGTGCAGGTGGCTGGGCCTGGGTCAGCTTTCTAAGGTCAATATTTAGAAGGCATTTTGTTTGCCCCTGTCTTACACTTTCTCCTAGGTGCGAACAGAAGCATGTAGCAGCTCAGCCAGATCCAGAGGTTCAATTTTTGCTCTCTCTGCCTACCAGGTAAAGCTTTATTCAGCTTCTAACACACTCAGGCACGCTCAGCTTTCCCTAAGAAGGCTTGCTGTTGGGTGAAGGGCTGGATTGGTTTTATTTACAGGCGGTTTCATTCCTGAATTATGGAGGCTGTCAGAACAAATAGGTACCCAGCTTCCCGAGCTCATCTGAATAGCTGAAATCTCAAGTTGCCTTCTGCGACGTTGGTGACAGTCGGTAAATCCTGTCCTGTCCTTGGCAGGCATGGCACGTGCCAGGAGCAATTTATTCTCCGGTTGAAAACACCGCAGTGTTAGTCAGTGGATTGTACAAAGATGTTTTTTTGCCGTGTATCAGTAGCCTTTGCTCTGGAAGGGAGCCTGTGGTTAAACAATGAACGGGAGTGGAGTGGCGTTGGAGTGCTTGACAAATCCTCGAGTGCTTTCCCCTTGTAAAAAATGTGCTCTCACAGCTCTCTGCCGTGTAGTGCCTTCGGTCTGTTTTCAGGAGGTTGCAGCCTTCCAGACTCCTCGTGTCCGGAGAGAGGTGTGCTGAAGTGGTGAGGCCGTGCGGCTGGCTTCTTTCTGAGAGGGCAGAGTGGCTCTGCAGAGAGCTGAAGTGCAAGATTATAAGGAAGTTAAGAAGTAGCAAAGGCACCTGGTAGATTCATTTTTCTTTGTTTTCCACACCTTGAGCAAAGATTTTTTTAGGAATTGCTTGAAGCTGCAGATACCAAAACAGTTTATGTCCGTGAAGTTTTTATTGCTTTATTTTATGAAGCACACTTGGAAAAAACCATGAATACCCCTTTAAATTTGTCATGTTTCCAGGATTATGGTTTTGTTTATAGTTGTTCTTTTTTTTTTTTTTTTTTTTTTAGATGATTGCTTCATCTCTGGTATAGCAAGATGAGTTTGGGGGCCTTTGCTTTTTATTTCGGAGTTGTTTTGCAGGGTGCTGATTCTGCTTGCAAAGGATCCTAATGCCAAGGGGGGAGATTGCTGCGACTCGTAACAGCAGAGCAGCTGAGACTTCTGCGTTCCCGCCGGCTGTCATGAACTCAAGGGCAGATCTGTTTCCAGGACTGGGTGGGTTTTCTATAACTCAGCCTCCTGATCTCGATACAGTGCCTCCAGTGAAGCAGAACTAAGACTTGGCTGAAGACTGCATTAAGGAGAGTTTTGTATAGCTGGGCCTGAAATAAAAGAGTCACGTGGGGCCTGTTTCCCTATGCGACTTCATTCTAGCACGCAGAAGCCAGGAGGGGACAAACCCTTTGACATTAGCATCTTCTCAGTTTGCATTTGCCTGCACATAAAGCGGGTTTTGCAGCAAAACAGGGAGAAAAAGACCCAAATTATTCTTGCGGTGCAAAACTGCTCTGCTGCACGTCTTTGCGCCAGCTTGCCAGAGGTTTATGTCATGTTTTGGAGTGGAGATGAGCCCCCAGCCTGGCTGTGAGCTGATCGGGAGCTGGGAGGCTCTCTCTGGATGTGCTTTCACGCAGTTGGAGGGCTGGTAGGCTCGCTTTCTTGTAGTTGGCAGGGAACAAGTGAAATACAACAAAAGGCTAATCAGCTCGGGCGGATCGGGTGGCCTGCACGGAGGGAGAAGAGTGACCTGGTGCTCCTTGCCTCCTGAAGGAGGCCCTGCAAGAAGAGGAGCCCTGTGCAATACCGCCCACCCAGACGTCTGCAGGGAGGAGATGGATGCTCCCGAAGATCTTACCTGGGCTTGAAACCATCTCTTCTTTAAAACAAGACCAGCAAGCAAGGCTTGCCAGTGCTCTCGATCCTCCTCTCTGGGAGGAATGTACTGGCTTTTATTTTGACTGAATATTTTCTGTTAGAGAAGTGGGGGAACATATACTTTTTATGCCAGTATTCATGCTGTTTATTCTTTCTGATGGCTTGAGGGACACCAGAGCACACAGGAGAAACAGCAGTCACTGGAACAGATGCAGATGGATCTCCTCAACATCTACAAGTGCTTTGCTTTACCGTTGTCTCCCCTAGATGACAAAGGGCACGTAAGCTATGTGTATACTTGTCCCTATGGCCTTTTGGGACTGCAGGCCCAGTGCACGTGTATTTCTGATAAATTTTGTCCCGTTCTTGCTGGACTGAAGCTCTCCTGGTGTCAGTGCCCCATTTCACCCTAGGGCTGTCCTTTCACCCTGGTAGTGTGGCTGATACGGAGATCCTGATGGAAACTCACCTCGTGTGCTTCCGATAGAGGAGTGATTCAGGTGCTCTCCAGGGGAGGTGATTTTAATCTGCACCTGGATGCAGAGCACGCCTCAAAAGTGAGGTTTATCAGTTGCTGCTCACCAGACCCTGGAGATTTCTCGGAGGGGAGTTTCTCAAAGGATGTTAGGGCCTGAAGGTCCACTGACGTTCCAGAGGCCTTCAGCGAGTGATTTTTTTTCCCTGTTTGTTTTATTTTAAGATGTTACCTTCACTGTTCCTGAAAATCTGTTCGTGATATTCTTCAATGCCTCCAGTTTGCAGCTTTTTATTCTCCAACTCACCTGTGTTTTCTGGCTAAGACCAACTGAGTTTTCTGGGGGTGAGAAGTGTGTTGCTGCTGTTTTTGCCCTGGCACACCAGAAGCTCCCTGTGCAGGGCATTTATTTCTTGCGGTAGCTTTTCTGCAGAGCAAGAGCCGTTTAATTGGGTGAAATCACTCACTAAGGACTTAGCAAATAACTTAGAGCACACTTCAGCACCTCGTCTCGGATTTATCAGCAGAGGGGAAGCCGCTTGTTGATGGGCAGAGGCTTTGCCCTGGTTGCATTTCAAGCAGCCATCTCCCTGGTGATGAGGTGTAGATGTCACACTACCTCTTAGCGTTTGGCATGGGGTGCTGGAGAGAAGGAAAGAGTGTTTCTCTTCGGTCTCCTAAGGAGAAAAAGCGGAAGCTGAAACCATTCCTTTGCTCTGATGGCATTTCTCGGTGTAGTCTTCAGCAATTTCTCTTCCCAATTCGTGCCTGGGTTGTGTTCAGCATTTCTGCAGGGGGGATATTTGGAGAACCTGTGGTTTGGGGTCTTCTCCTGGTGCCTGGATGGGTTCAGAGCCAAATCCCAAAGGTTTAGCAGAGAGATGCCGTCCTTGAAGAGAAGCAAAACATGATGAAGGCTGAGCAACTGAACCTCGGTGAGCTCTCTCCCACGAACCTTGCTGAGTGACAAAAAAAAAAAAAAAAAAAGAAGGTGCTGTGTGCTGATGTGGGGGTGGTTGTGGAAAGAAAGGTTTAGCTTGAGAGCAGAGAGTGCTGCGGTTACCATTCTCCCAAATGAAATACTGGGTGGCTTTTGCCAAAGTCACAGGGGGTTTCCTTGTGTGCTCGCCTCACCTCGTGGCATTTCTCAGCTCCTGGCTCTGGAGGATGCCAGCTGGGCTGCTCTGGAGGATCACGGCTGTGGGCAGGCTTCGTGTCCTGTGCCCGTGCCCTCGGGACCTCTGTGCCCTCCTCCTCCAGTTGCTGCTCTCCCTGGGGTGGAGCTGGGTCACCGAGGCTTCGGTACCACCAACGCTCTGCTGACGCTGTGCCTGTTCCTCTGCCGGTCCTTTGCTGTGTCTGTTTTCCATAATGCCTCGAGAAAGTGGGCTTGAGGTATGGAAACACCACTGGAAGCCTCGTTGGCTTTCTTCACGTCCCCACTGTCAGGCTTTCCACGGGAAGGATGATATTTTGAGCCTTTCAGCATGCCCTTGCTGCAGCCAGGCTTGGTTGTTGATGTTTAAATAACGTTTTTCTTTCTCTTTTGGAAAACAGCAGCTCAGGTTGTTAAGAAAAGGGAATCCGTTTGGAGTCTGTGTAACCCAGGACGTGAGGAGACGGACAGGTACATGAGGGTAGGCAGTGGTGTAGTGGGTGTGGGTTTGGGATCATATAGGAGGGTTGCCCATTCCCAGCAAATACACGAGCAATTGTGCCAAAAGCCTAAAGGCAGAGTTGGGGGGAGGATTTCTTCTATGCTGGGTAGAATGCCTGCTGTTGAGACCCTTGGTTTTAGCCTAGGGTTGCAAAGCCTATGGAGATCCAGGGGGTTTTGGTGTGTGATTAGATTATTTCCATCCTGGTTTTAGCTGTATGCTCATCTCCAAGAGAAGTTCAGCATGTCGCCTCCTAGAACCACCAAACAGGAGAGTGATAACTTCAGGCCTCTTGGAAAAGTTGATCTCAGCCTTCAGCTGCTGGCAGGAACTGCTGATGGTGAAAATTGGTTGTCTGCTGGCGTGCGGCGTGGTTCCTGCTCCGGGCTGTCAGCTGGAGAGCAGAGAAGTGCTGGTGCCTGAAGGGTTTGTGTGTGTTTTAATTCCTGCCTGCAGTGGCACTCAGTGATTCTGTCCAGAGCATGTCAGTCAAGTAAATCTCATCGTGTTTTACAACTTGGAAAGGTTTCCTTTCTAGGCCGTTGGAGGGTATGACCCCTTTTAGCTGGACGAGGCAAAATCTCTGCTCCAGTCTGTACGTGCGATCGCGTGTGATTTTATCGGTCTGGGATCAGGCTGTCTCATTACACACAGTTCCTCAAAATATGTGAACATGTAACCGGGGGAAAAAAAAAATCTTGCTGATAGTGCTTAAAATGGTAAGTGCTTCTCGTTGGAGACGAACGTGTGATATGTTTCTCCAGAGATCTTGAAATCTGTGAAGTCATCAGGAAAAAAAACACAACAAGCTGTTACAGAGTGGTTTCGAATGTGATCAGAGGGGAGTTTCTCTTCCTCTTCTTGAAGGCGTGTGCCATCAGCTGACAGCTTGCTTGGCTCCTGCTGCTCTCAAACAGCTGAGGCTGATTCGACAACTCCAAGTTAGTTTTGTTCGAAGAATAAACGAAGTCGTTTTCCAATGCACCAAGCACGCAGATCGTTGTGACAACCCGTTCATAAAATTCCTGCTGTATTCAGGCCTTTCTTTCTTTCTTTTTTTCCCCTCTTTACGCAGGCGATACGGATTATGGTTCCGGTTGCGGAGGCTGATAATCTGGTTGCTGGGAGTGTACGTAGCCATTCCGTTTCTCGTCAAACTTTGTCCTGCTATTCAGGCGAAGCTGGTCTTCCTCAACTTCGGTAAGTGGCCCGCTCTGTTGGGTGAAGGGTGAAGGGGAGGAATGTCTTTTGTGTTTCATTTGCCTGCTGTAACTTCCCCTACCCTGCGTGTTTACGGCTTGTGAAGGATGTGAGCTTTCACAGGCTGCAAGTTCTCCGAGCTGTGGCTTGCAGAGCGTTGGCTGCGGCACTGGTGGTCTCTGCAGTGCATTTCAGTATAAATGCAGTGACCAAACTGGAGCCAGCTTTCAGCCCAAATGCTTTCCTTCAGGAAAACTGTGCAACACATCAAATACATTTCTCCAAAAGGCTTAACAAAGCTGCATGACCAGGCGGGGAAATTAAATCCAGCGCATTGTTTTCCAGGCCATGACTCTTCACCTGAAAGCACTTCAGCAGAGCAGTTTGGTTGGGGCAGAACAGAAGAGACCTATTCACGCAGGCACGCTGAATGCTTTCTTTGTGTCTCTTCGGCCTCTGCATTCGGTCAAACTGGCTGTGGGATGGCTCTGGAGGGCTGGCTTAGCTCCCGGGGGAGCCTGAGTATCCACAGGGTAGAAAATGATGGAGCATCGCTATGAGGGATGCTTCTTTGCAATCTCAATTTGTCGTTTAAACCTTACTTGGGCTTTCTAAGGAAGTCGTAAAATCTTTTCCTTTGATTGTACAAACTCTGGCTAAGAGGACCAAGGGTATATACGTTGCTTTTATATCACTTTTGTCATTTTGATTGCATTCTCTGTGTGTTCTAACACCTTGGTTCATGGTTGCTGTGAAGTATGCACGTGTATTCTTTGAACAGGGCCAGCTCTTGTGCTGTGATTGTCAGAACAGGCAGCTGGGTAACAGTGAGTAACGCAGGTTGCTTCCATTTTCATCACCTCGGTTTCGTTCGTGATGATTCTCATTTGCCCTTGCAGAGCTTTGTTAGGTCTCCCTGAAATTCCTGCCCCTCTTTATTCCCAAGTGATGAAAATAATTGTCCTGTAACACTCTCTCAGGAGTCCTTGTGCTAAGATCTCTGTGGTATTGTTCCCACTGCTCTAAAATAATGGCAGTCACCGATTTCCTTGTGACAGCACTCCACGACAACTGCTTGCCTTCGTAGTTCTGTAGAAAGAACACTTACTAGAAGCACACTGGGAAGCCTGAGTAATTCTTCACTGGAGAGTGGCATTTCTCCTTCAGAGCAGTGGTCGCATTGCTTTTTAACCTCCTGAGCACGACTCAATGCTCTTCCCCATCTGGTGCTGACCCGGTGGGTCTGTGCTGGCACACGTCCTTTGGTTTTGGACTTTCACGTTTAGTGTTTGCAGGGATCCAGGTGACCTGCAGATACCCTTTTAAACAAAACAAATGCCTCTGCATGAGAGCAAACGTGCTCAGGCATGGGTTTGCAGTCTAAGGCTCCAGGCTTGTCAGGTTAACACAGCCCTTGTCTGCTGTGGTGTTTGGGGTAAGCGAAGTGAGATGTGGCTGTCACCAATAGCGGTGCTTCTTTGGGTTTAAATACAACAAAAGCTTTGGTGTGATGGTTATTGTGCCTCTAAATGTCAAGGAGACAGATTCTGAACCAAGCAATGGGGGGAAAAAAAAAGCTGAACATCTGAGGGAAGTTCGACTCTCCTGATGTGATGCTCAGTGATTCAAACACATGAGCAACAAGCAAAGCCAGCTGTGGTCTGTAGGCTGGGAAATGTAGAGCAGTTGGAGGAGTGAACTGAGGTGCAACTTTTTTGTTTTCTGGGGCTTCAGGGATGCTCATCTGAAGAGATAAAGTCTTGAGCCTAATGTGATCTCTTAAATGCTGAGGTGTCTGGGAGGGACAACAATCACTCCCCAGTCACCAGAGAATTGGCTACCAAACTGCACATCCCCCTCAGAGGCTTGGAAAGCCAGCGTTTGACAGTTTATCTTACTCTTCCATGGCAAGAGGAATGTGGTGTCTGCTATTATGATACAGTATCTCCTGTAGACTTTTTAAATATAAAGGCTGCAACCACATGCCATCCTGAAACACATCAGACATCAACTCTGGGATGTCCCAGGTGAGTTTGTCCCATCAGTAACTGCCCTTATTGCAAGCAATAAAAGGCCAAATCAGCTCACCCACTGCCCTGATGTAGCAGGAGTGGCTGTCATGTGCCTGGGAGATTTTTAAAGCAGACTGAGCAGAGCTGGTTCACATCTCTGGTATGTGTCACAGGAAGCTTTGTCTGGCTTCCCCACCTCTTTATTTTAGCCTGTTCCTGGCTTTTTTTTTTGGTGGTTGCTTGCGTCTTACCTTGCTGTATTTGATGTTCATATTTTAGTCATGATTGTAGTTCATTTCATCCTTTCACACAAAAAAAGAAAGGTCTTCTTGGCACAGTGGACTGCTTTGTACAGCTCTCCAGTGCCTTGGTAACACTGTTTTGTAAGAAAATACAGGTAAAAATTAAAGTCTAATTATTCTTTTTATTTTCATCTTTTCTTTTGTATTTCAGTGAGGGTCCCATATTTCATTGACTTGAAAAGACCACAAGATCAAGGTTTAAACCACACCTGTAATTATTACCTTCAGCCAGAGGAGGATGTAACCATCGGAGTCTGGTAAGGACACCTGCTTTGTGCAGTGTGCTCTGTGCACCTGTAGTCTTTCCTTTTGTTCTCAGTATTGTGTGTGCAGTGTTTTTGCTGTGCATGCGACAGCCTTTGCCTGCTCTGATCTGTGGATGCTCGTGTTTTTTCCCTGCCAAGTGGCTGAGTTCATGTTGAAAAGCATGCAGATCTCTGGAGCTTGGCTGAAACAAAATTGGACAACCTTAGCATTCAGAGAAATTTTGTAATTTGGGATCAAAAAGGCTCTGCCTTGCTACAAAGGCAGACCAGACCCGAGGAGTTAGAAGTTCTGTTATTTGACTGCCGTTCATAGTTTGTTTTGCACAGTAAATGTGGGGGAAGATGGGAAAACAGGATCAAAGTGTTCAGAGTAGGAGGAAGAATATTCTGTGTACAAAACATATGTAAGGTTTGGAGAGTGGGTGAGGAAGGAACACGCCGTTTGCTCTCTTAGCAGAACAAGTGACAGTGTCAGTGCTCGCTTTTACTCGTGAAGATTTTTCTGGTCCTAGGCAAGGACAGTTAATTTTAGCTCCTTGTTAACCGGGACCGGCTCAGATGACTGGTTCTTTGTTTGAAAAAGGTCTGCTTTCAGCACTTGCCACATTATTAGGCCAGCTCAAACCAGCTTCTGCATCTGCTCCTCGTGACCAAGTTCTACTGTGTCTGAAACCCAGGAGTTTCAAAGCCACAGGAAAGTCCCTGCTGGCTTTGAACAAGAGGTGCCCGCAGTTCGAATGCATACACAAGATCAGCAAACACGTGAAAAAATAGCCTAGACGCTGTGTCAGGTGTGAAGGGAAAGGTGCTGTTGCTTAATACAGGCAGTGCTGCTGGATTTGTAAGCTGTGGGATTTGGAGGGTTTAGCTGTGGGCGTGTACCCTGTGTGTGTCCTCTAAGGCAGCAGAGTTTCTCTTTGCTTGGGAGTGTGTGACCTTTTGAACGGGACCTTCGCTAAAGTTTGGAGCCTCGTTTTAATGTTAACATAAGGTTTTGTGTTCACTATGCTCCTGAAACAAACTCCTCAGCCAGCTTTGTTCACAAGCTTGCGGAACTATTGGGGCAGAACAGGGGATCCTACAGCTGTTTGGGCACTTTTCCTCCTCGAAAACTCAATGTCTGGCTGCTGCATGCAAGCAAGTAGATTTTTTTTTCTTAACGTGTTTTCCTGCATGCTGGTTTGTCCTCTGATCATGTCTATGTCTGCGGGAAGGTGTGGTGGATGGAATTTGCCTTTCTTCGTAGGAGAAAGGAATGTGAGCACCTTCGTACTTCAGATAGCTGTAAGCTGGCTCCTTTATCAACAGTTTGAGATGATTGTGGGCATGTACTCACTTTCAGTGTTTGTCTTCTGGAGTAATTACCCAGTTTGAATGCCTGCCTTTTCTTTGGTCTGTTTATCTGTTTCCTTTCCCCACTAGTGTTGAACACATTCTAACAGGCTGTCCAGCTATGCTTTCTATTGAAGAACAGCTGTGAGTTAAAAATTCCTGGGTTTTCTAGGTTAAAGCTTTTCTAGCTGAGATGTTACACCCTCAAGAACCTAGTGCTTGAAAATAAAATACATTATCTTCTCATCAGAACTTGAGCACCTGTTTTTCTTCAAATTTCCTTACTCAGCTGTACCTCTTGTTTATCAATTGTTCCTTCCAAAATCAGCTGACTTTGGTTGTTATTCTGAATATCTGCTGACCTAGCTGTGAATCTTGTTTATGATGTACAAGTCCATTGATTGAAGTAATCAAGCACCATAAAAGCCTAGGGGCTGAGATTCTTCCTGTAGAACAGCTGGAAGTTCAGTAATTGTGCTTTGGGTTGGTCCGGGAAGTTTGGTGCCTTGCCTAGCCCTGAGTTTTGAAGGCATAGGAGATTAAATGTAGAAATAACACTAGTCACTGGGTTTTTAAAATGTCTCACTTGTTGGCGAGGGATGGCAGCTTTATCAAGAGTGTGTGAAGGATTTAACTCTGGATGAATTGATCAGAAAAACTCAATTTGAGTTGCAAATACTAATTAGCAACAAGGGAATAAATATATTTGTATTTTTCCTTCTGGATACAGGCACACAGTCCCTGCAGCCTTAGGGAAGAATGCCCGGGGGAAGGACCAGTTGTGGTTTGAAGATGCTTTGGGTTCCAGCCATCCTGTAATCCTTTATTTGCACGGCAATGCGGGAACAAGGTGAGACACAAACCAGCAACAGCTCTGTTAGGCCTTGTGTTTTTTTCTATCTTGCTACAGCTTCAGCACATTGATTAAAAGGAAAGGAGAAGCACCAAATTGCTTTTAGATTATTATTATTTTTTTAAAGCATGTCTGAAGGCATGATGCCTCTCCATTTATTGAATGTGAGAACAGATTTATTGCATTATCAGAGAGATCTGATCCTGCAGATGCTTTCTGTCCTCTGCATGCCAGGAGGCTGTGACGCACATTTTCCAGTATAATGGTTTCTGAATCAACACATGGGATAGGATTACCTCTTCTGTATATATGCTTTTATGTATATTAAATAAGCTTTCCAGTTCCTTTCATGAGCCTATTTTAGCAATTAACACATTTTGAGGAAGGAAAATCAGATGGAAAGAGGAAGATAATGTGCTGGTCTGTTTCCTTATTGCACATGTACAGGACATTTGGACATTTGTCTGGAACAGGAGCATTTCTAAAACTTGTAACCTTAGCAGCTGTGGTCAGGTTCTCTAAACTTTCAGGGTGCTAAAAGCCATTAGTCAGTGTGGGGCTTCCTGGGTGTTTTGCAGTATCATGGTTTTCCTGCCACATCTCTGCATGATGCAGAGCTTTTGTTGAGTTATTAGTATGTGTTTGTTTTGTTTTGTTTTTCTTTATAATACGCATCTTTCAAAGAGTATTGGCTCCTTTCTGAGTTTTGACCGTGTGTTCTTTTGAAGCTGATGTATGCTGATAGATACTCTTCAAGAGCAGAAGCATTGCTGTAATACAATGCTCTTTCAACTGTGCTGGTAGTGAAGTTTTCCTAGCTTTTACATTGCAGGAGCTTTGCCCTTTTTCACCTAAATTCTTACCTTAGTAGTTTTCTTTTTTTTTTTTTTTTTTTGTGTGTGTGTGTGGGGCAAAATGTGGAAGTTGCGTGCTGTGAGCTAGGAATGCATGAGCAGATGGGCCTTCAGAAACTGTTGTCTTCTCATGCTGATGTGTTACAAGGTTTAATCAAATTGTTGCCTTATTTTTCAAATACTGCTTCATTTGTTTTCTTGTCTCTATCGGCTGTAGCAAATGATACTGATGGAAACTGCTCTGCAGCTTAATGGTGGTAATTTAGGACCAGTATCTCCTTTGTGTGCTTATTGATTAGATTTACTTCTTGGCTCCCCCAAGTGTTACTGAGATAAAGTGCTGAGCTATGTATTGATTGTGTACCTCACGTTTTGCTTCACTCTGTGCATTGGAGGAAGCCGGAGTCGTATTGGCTTTGCCATTCCTGCTTTAATGTATGTTGCTGTGTGTTTCCACAGCGTGTCTTCAGTCTCTTGTGAAAGGCCTGCTTAATGCAGCCTGCATCAGTAAAGCATAAGTAAAAGGCACTGCCTTTGCTTTCTGGGTTGGCTGAGTGGTCTGGAGCTGAGGCAGAAATTCTGTTTACTTGATGTCTTAAAAAAATAAAAAAAAAAAAAATAATAATCATGTATTGCACTTTGAGGGATGCATGAGAAGTCACCAGTGCGTGCATGTCTAAAATGGCTTTTCAAGCAAGTGTCTTCTTCCTCAGACTTGCTTGATTCAACTTGACTTCCAAGCAACCCCTTACATTGTGCCCTGAGTGGTTTTGGCTATGTTAGGTATTTTGTAGCGCAGTTGGAGCTGACAGCTTTTGGCTGGCAAGTGAGTGTGTTCTTCGAGGGAGGTCTGGAAAGTGGCAGTTTGGTTTAGAGGCTGCGCTGACCAAACCAGTCACAGCGGGAATGTTTTAGGGTTTTCGTGTGAGTGCAGGCTACAATCTACTTTTAGCAATGGTAAAGTTCCATTGTGGATTAGCAGTGTCACAATGGGGACGTATTTTAATGCATGTGATGTCACGTTCCCTCTCCTTTCCTTTTTTAGCATCTCGTTTTCAATTTATGAAAAAAACATTAAAGCAAAATTCTTCCCCTGAACTTATTTTTAGTGTTCCACTCTGGTTTTCTCTGCTTGGTCTTTTGCACGTGTCCTTTCTGTCCCTGTGCTAGGAGCCAGGTGAGAGGTTCCAAGGGCTAGGTGCTTGGGTTAACGTGGTGAGCTCTGCTGGGAGCAGGGGTTACTGGCTGGGGCAGCACTGGTGGCAGGAGCTCAGGATCTGCAAAGCCAGCAAGGGCAGGCTGGTTTGGCTGTATTACAGGCTTTGGAAAAGGCAGGTTGGAGGGGTTGAAAAGTTTGTCTTTACCTGCCATGCGAAGAAATTTAAAGGGAGAAGTCAACTTTTAAACTGTATTCTCAATAGCTCAGCAATGCCTTGGTGTCCTCTTGTAGCCTGTAACAAAGCAGTTCAAGTGTTTTTAATGTTTGGCACGCATGCTTGGGTTTAGCTGCAATCCCAAGCCTGTCTCTGGAAGCTTAAATGTTGACATGTGGCTTTTGTTTTTGTTTTTCATTCTCTTCCTGAATCACTTCTGCCAGAGGAGGGGATCACCGCGTGGAGCTGTACAAGGTGAGTGGCTGCACGTTGTCCAGGCGGTTGCACTGATGCAGTCAGACCTGCACGGGCTTGAGGACTGCTCATTACAGCCCACTGCCGCCAGGCAGAGAGCCCCTAGGGCTTTTGGCTCCCTTCTGCCATACACACCCCACACCTAGAGGAGTCTGTAAGCACTGAGCATGCTTCACAACATTGAAAAAATATTTGAAAGTTCTTTTACTTGCTGTTACCTGTCAGCTCCAACCAAACTAACCAGCTTCTTTGCCAGGAATACGTTTAGAACAGTTTATGGGGGGGGAAAAAAAAAGCTTCATTTAATCACAGCCATGATTTGGTTGATTATCCTGGTACACTGACTTAAGGTACTTCTTGAGAGTATTGTTTCATATGTTACCAGTCTCTGTATAGTCACTGTTGTGACACAGCGCATCCCCAAGTGTCCCCAAAGAGCCATCATTATTTTTGCTAGTTCGTTTCAGAGGGATTTGAGGCTGTGTTTTTCCTCTGGATTTAGCTTTCATTTCTTTCTCCTTATAATTGGTGTCAGCGTTGGCATTCGTAAAGACTTATTGCAATGCAGCTGCTTATGCAAGATCCCCTGCAGTAACGTCTTTTTTTTAATTCAGGTCACTCAGAAAATGCCATTCGGAAGTTTCAAAGAGGCAGGTGATGTTTTTTCTAAAAAAAAAAAAAAAAAAAAAAAAAAAAAAGGATGTGCGAAGTTACTGGAGGTTGGCACATGGCAGCTGGGGAGACTGTCATGTATGCTAAGCTAGTTGGCTGACTCCCAGAAAAACAACCTCTGCTGCAGTGCATTTTGTGTTGGCCAGCACAGGCAGAAGCTGTAGTTTGGGATTTGTCCAAACTAGTACTGGACCACGACAGAAACTCTGGGTACATGCTTATTCCAGCAGAACGTACCAGGTTGGGTTGCTGGCCCTTCTGCTGCTGCTACTCACACCCTGGAAGCAGCAGGAGAAAGCCCTCTAGAAGAGGCTCAGGAGGGAAATAACTCAAGAGGTCTGCCCCTTCTTCCTAAGTTACTGCTTCATGCGAGCAGCTTTTCTCAGCAGCAACAATGAACAATGAGGCTGTCACTGCTGCGCAGAGTCTGTGAGCTGCAGGTGTCTGAAATCCTTGGTCCCTGAGAGGATGCGTGTTTGGAGACAATGATCAGATACAAGCTCACTCTGAGGGGCACTTTCCTCTGCCCTGGACATGTGGCCAGTTATTCTTTGCTTGAGCCTGGTTTCCAGATGTATTATGTACTAATATATTCAGGGTTACTGTGTTGATAAAAATTATTTATGCTTTGAATATTGCAAGCCAAAACCTTTTAAAACTCAAGACAAGAGTCCTCAAAACCTTTTAAAATTCAAGACAAGGGTCCTCTTCTCCTAGCTACCCTTGTCAGGATCAGCCTACAATGAGCTCCTCTGCAATTCAGACTTCTATGTTGAGGATTTGGCGGTGAAGCTTTTGGTCCTTGCTGCATTGATGTGCTGGGAGAGTGGAGAGCTGATGCAGAGGGTTTTTTGCCAATTGCATGAGATTACCCAACCTCATAGCAACAAAAGAAACAATGGGATATTGTTATAGGGATGTAAGTAATTGCTACATAGAAAACATTTGTCACTGCTGCACTAAACATCCTGGTTAGGACCAAAGGAAACGTGTTATCTCCAAAGGCAGCTGAAGCTTTACTAGTTTCATCTGAGACTTTTTCTGGTTCTAAAGGGAGAAACAAGAAAGAAAAATACGCTTTTAAAAGACAACACTACCTAAACCAAAAGAGGCTTAATAGCCTCGGGGCATAGGACTGGGATGCTGCCAGATTTCTTGCTTTCCCACAGGGAAAGCACAGGGGCTGTGCCGTGCCAGGCTGTGAGCAGGCAGAACTTGGTTTGGGTGGGCGTGCAGGGTGCTGCTGCCTGTGCCTGCTTTGTCTCGAGGGCAGCCCTGCTGTTTGCTGGCTGCTATGCCAGGGCTGGTGCTGTGGGCAGGAGCAGCTGGCCAGGGCAAGTGCCAGGCAGATTCCTCTCGCTGCATTCCTGGTCTCTGGTCTACACGTTCACTTTATGTCACCTTGCAGCACCTGGCTCCCAGCAACAAGAGGAGAATTTGGCTGTGCCTCTTCAGGACACTCCTTGCTCTTTCCAGGCATGGCCGTTCTCAGCAGTGGGGTTTCTTAGCACACTGCTAATTAAAACAAAAGTTCATCTCTTTGTTACTCGGAAGAGGTGCTGCCAGTGCAGCCAACACACCAAACACATCAAAGATAGCTAAGCTGTCAGCAGGTTAATTAACAGTTGATACTTAAGAATAATAGCTAATAAATTGGATAAAATAAGGAAACAAATGATGATGAGACCTCTCATATGACCAGAAAGTCCTGCAGGGGGAGATGTTCGAGGCTTCTTCATCACTTTCCCTTCCCCAGGTAGCACAGAAGACTACGTAGATCCAGCTAAGTATCTGTTGCATAACTTTGCTCTTACTGCTCTGTTTCATTTTATCATCATATAAGTAAACACGAAAAGGGAAAGACTGAACACAGTCTTCTGATCTGCAAATCATTTTTTAATGGTCTGGACAAGGCTGGATTGTACGTGGTGACTTAGCACTAAAATCCCATTGCGAAGCTGAAAACCGGGCTCTGCAAGAAAGCACTTTGTGCCCTGCATCTCAGGGGCTCCAGTACACAAGTGGACATACCAAAAGTGATGTTTAGTAATTCTGGCGGAGTCAGCAGTCCTGCAGCACCTAATGGATTCATTAATATCTTACCTGCTTATTGTGCTGTTGTTACCCAGTTTGCAGTGGGGTGCACCCAACAGCTAATGCTGGAAGCCCAGCTGGTGGTGCAAGGAGCCCTGAAGGCAGCAAGTATTGTACACCCAGCAGATGCCCAAATTGCTGCGGCAGCCCAAAGGATGCATCGCTGCTCTTGCCTGCAGTCCCCCTGAGGGCGGTGTCCTGCGGTTGCAGGAGTCCTGAACTTGGCCAGGCGTGCTGTAGCTCTCTTTGTAATCACTACAATGCACTTATTTGTTGTGCAAGCTGCACTGGCTATAAAATCAGACACTCAGCGACCAGTTAATGGGTTATGATGAAGAGCTGTTTGCAGCCCTTAGACCTGTGCAGGTTACCCTGAGGCTGCTGGATGGGGCGCTGCCTCCGAGGAAATCCACTGCTCAGTCCTGGAGAGAAGCCATGAGCCACAGGAGGGTTTGCAGTATCCTTGCTGGGCTCACAAGTGGTAGTCTGCAGCTGGTAAGCTGTCACAGAGGGAAATTGCAGCCTTGTAGCCCAATGAATGTAGCACTGCTATTGCTGGTAACACGGCTTGTAAAGCTTCTGAGCTTGCTTTGGAGCCCCCTGGAGCACTGTTTTCAGCTGGTTTAGCCCTAACAGCTGCTATAAATAAAGTCTCAACTCAATCTGAATTTAGTAGTATTTATAAAAGAAATATTTCTAAAAGGTATAAAAGGCAAGTAAACAGCGCTGGGTGTGCGGGGAGTCTGCGCTCCACCAACATGCACACACAAACATCAAACTTCTAAATATCCAGCACATTGCTTAACTTACTAAACACAAGTATGCCTGTACATACGTACAACCAGGAAAGGTAACAAACAATCCTTTAAGTTCCATGACTTAACAGTCTCCATTTTCCATTCCTTTTGAACAAGATGTCTCGCTTTAAGTTGTCAAGCAACTCGGTCTTCAGGCCTTATGTATCCCGTTCTTCCCGGACCAAAGAAAAGCACATCCAGCTCCTTTTCAAGGCCAATGAGGCCTGGGTCCAAAGGCACGTCCAGGTCACCCGGGGGCAGAACAGCAAAAGCCTTCGATGGCTGTAGCAGCAGAGGGGCCCATGGCGTAGCGGTCGGATCAGTAAAGGAGCCCGCAGCTCCCTCACTGTCTGGCAAACCACATGTGAGTTTTTTTTTTTTTTTTATCTTGAGGGCAGGCTCCCCTCTTACACCTTTCTTCCTATAACAGTTCTTTTCCAAACAACTTTTCATTGGTCAAACAACTTTGCATATAACAACAGCAAACACCCAGAAACTTCCATGCCTTAATGGCTGGAGAACAAGAAACCAGAGACTGCGTGGAGTCTCCTGAATCACCCTTCTTTGTTCCCTCTAAACTCTTTTATATTCCTGATGGCCTCATTGTTAAGAGTCTGATGTTATCTCAACCAGGGGGCTTTCTGACCCCCATGGCCACACTCCCACATCTCCCCCTTCTTTATTAATATCAACCGTTTTCTCAACGCGAATTACCACTCCATATACAACACAGCAATCGTCTCATGGCTGGGTGGCTGCTGGCTGGTTCTGTTTTGCTGAGCTTTGAGTAATGATGTGGCTTGGCTGTGACGGTAACGCAAACAGTATCAACTCCCGCACAGACAGTATTAGAGAGAAAATCTGTCATGTTTCTGTGTGCAAGTTCCAGATAGAGTAACTCTGTGTTGAATGAGATGCTGCTGGCAGCCAGCACAGCGATGCAGGGTAGGGGGGTGCAGACCCCGTGTGACAGCAGAGACCTTGGAGATGGGGGCGCAGGGCATGTTGAGGAGGAGTGCAGGTATGAGCGGGGCTGGGAGAGGGCATGGCCCAGCCATGGGGAAAGGGCTGGGAGCAGCTCGCCCGTGGTCGTGGTCGGCAAGAGAGATGCAGGGCTGGGAGCTAAGCAGAAATGGTTTTAGAGGTGAGGAAGAGAATGTGTCCGATACATTTAAAACACGCCCCGCAAGGTATTTTGGGTTGTAACACAGAGTCACAGACTGGTGAAGAGAAAGTAGCTTGTTGTGCGCACCAGAAATGTACAAAGATGGATCCCAAATGGACCTTAGAAGGAAAAAAGGAGATCCTGTCACCATCACAGTCCCCCCAGCAAAGGATCTGGATTGCCAACACCCCTCTCTGTATGGTGGTCTCTCTCTTTTTTTTTTTTTTTTCAATGAGACTGAAGCTATTAACAGAAATCATTCAGACTGTCAGGATTTGACTTACACTAAAAGCAACGTGTTGGCTTTACACGCAATTTCCTTTGGTCCATTAAAAGATGAAGAGTGTAATGCAATACGAAGATGGCATTTCTAGCACATATCCTACAGAGGTCACAGCAACAGTTTAATCTTTTTGTGTCTCTGATTTTTATCCAGTGCAGAGCTGTTAGAGCCATACCAAGCGATGGTAGCTCAGAATGCTTGCGCTGTTTTTACCAAGGCACTTTTCCCAAGCAAGTTTACCTAGTGGGGATATTATTTTTACTTGCTTTTAATAGATTTTGGTAGGATTACCCCTGTTAGCGACATAAATCTTCACGATAGAGCAATTGTAAGTTTTAGGTGTATATGTTTAAGCCTTCTGAAACCTGAAACGGGCCTTTGCACGTTGAGCTCACATTAGGGAAGTTTGAGCAGCATAAATGAAGCAGTTGTACTGTTTCACTGGAAAACCTGAAACGCTGAAAACGCTGAAAAGCTCTTAAATTACTCCTTTACCAAGTCGGGTTGATAATGTTATAAATCAGGTCCCTGCACCTTGGCCTGAGGCAAGAGCACGGCCGCTGTGGTGGCCTCTGTGAGAGCTCTCTGTGTGTTTCTCTCCCCTCCAGGTTCTCAGCTCCCTCGGGTACCACGTGGTCACGTTTGATTATCGAGGTATGTGGGCTTCTGTTATTGTGAAACGCTTCTGGCTATCTTTCTTTTCTAAGTAACAAAATAATCGCTTTTCTTTTTAAAGATAATCTCGGGGGAACTGTTGTTTTGCAAACACTTGCTGTTAGCTAATCAGTTGTGGTTACTGTTTCTCTTTCAATTTTAAGCTCATCCTTTTCTTACCTTTAAATCGTACAAACGAGACATGGTTATTCGTGATGTGTAACTACGTGCTGCTGCGTTGGCAATTCAGAGAAGCTGTATTGGATGTTGCAGATGTTTCTGGTCTTTAAAGCATTTCCAGAAATCTCAAATTTCCACAACAAAATTATTCCAACGGGCAACAAAATTAGCAGGAGCTGTGACTGTTTTGCAGCTCTGTGCCACCAGCAGTCGAGTATCTGCTGCTCTTCTCAGAGTTTTATTTGTAGGAGCTCGCCCTGCTTTTCAGTCCTGCTGGCAGCAGCTTCTCTGGCTGCTCTGTAGGTGTCAGAAGGGATGTGGGATGCTTCCTGCTCAGCGTGAGGTGTATAGACACCCTGTAATAGTGATAGAGCCAAATCAGGAGGGTGGAAGATCGCTGGAGGGCCCTGATCGGACAGCATGGACAAGCTGACGTTGCAATCAGCCTTTGCTTGCAACGTTGCAAGCTTTGTGCTTGGGTTTTGATCCCAAGGATCCACTTGGTATGCTTTTAGGGACTGCACTTTGGAATTGGTTATGTGCGTGCAGAAGCAGCTCAGGGCTGGGGGCTGGGCTGTTGTGGTCAGGGAGGTATGAGAATAGTGTGGCAGTGTTAGGGATCCAGCTGGTGTTTTTGTTGGCGACCAAACCCACAAAAACCTCTTTGCAGCCAGCAGTTACCTTGTCTCAATGACTGCTGATCAATCAGGGCTCTAACCCCAAACTGCTGAGGTGCACAGAGAGATGAGCAGAAACTGCCTGTGCCTGATTCTTCTGCAGGTGTGCTGCGAGGGGGAGAGCTGTCTGGCTTTGCAGAGCATTTCACGCAGCTCACAGAGGGACCGTTTGTGTTTCAGGCTGGGGAGACTCGATAGGCAGCCCGTCGGAGAGGGGAATGACCTATGACGCCCTTCACGTCTTCGACTGGATAAAAGCAAGAAGCGGAGACAACCCTGTATACATCTGGGGACACTCCTTAGGCACGGGGTGAGTATCTAATCCCAGGGGGACTCAGCACCTCCTGATAAACACCACACACTGACCTTGGGTGAAGGCGCTCTTTGCCACAATCCCCAGGCTGGCTTGGCTTGGAGTCTGTGGCATAGCTGCTGCAGAGCAGCTCCCCTGCTGCGCTCTGCAGAGTGAGAAGGGCTACAGTGAATGACTGTGCAGGAGCTGGTCTCAAACCTTCATTGCCCAGAGGGATACGCTGGAAAAAGGCACTTAAAATCTGATGCTATTTGATCAAGTGGAAGGCGAGCGGGACTGCGCCGATCTCTTCCTGTGGTGAACCCGTGTCTGTGTTCATCTCAGAGCAGAACATCGTGCTGCTTTGATGTTCTGGAAGAGCATCCCAGACAGGCTGCATGTGCACGCGGTTTTCCCTTACAAAATGTTCTTTTTCCGTCCTGACAAACATATTGTGCATAACTAATATTTGTGTAGGTGCCTGCATGGCTGCACTGCTGGCCATCCACAGTGTTTACGTGGTCATGCCTGGCGCAGGGAAGTAGGAACAGTGAGAAACCTACAGTCCAAAGTACCTTTTCCTAAATGGCTTTTAACTTTCCTTTTCCACTTAATTCCTTTCCTCTGCTGTCTGGAGGCTGATCACTCTCAGCAGAGAACATGCACTCTTATCCCCTTGATGTGGGGATGAGTGGAGGACAAACACAAGAAGTGCTTTGAAATTAAACTGTGCAGATGAGAGTGTTTGAGTCTACAGTGGCTTGCCTCGCTGTCCAACAAATCGTGGTGCTGGGGCAGGGAGGGGTTTCAGGAGAGTGCCTCTTCATCACCATGATACTAAATGTCGTGCTTTGTTTGAGACGAGGCAGATTTTATTTTTTCCTTTGGCTTTTCCTCTTTATTTTTGCTGTGCTCAGGGTCCTTTCTGGGTTGGAGCATTCCGGTGACATTTCCCAACGCACTGCAATCTAAATGGCCTGTGACTGTAGCCAGCCCAGAGGTTGGGCTTTTTGAAATAAATCCTGTGCTCGGAGGATTCAGCAACTTCTGGAAACGTGTCCATCCCATTAGGGAGGTGCATGGAGGACACCTTGCTGCTTTCTGGCCCAGCTGTGGCCAGTGTCACCCTGGTTGCCCTGTGCTCAGCTTCCTGGAGCTCAGTAACCCTCTGCCCATACTCCTGCCTCCCCCTCTTTGCTCCTCAGCCCCTGTACCCTTGGGGTAAGAGGCATTTTGCACCACTGTGGGTATGCCAGGAGCCTGAGAGCTGCCTCAAAGAGATCCTGTAAAGTGGCTACGTGGTGTGCTGCTTTCCTGGCCTTGTTCCCTTACCTAAACACAGGTGCCTGATGCCCTTTGTGGGCATCGGTGGGGTTTGGGAGACCTGTGGGAACCAAGTCACAATGCAGGCAGTGTGCGGTGGCAGTGTAGTTGTACATCTGCCCCCTGCTACCACCAGAGCCCGGTGTTTTGCAGAGGGACTGTGCCGGATTAACACTCGTTGTTCTCCTTCCCAGGGTCGCAACAAATCTCGTGAGACGCCTCTGCGAGAGAGGTAAGTCTGGTGGGCTGCTCTCGTCCCACCCATGTCCCAGGTGTCGTGACAAGGCTGTCCTTGGCGTGCCGTGGTGGCAGCTGCTCCCACGAGGCAGGCCCTGAGCCCTGCATTTCAGCACGTTGCCTTTGGCTTTTCAGAAACACCCCCGGATGCCCTGATACTGGAATCTCCCTTCACCAACATCCGGGAGGAGGCGCGGAGTCACCCCTTTTCCGTGGCAAGTACACAGCGGTTCTCCCAGCAGTGGTGTGTAATGGCAAGCTCCCTGAGAGCCTGCTCCTGAGCGTGCTGATAAGAGGGGCTTGAAACAGGAGAGGAAAAAGGGTGCTGGTGGAAACAAGGCCTGTCTCATTGCAGAGAGCACAGCCAGCAGCTCAGGGATGTTACAGGGACGGCAGAGGCTTGCCCTGTTGCTGCTGCTTGTAACTGTCCTGCTGGTGCCTGCCACTAACGCCAGTTTTTCCTTTCAGATATACAGATACTTCCCCGGGTTTGACTGGTTCTTCCTTGACCCCATCACGACGAGTGGCATTAAATTTGCAAACGATGAGAAGTGAGTGTCTTCGCTGGGCTTTCAGCTGTGGCTGCAGTGAACCAGGGCAAGCATCAAGGAGCAGACTGTGCTCTCTGCTCTTTTTATGTCGAAGCATTGTACTTGCTGAAGGGATTTCAGTTGATCTCACAGCCTTGAATGCAGAACAGCTTTGCACTGTGGAGCTTTCTTTTTAATTGGTCTTAATGAGGAGAGATGCAAAAGAGACTACTCCGGGATATGCTAATTTGATCCTGGTGATTTATGCTTTTCAAGTGTGCATTACACGTTAAGCACTAGCATCAGGACTGCAAAGGTTTGGGATTATTTCTCTGGTGTGCGTTTGCATAAGCCTCCTTTTTGCATAATAACGTCTGCTTTTTAGCCTTTTATTCAAGAGGCTGAGCACTTAGCAGTTGGGTTTCCAGTTGCGAAACCAAACCAGACCTTGGGGGACGATGCCTTGCAGTGATGCGAGCCGCTTTGGGCCTGAGCAGCAAACAGCTCTTCCAAGGATGCCTTCTGCTAGAAAATCTGCAGATTGAATTAATGGTGCTCGTGTAATAGCATTTTCAAGACCTGAACTGCAGTTAATGACCCACGGCACACATCAGTCACTGCAGCTTCCTTGCAGATCCAGGCGTGTTGCTGTCAGTGCCGGGAGGCTGCTGGGGGCCAGCCCACGCTTCCCAGCCCTGCGTGCTGCGTTGAAGCCTTGCAGTTGTTTGCTTGCTCTATTTTTAACTGGCTTTGCCTGACATCAATAAGGGGCTCTCTGTGTGTAGGAGTAGTTTTGGGCAGGGAGGAGAACGCTTCCAGTCTACCTGCTCCTGATTGTCATTGTCTGCCGTACAGTGTGAAATACATTTCCTGCTCCCTGCTCATCCTTCACGCTGAGGATGACCCGGTGGTACCGTTTCATCTGGGAAAAAAGGTAGGCATGTGGCTCTGCCTGGAGGAAGCAACTGGGGTGGCCAGAATAACGCCCCAGGGGTGTTGATAAAGCCAGGCAGAAAGGCAGCAACAGCAGGACGTGCATAGACATGTGTGGCCTGAAGGGGCTGCAGGTTCTGTGCTGTTGGAGGGGGCAAGTCTGAGGCTGAGCGAGAGGTTGCAAAGCTGGTCAAGCCAGGACCACCCCTGAAAGAGGTTTGGGGGCCTGGGGGCTGATTTGGGGTGGGATGGCTGGTTTTGAGTTCGGGGTAGCTGGTTTGGAGTGACACGTGCTTCCCCCTCACCTGCTTCCCCTCGGGCTCAGCTTTACAACATCGCTGCGACGTCGCGGAGTTTCCGGGACTACAAGGTGCAGTTCGTCCCGTTCCACACAGACCTCGGCTACCGGCACAAATACATCTACAGGAGTCCAGAGCTACCTCGAATACTGCGGTAACAGCCCAGCCAGCGGGGGCTCCGCGCCATGGGGGGGTGGTGCTTGGGGCCCTGGGGCAGCCCTACAGAAGGGGAGCTACAGAAAGGGAACCACAGAAAGCTGGGGAGCGCTCCCCCCTCTGTCTCGGCTCTGCTGTGAGCTGGATGCTCTGGAGGGGCTGTCTGCAGAGCATCTGCTTCTGCTGCATTTACTTCTAGGTGGGTGGCAGCAAAGCTCGCTGCTGCTCCCTCTAGCTGCAAGCACTCAGCCCCAGTGTTTGCCAGGGAAACAGAAGCCACAGAATCCACCAGAGCGTAGGACAACTGAGAGTCACTGCTGTGTTGTTTCTTTTCCTAGGGAATTTCTGGGAGTATCCGAACATGAGCATCATCACTGAAGACTGGCTGCTTGGCAGCGGTTTCCCTTTCTTTCCTTCCCCTCCCTCTCTCTCTTCTTTTCCCCCTCCCTCCCCGTGGGTCAGTCTGCCATTCGTCCATCCCTGGCGCTAACGGAGGTCAGGGATTCCCACTCCAGTCCTGATGTGTACCCTTGGCAACTCCAGCTCCCAGCATCAGCGTCTGTGATGGTAGAAGAAAGAAGTTGGTGGCTTCTTTTTTGATGTGGACGGAGGGGTGCCAACAACCCAGGAGCTTGTACCAAATGGTGAAAAAAGCAAGCACAACAGAGCCTGGCCTGGCCAATCCAGCGCGGTACCACTGAGGACAGACATTCCTAGGACACGTATGTCATGACCAAGGGTGTTTCTTTCACTTCCAAACACTGCTGCTGTTTTTGGATCACAAACAGACTCATTTGTAGGCGAATGGCTTTTGCCGTGTCTCCATACCACAGCTGTCTTGCTTGAGTTTGAGGTGTTCCCTTTCTAGGAAGTACACGTTTTGCCTTCCCTTTTTTCCCGCTAAGTGGCTGTAATTACAAACACACTGCAGATCCAGGTGGTGAGAGGTGTTTTTGTTTAGCTCTTCAGTCACAATGTGCTGCAAGTGGTGGGCTAATTGCACACATTTGGAAATAAAGTGAGATTTTTTTTTTTGTTCTTCATTTTCCAACATCTATTTAAGGGAAAAAGATGAATACCTTTTTTTTTCTGTTCCATACAGTTTTCCTTCTGGACATCACTTCTGCTTCCCTCCCTGTTATCCTCAGTGGAGCTCCTCCCTTTTCTCACACGCACTTCTTAGGAGTGGCTTATACAGATAAATTACAGAGTTGGGAGTTTAAACTGGAAAGCATAAGCTTGTGTTTTGCCTGACTTCCCCCTTCTGTGATCAACATGGGTCCAGGATGCGGGAAGGGGTGTCTTCCATTTTCCCCATACACAGCCAGCCAGCTACGTGCTTCCTTTGGGTGGGAAGAACTCTTGTATTTTTATTTCCCCTCATCTACTTCTCAATTCCTTTTAATTTCCTGTTCCTGGTGGCTACGCTGTTCCTCTGTAGTTACAAGCAGGCAGTGACACGCAGTCCTTGATGCAAAAACAAGCCTGGGCTTCTTCCACCTTTCTCCTTCTGCCTCCCTGCTGTGCTCTGGGCACCACGGGCACCTCCAGCAGCAGCTTTCTCCGCCCATCTCACTGCTGTGTTTGGAGCACGCTGTCCAGGAGAGGGAAGTGGTGCTGTAGGTTTAGTCAGTAGTGCTCAGAAGCGAATCGTGCTGCCTGAAGGGTCCATTCAGGGGTGTACAGCGTAGTAGAAACTGCTCGGCATGCATCCCCGTTATACCTGCAGGCTCATCCTAGTTGCAAAGCAGACCGTAGCTTGTTCTCGTACTGAGACCCTTCTGCCATTAGCGGGGTTAGCCCTGAGGTTTCTGACCCGTGATACTCATAAGCTAACTGTGCCACTTAAATTATGTTTGATGCACTTGTATTTATTGCACTGACAGAAGAGGAACACTTAACGTGGCTCGGTGGAGAGTGACCTGCACATTCCAGCTCACGCTGCTGCCGGCAGCTGGCTGCCTTCCTGCGGGGCAGAGCTGAGGGACCGGCGCGGGGCCGGCGGCTGGTGGCGATCCCAATGCCCCCAGCCCCGGCAGGAGGCCAGTGAGATGCTTGGAACTTCAAACCGAAATGTTTATCTAAAAGTGGTGTAGTTTTAATAAAGGCATTGACTGCTGATCACTTCAGCTCTCACCCGTTTTTTGGGATGCTTTCCCTGCTGGGGCAGGCCAGCTGGGTGCGTGGCAGTGCTGCAGTAGGGCTGTGGGGTGGGAGAAGGGGTTTGCAGCTGGGCCTGGACAACTCTTCGTGGTGGTACTGCTGCCAGGTCGGGGGGAGCAGCTCTCCTGGAGCCTGGCTGAGGCTTTGGGGAAAACAGCTGCCTGTGGGGCTTCAAGCAGAGCCCCCCCGTGCCATTTTCAGGTTAAATCCAAGCCTGTAACCCCCCCCCAGTGCACGCAGCCACTGTGTAGGGAACTGGTGCTGGCCTGGTGCAACCTCTGGCCCCATCTCCCTCCTGCCCACCCTGGGTGCTGGCCAAAGAGCCCATCCTGCAGGGGTGTGCTGTCCCCGTGACAGTGCCAGCACCTGGCACGGTGCTGGCTGCAGGGGACCCTGTCTGGAACTGTAGTGTCACAGCTGGAGCCCCAAGCAGCAGGCAGTCACACCAGAGTCAAACCAAGGCATGTTCAGGTTGCTTTAATGAGTGGGTGTCACACAGGAGTAGTGGTGCACTACAGGGCACTACGGGTGTTAAACTGACCCCAGCCCCACAAGGGACACGTGGAGCAGTGCGGGACATGGGAGCTGGCATATACCCAGCTGGCCATGGCAAGCAGAACCTGTTCCACACAGATACAGATGCTTTAAAAAAAAACACACACACACAAAAAAAAACAAAAAAATATCCCTGGAGTGGTTCGGCTACTGGGTTTTCAATTAATGGGTGGGGAGGAGGCTACAGCAAGCTCTATGATCCCGGCTGCTGATCCCTCCTGGTGGATCACAGTGTACGGCGGCGGCACCTGCACTGGAGGCAGTGCATCTAACGCCCAGTCCCTGCTCCAGGCCTCCTGGGGTTAGGGGGAGGCTGGGAGGGCAGGCAGCAGCCTCTCCTTCCCCTTGCTGCTGGGCTGGCACAGCCCCTGGAGGAGACACAAGACACTCGGGGTTGTCTGAACCCCGTTGTGGGGCAGGGAGGCCAGGCCGCATGCAGGGGGAGGGCAGGAGGGAGCTGGAGATCCCTTGTTAAGCGTGGAGCGGTTGCGGAAGACTGATCCGTGGCTGTCTCACTACAAGCACGTGCAGGCTGGGGACGTGGGGGCAAACACGGGGTCCTTTCACCTCTCCCCCAGCTCCCGGTCCTCAGGCAGGGCTCCTCCTCAGAGCACCGTTCTACCCCCGAGGGAAAGGCCTCGCTCCTGCAGAGCCGGCAGTGAAATGCGGGTGAGGGCTGCGGGGCTGGGCACCCTCCCCTCCTTTTCCTCCCCTCTGTGCTCGCGTCAGTCCCGGGGGATGTTGGGTGGGGGGATTTTGGTGGAGGAAGGCTCCACCCCCCAGATCTCCTGGGCGTACTCGGTGATGGTCCTGTCGCTGGAGAACTTGCCCGAGCAGGCGATGTTCTTGATGACTTTCTTCGTCCACTCCCGGGGGTCCTGGCAAGAGGGGAGGCGAGGGCAGCGGTCACATAGGGCACCGGCCAGTGCCCAGTAGCCTTAAAGATGGTGCTGTGGGGCTGCTGAAACCTCAAAACCCACCTCACCCTGCCCCGTGCCCCACAAACGCTGTGGGGTGTGAGAAGGGCACCCCAGGGGCACGCTCAGCCCAGCTGCCCCCACATTTCCCACTGGGGTTGTGGGCAGCTCTTACCATGAACAGCTGGTCCACTTGGCCTTGGCATTTAATGTAGGCTTCGTAGTCAGCAAACACCTTAAACCTGAAAGCCAGAGGGCAGAGTAAGGCTGGGGAGTGCCTGCTGCGGGGTCCCAGGCGGGGCAGTACGGTCACCTTCCCCAGGTCTCACCTGTCGTGGTGCATGAGCATGTTGACAACATCCCTGAAGCACCCGGGGTCCCGCGGGGAGAAAAACCCACTGCTGATCTGGTCGATGGCCTGCCGCAGCTCCGGTAGGCGCTCGTAGTACTCCAGCGCGTTGTACCTGCATGAGGAGGAGGCACAGAAGGGCTGTAGGGGCTGGGGCCATCCCCTGGGGCCCAGCACCCCAAGAACTGGGACGTGTTTAGGGCAGGGAGGGCAGCGCGCCCCCCAGCACCGACCCTTTGCGATCCAGGGCCTCGACGTCCTCCACCCGCATGCCGAAGATGAAGAGGTTTTCTTCGCCTGCCTCCTCGGCCATCTCCACGTTGGCTCCATCCATGGTGCCGATGGTGAGGGCCCCGTTCAGCATGAACTTCATGTTGCCGGTGCCCGAGGCCTCCGTGCCAGCTGTGGAGATCTGCTGGGAGAGATCCGCTGCTGGGATCACTGCCGGGTGCAAGAGAGGTGGGAGTTAGCCCTCGGCTGGCTGCAGGATAGCAGAACAACTCTGGGAGCTGCTCGTGGCCCGCTGCCCCTTCCAGCTCAGCCCAGAGGCCAGAGCCAGGCACAAAAAGGCCAGCCCCTGCCCCAGGCTGGCTCCCTGCCCCACATAAAGCCCCACAGCCCTTTCCTCAGGGTGCCCAGATGACTTGATTGCGACAGCCTTCTGTCAAACCAGCTTCTGGGCTCAGCTGGGGCATGGACAACTCCTGCTGTGCTCCTCCATGCGCCACAGACGTACCCTTCTCCGCCAGGGACACGCGGTAGTTCTCCAGGAAGATGACCTTGAGCTTGTCCCCCACGTAGGGATCGTTGTTGATGACCTCACCGATGGACGTGATGAGTTTGATGATCATCTTGGCCATGTGGTAGCCGGGGGCCGCCTGAAAAAGAGCAGCCCAGAGAGGGTGAGGGCTCTTAAGGAAGGCAGAGCACAGAGGTGCCAGCTCAGGTCCTCACTGGGGGGAGAACCTGGGCCTCACATGGGTCTGCTCTTCACATGGATCAGCCAAAACCCTCCTGGGAGAAGCCCTGAGCCCCAGGAGGACCTTATCAACTAGTCCATGACAGAGCCCAACGGCACAGACCCCCGCTGGATAACCCACAGCAAACCCAGCAAAGCCCCCAGAAGGGACCAGCACCTTCCTCACATCCCAATACCACCCGTGCACCGAGGCTGGGGAGCACTTTACCTTTCCCCCGATCATAATCGTCCTAGGCACAAAGGATTTGGACGGGTCGCTCCTGATGCCTGGAAGAGCAAGGCAGAAACTACTGAAGCAAAGATGGGCCGCGAGCCCAGCACACCTGCACAACCCCAAAGCCCAACCAGACATCTGCCAAAGCCGTGCTGGGCAAAATCAGGCTGCAAAGTACTTGGAAAGCTTCTCCAGACAGCCATGAATCAGAGCTGCAACGACCTGCCTCCCCCTGGGAAGGGGCAGGGGGATGAAGCAGACACATGGGAGCAGGGCACACTCCTGACACCGCCAGGATCAGGGGTCCTTGGCCACCAGCTGGAGGGCATTTACACGGGGATGCTGGCAGCAAGGGGCTGGCAAGGGGCACCCCGGGACCACCAGCCCCTGCCAGGCAGCACTTACGGTTATAGAGGGTGATCGCATGCAGGCAGTTCAGCAGCTGCCGCTTGTACTCGTGGATTCGCTTGACCTGAACATCAAACATGGATGAAGGGTTGATCTTGACCTTGTACTGCTCCTCCAGGTAGGCTGAGAACTTCAGCTTGTTCTCCTGGCGAGAAAAATGTGATGAGCAGCAGGCCTTGTGCCAGCAGCGAGGGCTGGCTGCTGGGGTGTTCCCCACTGCCTTCACCCTTCTTCCCCCTCGCCTCCAGCGCTCATTACCTGCTTGACTTTTGCCACATCCCTGATAAACATCTCGTTATCGATGAAATCCAGGAGCTTCTTCAGCTGGCTCAGGTCCGTGACAAAGCCTTCCCCGATTTTCTAAAGGAAGGAATCAAAAGAGGGGTGTTTCACCTGTGGGACATCTCCCCCCATCCACAAGTTCCCTGCGAGGGAAAGGAGCCAGACCCAAATTTCTGCAGCTCCTTGGCCAGCTCTTCCCCAGAGACTTTAAAGCCCAGCTGACCTCACACCTACACGTGCAACAGGCATGCTCCTAGCGGGCTGTCCTCGCTCACACCTGCCAGACCTTTTCCCTCAGGCTCTGTTCCGGATTTATGAAGTGCCCAGAAGCCAACAGCGGGGATCACAGCTCAGCCCCTCGCTCACCTCGGCGATGACATCGGCCAGTCCCGGGTTGCACAGCAGAAGCCAACGCCGTGGCGTGATCCCGTTTGTCTTGTTCTGGAATTTCTCCGGCTCCAGCTCGTAGAAATCCTTGAACCTGGCACATCAGGGAGTAGGGGGCACACTGAGCCACTCTGCCTCTCAAACCCCTTCCTCGGCTCTAATGCCTAGGATTTCACCAGCTCTGAAGGGAGGTGAGTTAGACCCCATACACTCCCAAATAAGATTGTCTCTCCAGCCCTCCAACCCAGCAGGACAACTGAATGATGCCTGTTTGCCCCAGCCAGCCCCCTGGGTTGGCAGGCGAAGCTGAGTGAGCAGAGAGGAGAGGGGAGGTGCACGCCGTGGGTGCCCCCCAACTCACACTGAGTGCTTCACAATGTCGGAGTGGATGCGGGCCACGCCGTTGACGGCGTGAGAGCCGATCACACAGAGGTGTGCCATGTTGATGCGCTTGCAGTCTCCTTCCTCGATCACCGACATCCTCCGAAGACGGTCAACGTCCCCTGGGTAGAGAGCTGCCACGCGCTGTGTGCAGGAAGAGGGGCATCAGTAACCCAGGTGTAGGGCCTGGAAGCACCCCCATCCTAAAAGACAGCCGGGGCGAGACCCACAGCCCGCGACCAGCCCAGTCCCTTACATCCAGGTGCATCTGGTTGAGGGCGTAGATGATCTCCAGGTGACGGGGCAGCAGCTTTTCGAACATGGAGACCGGCCAGCGCTCCAGGGCTTCGGGCAGCACGGTGTGGTTGGTGTACGCACAGGTCCGTTTCGTGATCTCCCAGGCCTGCACACAGACAGTGTAAATAAGAAAACCTTATTTAAGGGCAGGACGGCAACTCTCGCCCCTGCGAGATATGCACCTCCCAGCTCTGCTCACCTTGTCCCAGTCCACCTTCTCCACGTCCACCAGGATCCGCATGAGCTCCGGGATGGACAGGGCAGGGTGGGTGTCGTTTAGCTGAATGGCCACCTGCAACACAGACTCGCTGGGCTCAGAGGTGGCAGTGACAGGGCTCTGACTGTGTCCCCAAGGGGTCAGGGTTGGGGGAAGACTCGAGTCTCTTCTTATGGCTCACAGCACCACACATCCCAGAAACAGAGCTCCCAGGAACGGAGCTCCACAACCTTCAACAGATTTGCTCCAAAATGCATTTATTTCCCTGGAAAACGAGCTCCGAGATCACTTCTGTGTTCCAACCCAAACTGCCAGGGGCTTTGCATACAGCAAAGCATCCTGCTCTCCCACACCATGGGCAGGTCTGGCTGAAACACCCCCGGGCCCTCTCTGCCCACAAACTCACCTTGTCCGGGAACGTTTCAAAGCTTGTCCTCACAGGGTCTCGACAGCCGAATTTGGAGGACTTAAAGCGGCGGATGATGTCTTGGAGGGTTGCAGCCACCACGAAGTACTCCTGCTTCAGCCGCAGCTCCTTGCCTTCGAAGAACTGCATTTGGGGGACACGCAGGTGTCAGTGCTGAAGTTGGCAGCCCAGCCCCTGGAGATGCTCCTGTCCGATCTGATGGGCTTCCCGACAGCTCTTACACGCTCTGCACTTTGTCAGGCCAAACCCAGACATTACTCATCCTGCCTCTCAGGCAGCCAGCCCAGTTCCAGCTCCAGCCTGCTGTTCTCAGCTGCCTCCAGAGGGCAACAGAACCTGACACATCGCTGCTGCTCCCACAGACCGAGCTCAGCTCCCTCCCTCGCCGCAAGGCCCTCTGCAGGGTTTTTGGAGCAAGGATTTTGGACTCCCTGCAATAGCCAGGAGCCGGTGTCATTTATAGACACACCAGCTGCCTCCCGTGCACACCACGCATCACGCTGCTCTGTTTTAAAGCACCAAGAGAAGTGTGTGGGTGGGGTAAAGCCCAGGAGATGAACTTTTCCTACACAGACACTAGTCCATGACTGGGTCCACAACAACTGCATGGCCTGGGATAATTCCTGTGTGAGAAATCCCCTGAATTGGGGCTGGAAATGAGTGCCCCCTCATAGATGCCTCTAGAATAAGAACTTACTTTTGCAAACTGTAAACCACATAAGTTGGTGACTGCCTTGAGCATGAAGGCAGACAGCAACTGTGTGATATAGGCCAGGCCCCAGCTGCCAGCAGTCAGCAGGGACACTCTGGGGCCAGCAGAGCTGCGTCTGTTCATTGAGAATTGCAGAGCCAACACATTGTGTTAAAAACCCTCAAACCAGAACAACAACCGTCAGGTGGCCGTGACCTTCCACTGCCTGCAAACAAGGCGATAAAACTACAGGAAGGATGAACCCAAGCAGCCGGAAAGAGAAGCAAGAGTCACTCACGTTGTCATTCGGGTACAGGACTCTGGATATGTTTTCTGCCAGGTTTCTGTCCAGCACTGCCTCGATGTAGTCACCCACATTGACTGCAGTGAGAGAGAAATACACACAGCACTGCCACAGCTGCAGATCAAGAACTGAGAACCCCAGTTCTGTGTCCTTGATCCTTCCAAGTATGGAAGAATGAGTTCAATCAGTCTTGTCCAAACCATTTCCCCTTCTGTACAGCCTAGCAACTGTTGGTTGCCCAGTACGTGTCCCTCAGCACTACAGTTAGAGCCTGAAAAATGCACTAGGGGTCACACAAGGACTCAAAGGAAACCAGCAGTAAGGAGGGAATATGCTGCCATTTTCCTTCAGCACTCAAGGATGCTGCTGCACAGAACTGGCTCCCCATGGCACCTGGGTGCTTGCAGAACACACTGGCACGGGGTTTATCACCTGGGGAATGCACAGGGCAGGTTCTGAGAGCGAGGCAAGCATGAGGGGGGTGAAACGAGGGTGGGTGGGTGCACAAGGGTTCTGGAAGTGGTGTGATCCATGGATGTGTATTCAGCACTGTGTTTTCGAGGTAGCCAGGAGGCATGGATAAAGCAGGGCAGATGCAGAGTGCAGTGCCAGGTGCAACACACAGAGGAATAACGATGTCCCAGCCCCTGAGCCCTCTGGCAGTGGAAGAAGATAGGCAGTAGGAGGATAGCACTTACACTCCTGGAGGTTGAAGTCATTGGGTGCTTTTGCAGACCACAGCCTCATGGTGTTCACAGTGTTGTTCTTGTATCCTGGCACTGGTGTGTCATACGGCATGGCGAGGACAACCTGCAAAAGGACAGCAAAAACTCCTTCAGAAAGACTCCAGAGGACACAGACAGCTCCTGGCCGTGGTGAAGATCCCACATGCACTAAAACACAGCTGCTGAGGTTCACAGACCTGCCTGTTGTCACGGACACTTTCAGCACCCACTAGGAAAGCACTGATAGGAGAGGCAGAGTTGTTTGGAGCTTCACTGGCAAACAGGAGTTTCAAGCTCATCCATGAAACAAGAGGCTTGCAAGCAACCCGCTGACCTTCCCAGACCAACCCAGTACCTGTTAACTATTCACCAAAGCCCTGCAAGCACCCTCAGCTGGCAACTGCTCTTCTGTCTGTGCTGGCACAGTGCTGGGGCACCTAGCTGATCCCATCTGGGATAAACTGCACAGCCTGAATCCTGCCCAGAAGCCCTCTGCAGCCTCCCAGCACCAAGCCCGGCCACCAAAGCACCATTCCCATAGTGGCAAGGAAAAGCCAGGCGGATCGGCACAGCAGCCCCAAACAGAACACAAACTCTTTGTGCTGGCGTCAGCAACACCTCCCCTCTGGAGAAAACCAGCAAGAGCTCGGGCTCTCCAAGCTGGTCTTACCAGCTCCGAAGATGGAAGCAGGCAGGCAGAGAGCCTGCCCTGTCCGAGCCACGGGACCGGGGCACGCATCCCATTAACTGCACGATGCTATATTTGGAAACTGCATCTTGGGCTTTTTTTTTTTTAAGCCTTTCCACTCTGTTCCTTCGACAGCACTGGCTGAAAACTCACTTCCTTGTCAGAAGAAGTCTGCTTGGGATCCCTGAAAACCCCAGACTGACACTGGGGTTGGAAGAGGAAAGCACGCAGAGGTGAGGGCATTCAGTCCCCAGGTGGATGTCTGCTGGCAGGGTGCCCCTGTGCCGTTCCCAGGTGTGTGGTATTGAGCCCTGACAACCCGCCTGCACCTCGCTGCCTTCAACAGCTTTGTGGCTGTATGCTCCTCAGACAGACCCTTAACCAAAATGGGAACAAGGCTAGGCCGTGTCCATAAATCCCTGAGAAATTCCCAGTCCTTTCCTCCTGAGGGCTTGGGGTGGAGAGGCTGAAACTTCTTCAATCCCCTTAATAAATCCACGCTTTTTCAGAGTTTGCCCTCCTCAGCCGTAAAGCTGGAACACCTTCATGCTGCAGCAGCACGTGCCCCTGGCAGGCATGTGCTCCCGGAGCACAGCATTACCCCTGCAATTGCGACACGGCCTCGCCTCCTCCCGAGGCAGGGGAATGCAGGAGCTGGAGCCGCGTTTGCTCTCCACGCTGGTGCAGAACGAGGCCTCCAGGCAGACTGGAGACGTGAAACCTCGTCTACCCACCAGGTTGGCCTGGGAAAGAGGCACTTGCCCTGACCACACGAGTCGAACACCCGCTGGATTGCTGCCTGGCTGCCCCGAGAGATGGATCTCCACCCACGGCGGCGGTGCCAGAACCACCTGCAGGGTCACTGGGTTTGAGCAAGCCGTGGCCGGGAGCAGCGCAGAACGAGCCAGGGCTGCAATCCTCCCCTGACATAAAGCCCTGCAAGAAGGGATGAGAGGTTTCACCCTGGAAATTGCTACAGATTCAGGCAGCAACTCCTTCTGTAGTCACAGCCGCGGCTGAACATCGTCCCCCTTCTCCCTGCCGCCAGCGGAGCCGATAAAGATAAAATTGCAAATTAGCAGAGAGCGCTTTGCCAGAGCACGAGAGAAGCCAAGCCTGACCTCAGCTAGCACAGGGACAGCCTCTCCCCCTCCATGCCACCCTCCCCAAGCCCAGGCCACTGTACCTGAGTGTCGACCCACTTCACACCCTCAGGGGTGTGCTCCACGCGGCCGTAGAAGTGCACGGGGAGCATGTACTCGGGGCGGGCTTTCTCCCAGGGATTGCCGTAGCGTAGCCAGTCATCGGCCTCCTCCACCTGCAAGGGGCAAACGTGGCTCAAGACGGGGCTCGTTGTCACCAAGGGAAGGCTGAACTCGGCTCCCCAAAGGGGTTTGAAAAGCAAAGCTTTGGTAAGGTGGCTTTAAAAATGGATAGGCAGAGGTCTCTAGAGGACAGCTGAGCTTTCTGAAACTTGGATGACCAAATCCCAGTTGGTATAAATCCATCTCTATTGCGTTTGCAGAGCTGTACTGGTTTAAGCCATCCACACAAACCACACAGACTCCTGCACCCAGTGCCTCGAGGGCTCTGCATCCACTTTGATGGTGCAGTTTGTGGTTCCCTTGGTGCTGCTCCTGGTCACAACCCACCCCCTGCAATCCAGCTCTTGCTGACTGCTCTGCCCTCTGCCAGAGGGCATTTCTCCTCTCTGCTCCTGACAGCACCAACAGGACAGAAGTGAATTCAGCAGAGCAATCCACGCTGATGCACACCACGAACAAGAGGGGCTGAAGGCAAAGACACTCTGCAGGTGATTTTTTTTCTGGGAGGGGATTAGGTCTGAGCCACAAGCCCACATTACCACCCCTGTTCTTTTTCAAGTGGCATTAAGCCAACTGCAGTGGATGCTTTTTGCCTCTTTTCCACCATTTACAGAGCCTAGCAACACAGCTTCTTTGTGGAGAAGGAGGAAAAACCAACCCTTGTGCCTCTCACCTACCTGACTTGTGGAGAGCTATTTTAAGGGGAAAATAGGGTCCTTTATACACAGAAACAATACAAGTCTCCTAACAGAAATCATTTCCAGACATACATGAGGAATAACCACTGCTTGGGGCAGTTATTTAGTCTACTTTCGCTTACAAACTATTACAGTTGTTAATGCTACAGGGGAGAGTCCCCATTTAAGGCCCTGCTGCCAGTCTCTGAGGGACCCCACATGAGCAGCAGCACCCCAGGTTAAAATACAGAGGTTTTGGGCAGCCCAAGGCCCCAGGTGCTGTTTGTGTGGCCGGGTCACATCCATGGGCAGAGCCAGCCATTGCAGCACGAAGCAGGAGGGGATGGGGCGACCCACGTGTGCCAACAACGTACCTGCCAGCCGTCAACAATCTTCTGGTTGAAGATCCCGAACTCATAGCGGATGCCGTAACCGTAGGCTGCCAGCCCCAGCGTGGCCATGGAGTCCAGGAAGCAAGCTGGAAGAGCAGAGCATGATCACACTGCCAGCGAGCTCGCCCTGGCTCGCTGCGGTGGTGGTGTGCTGTGCACGGGGCTGAGGGGCAGGAGGGGACAGCCTGCACCAGGACCCCACAAAGTTGTTGTTGAGAAGGGCAGGACTCTGACAGGAGTGAGGCCCTTAGCATCAGGTCAGTGCCAGGGGAGATTGGGGAGCAATGGTGCTGACACCAGGAGCGCCTGCAGCCTTGTGTGATGAAGGTGCAGGTGCAGCAACCTTCAAATGTGGACACAGCAGAGACCAGCGGCCATCAGGGGCAGCAGCAGCTCAAGCCAGGTGTGACAGAAACGCACCTAAACGCGGCGTTGCTGCAGTGAGAGCTCTTCTGAACCTGCCTGAGAAACCCATGCCTGGCTCGATGCCTGCCACGTAAAGCAGGGCTTCTGATCCTGACTCACCAGCTGCTTTACTACGAGCTCTGTCAAAGCAAAGCTTTCTGACCATCAGTCCAGGGCGGCTCTGGTAAAGCTCAGCCCTGGCACCTCCTCTGTCAGGCGGCTCTTGTCTCCAGCAGTCCTTTTGTGAGGGGCAGATCAAAATAGCAGCCAACAATTTGCCTACGTGAGGGCTGCTTATGTGCCTCAGGAAAAAAAAAAAAAAAAACCACCAAAAAAAACAACAGAAGCTTTTACAGGGAGGTGAGGAGAAAGGCTTCGGGCGGCCTCTCACAGCCACAGCCCAGCTCGCTGTGCTCCTGTCAGGCACCAAGGCATCTCCTGGATGCTGGCTGTGCGTGGTTGAGGTCCTGCTGTGGCAGGCAGCCCCAGGTGCAGGTGAGGCAGAGCAGAGAGCCCTCAGGAGGCTGAGATGAAGGTGTGATGTGCTCCCAAGGAAGGCAAACTCCATGCCCTCGGAGCAAGGACGGGGCTCCCCTCTCCCCGTGTTACCTGCCAGGCGGCCCAGGCCTCCGTTCCCCAGCCCGGCATCCTCTTCGATTTCCTCCAGCTCCTCCAAGTCCAGACCCAGCTGTTGGGGAAACAGCCACACGTCAGCACCCACATCCCCGTCCTCTGAGGAGGAGAGCACACACAAATCCCACACCCACCCGGCTGCACCTCACACAAACCACACAGGGCTCTCCCCACAGCCCTTCCCTCACCCCCAAAAACCCCTCACCGGCTTCTGGCCCTCGGGGGCAGCCTGACGGAGCGGAGAACAATCCCTCCCCCCACACACCGCTTTCCCACGAAGCGGGTTTCCTTAGAGACACCCAACCAAACACTCGCCTCCTGGCAGCCCCTCCAGCCCCAAGGCCCTCCCACCGAGGAGGAGGAGGAGGAGGCCCGGTGCCTGGAGGAAGGTCACAGCCACTTCTGCAGCCTGCGGCCGCGGTTTCCGCCGTTCCGCCCCGCGCCCTCCCACATCCTGAGCACCCTGCTGCCAAGCTGCCTGGCCGGGACCCACGGGTGGAAGTGGCTGTCTCGTCTTCTGCAGCCCTTGGGTTTTTTTTTTCTCCTCTAATCCAAGGGCTGGCAGCCTCTCCGGGGGTTGTGCCCGGTTCAAGGAGAAGCCTGCCAGCAGCAAGGACGCTTGGAGACAGGGAGACGCTACAGCTCCTCCCCAGACTGCTCTCTCAGAGCTTCAGCTCTCTCTGTGGCGTGACAGGGGGCACTAATACCAAGGCAGGCTCTCTCCGTGACAAAGCCACTCTGGATAGGAGGCTTCGCAAAGGGACTCGAGGATCCTGCCTGAATAAAACCAGCCTGTGCTCCGAGGCATGATGGCTCGGACAGAAATTCTCTGGAAAGCCCTTCCCATCCCTTGGCAGGGAACGTGCTGGCCATGGCCAGGGCGTTTGGTCAGCAAGCTTAGCACCTCGTTTGGAGGGACAGTGAGCGACAGAGCCCAACTCCTGCTAGAAATTGTAACGTGGGTCAGTCTGAGGGGTAGGGAAATAAAGTTTTTAGGTGAGGAAGCCCCCAAACTCCTATTCTGTCAAAAAGGTCACTGTCCTGCTGCAGATGGCAGCGAGCCTAAGTAAACACGGCCTGGCATCTGTGATCGACTCGGTGGTACTCAGCAGTGGCTGTGTTTTTTCCAGTTCAAACTCATCCAGTGACATTATAAAAATCAAGCCATTTCCCCACCCCCCCTTCCTGGCGATTTACTGTCGTCTGTCAGCGCTGCTGTAGGGCTTTCTATGTACGTGCATGCAAGTATGATCTGTGGTTTGGTGGTTTTGCGCTTGCCTTTTTGGCCCAGCCTCCCTCGGCAGGCTACATGACCCGTGATGAGCCACCACCTCTCCTACTGGTGGGAAATCATTTGCCCCTTGGGATTCCCCAGTCTCTGGGGACTCTTGGAGCTGCTTTCTGGATGCAGAGCCCAGCCACTACAGGAAAGGAGTGGTCTGAGGGATCTGTAGCCCAGCTCTCCAGGCACCCCAAGGTGTCACCACTGCCTTCTCTGGGGGTGGCAGGACACGAACAGAGAGATAAAACCTTCATTTGGCAAAACAAAACATCCTTGGGAGGAGGCCTTGAGAAATACAGGTTCCCAGCCCTCCACATGGAAAAGTCTGGCCAGTTCTTCAGGGTGGACCCCCGTGCCCCAGGACTTCACCTGGTAAATGGCTTCATCGCAGGCGTTCTGCAAGCCCAGGTTCACCATCGTGTTCTGCAGGGTGCGGCCCATGTAGAACTCCAGGGACAGGTAATAAATACGCTGGGGAGGCAAAGCAAGACACAGCACATTTCACTCCCGGCTCATCACGTGCTGCGCCCAAAGGATTGCACCGAAGTCGCTTAAAATTAAGATCAGCCCCAACTGTTTTCCAGAGCAGGGGACAGCCTCCCAAAGCGGCTCTTGGCGCCCGCTCCTGAACAACATGCACCACAGTTTGTTTGTCAGAAGGAGCCTTGCACGGGATGCTAGCCAACTCCCCGCTGCACATCTCCCTGCCAACAGCCTTCTATAGAAAAATCCCGTTGCCTGTTAAGAGTGTTTCCCTAATTAACTGCAGGCAGGAATTATCTAGGATGCTGAATCGTATCTTTACATGCAGCCAAGCTCGGCCGAGGTGATGCCTGCGCCGGGCTCTTAAAAGTTTTCTCATGCTCCGCTGAAGCCGATCCAGAGGCTGCAGCAAGCAGGCAGCCCCCCGCCCCTCGCATACTTGGCCCGGCTTCAGGCCAGCCCCCTTCCTGCCAGTGATTTTCCAGCTCTCCTCTCCTGCTTTTTGAGCTGGGAGAAGATAAGCGTGCTGGATTTTAGGCCATCTCTGAGCAAGACGGTGACAAATCAGATGCTCCCGGTGTTGACAGCTTTAGAAAAATGCTTCAAAGCCACCTGAGGCTGTCGGGGGCTGAAACAACATGTGTTCACCTTTCCTCGTGTCCTCCCCACGCTGACATGCACGTTTCGCTCTGCTGAAGGAATAAACTGTCCCAGGGGCGGCAGAGCTCCTGGCACAGCAGCACAGGAAGGACGGGGCTGCGGTGACCTCCCAAGTTTTGGAGGAACCACTGCCCGTGTGGTGCATGCTAATGAAAGCCTGTTCCTAGGATGCGCAGCGGGGAAGCGGGCTACGCACGCTTTTGCCCTTACTCAGATTTTTCCATCACTACAGATATTTTCATACGTAAACAGGCGTTTTAACAGAGCAATAGCCTGACTTTAAACCACGCTTCCTTTTGAATCCCTTGCCTTGGTAGCCGGGATCTTTCCAGGCCAGTTTTGGAGCCCTAAGCAGCAGGATTACCTGCTTTGGGGGTTTGAAAGGGACCCTTTTACCCTCCTCATCCGCTCCTTGGGACTCAACAGAGTGAGTGAAAACATCACACGGCGGCATGAACACTCTGCTCGCTCCAGCCTCCCCCAGGGACGTGCTTCTAGTGAAAATCTAAGCGCAGGGGACGGGGAGCAACCCCCCTCCAGCCTCCTTTACCCTCGATGGGACTCGCACAGCCCCTTGGCGGTGTGATAACGTGGACCACGGCACCAGGGAGGGCTCCACACACAGGTGTAGCTCCTAGAGCACGTAAGCTGGGCGCAGCTCGGTGTGTCAGGGCGATATCCATAACCCCGAGAAAGGAGCTGGCTGGGTGCCACCAGCAGGCAGGGCAGGGCTGCGCCTCCCCAGGCACACACTACCATGCCCCCCAGGGATTTTCGGTTCAGCGCTGGGGCTCCCTAATTCATAAGGGTGAGGGCTGAAGGACACGCAGCCTGCAGAGACAGCGGGGCAGGCACCCAGCCAGCAAGCCGTGCCCATACCCACGGTGGGACCACACTCACAGGGGTGCAAGCAGGGATTTGGGGCCAGCAGGGTCTCGGGGGGCTCACCTTGGGGTCCCGCTCGTAGTAGTGCTGCTGGGTGCGGATCCAGCGCCCCACCAGGTGGTCGCGCACCGTGTGCGCCAGGGCGAAGAAGTAGTCGCGGGGGGTGGCGACGTTGCGGTCCTTCACCAGGGTGAAGTGCAGGTGCCTGTTGAAGCTCTTGCGCACCTCCGCCACATCGCCCAGCCCCGCGATGCCCCGCACGCTGATCTGCTTGCGCTTCTCCCCGTCGCTCAGCGGCGCCGCCATCGCGGCAGCTCCGCCGGGATCCGTCCCTTTTTATCCCTTTTTTTTTTTTTTTGCCCTTTTTTTTTTTTTTTTTTTCTCCTCTTCCCGTTCCTGCCTCTGCAGCAGCCGCAGCGCCTGCGCCTCCTCTGCCTGCTCGCCGCGGCGAGGCGGAGCCCGGCTGGGCCGGTCCCTGCTGAGGGGGAGGCCCCCGCACCGCCCCCGGCCCTGCCCCGGGGTGGGCTGAGGGAATCAGGGCGGTGTGAGGCGATGGGGGTGGGCTCAGGGGATGGTGTGACAGGACGGGGGAGGCGAGGAGGGATGGGGATGGCACGGAGCACAGGGATGACCTGAGGGGATGGGAACTTTGCCTGAGGCTGGAGCGAGGTGGGGGTTGGCCTGTTCTCCCACCTGCCCGGTGACAGGATGAGGAGAAATGGCCTAAAGTTGTGCCAGGGGAGGTTTAGGTTGGATATTAGGAAGAACTTCTTTACTGAAAGGGTAATAAAGTTACATTGGAACAGGCTGCCCAGGGAAGTGGTGGAGTCACCATCCCTGGAAGTCTTTAAAAGACGTTTAGATGTAGAGCTTAGGGATATGGTTTAGTGGGGACTGGTTAGTGTTAGTGTCAGTGATCCTGGAGGTCTCTTCCAACCTAGACATTCTGTGTTTCTGATGCAGTCTCCCAGCTCAGAGACAACCACCTGTTAGTCTGGCGCAAGGGATTTGTGTGTTCCTTGCAGTAGCTGCTCCTTCACCTCCTCTTCACATACAAGGACACGCGTCTCTTTCACACTCCTTCAGGAGTAAACAAGCCAGGAGAGATTAAAGCCTCTTTCTTCAGGTCAGTAAGATCCCTGCCTTTGGTTTCACTGAGAATACAAGCCCTAAAAATGGGACCAGGACCCCCTCCCTCCCTGGGGACCAGGACTCATTCAATTGGGACCAGGACTGTCCTTAAGCTCCCCATCCCAAATCAAATGTTTAACTCAGGAACACTTAACTGCCAGCATCTGAATTTGACCAAATGCCAAAGAACTTCACGGGGAAGTAGCACCACCAGGGTTTTCTGTTCTGAGTATTCCCCGCTGATGTTAATAGCTCATATAGTCTCCAAAACAGTTTCTCAGAGACGGCAGAAAACATGAAGAAAAAGCAGTCTATCTTGGAACACTGAGTCCATTTCTCCATGACAGTAGAAAAGCACCCTAAGTAACGGGGACGTGGCACGGGGACGTGGCACGGGGACGTGGCACGGGGACGTGGCACGGGGACGTGGCACGGGGACGTGGCACGGGGACGTGGCACGGGGACGTGGCACGGGGACGTGGCACGGGGACGTGGCACGGGGACGTGGCACGGGGACGTGGCACGGGGACGTGGCACGGGGACGTGGCACGGGGACGTGGCACGGGGACGTGGCACGGGGACGTGGCACGGGGACGTGGCACGGGGACGTGGCACGGGGACGTGGCACGGGGACGTGGCACGGGGACGTGGCACGGGGACGTGGCACGGGGACGTGGCACGGGGACGTGGCACGGGGACGAGCCCAACCCAAATCAAATTCTTACCCCAAAGCACTTACCTGCCTGCTTCTGAATTTGACTCACTGTCATACAACTTCACAGGGAAGTAGCACCACCAGGGTTTTCCTCTTCTGAGTAGTCACCGCCGATGTTAATAGCTCATAGATTCTCCAAAACAATTTCTCAGACATGGCAGAAAACACGAAGAAAAAGCAGTCTGTCTTGGAACACTGAGTCCATTTCTCCACGACAGTAGAAAAGCACCCTAAGTAACCTGAACCTCAAACTCCTCTGGAGTGGCAAGTCTTCCCATGACTCCTCAAGCTTCCTATATAGCAAAGGTCAAATGATCCCCACCTGGCAGATTTCACTTCACATGTGTGGAGTCAGGAGACCTTGTGGAATAGGCTCAACAAGCTCGTTTCGATGATTAAGGTTCAATTGCTCCTTATTGCTAACAGAAAGAGCCTGACAAGGGGCTCAGTGGTTAGAGTTGACATGGAGGAGTTGTGGACTCGAATGAGGGTGGAAAGGCCTTGCAGAGGGATCTGGATAGGTTGGAGAGCTGGGCGATCGCCAACCGCATGAAGTTCAATAAGAGCAAGTGCCGGGTCCTGCACCTGGGACGGGGAAACCCTGGCTGCACGTACAGACTGGGCGATGAGACGCTGGAGAGCAGCCTAGAAGAGAGGGATCTGGGGGTCGTGGTAGACAACAAGTTGAATATGAGCCGGCAGTGTGCCCTGGCAGCCAGGAGGGCCAACCGTGTCCTGGGGTGCATCAAGCATGGCATCGCTAGTAGGTCAAGGGAGGTGATTGTCCCGCTCTACTCTGCGCTGGTGCGGCCTCACCTCGAGTACTGTGTGCAGTTCTGGGCACCACAGTATAAAAAGGACATGAAACTGTTGGAGAGTGTCCAGAGGAGGGCTACGAAGATGGTGAAAGGCCTGGAGGGGAAGACGTACGAGGAACGGCTGAGGGCACTGGGCCTGTTCAGCCTGGAGAAGAGGAGGCTGAGGGGAGACCTCATCGCAGTCTACAACTTCCTCGTAAGGGGGTGTCGAGAGGCAGGAGACCTTTTCTCCATTAACACCAGCGACAGGACCCGCGGGAATGGAGTTAAGCTGAGGCAGGGGAAGTTTAGGCTGGACATCAGGAAGGGGTTCTTCACAGAGAGAGTGGTTGCACACTGGAACAGGCTCCCCAGGGAAGTGGTCACTGCACCGAGCCTGTCTGAATTTAAGAAGAGATTGGACTGTGCACTTAGTCACATGGTCTGAACTTGGGTAGACCTGTGCGGTGTCAAGAGTTGGACTTGATGATCCTTAAGGGTCCCTTCCAACTCAGGATATTCTATGATTCTATGATTCTATGATTCTATGACATTATTAATTAACTACAAAAGGCATGTAAGGGTCATATTTCTGCTAGTCATTCTGTGAGGAAAACTAGTACAGAGCCTGTTAAAATCAGATAAATCAACATAAAGAGAAGAAATAAATAAAAGAAAAAAAGAAAATGACCCAAAAGGCAAAACTGCCATCCTGGATTTTCATCTGTCTAGTCATGACAGATAAGGAATATAGCAATCAGAAAGACTTTACTTGACATTAATGTTGCTTAAATTTGCTTTTCTGAGATCTCTTCTTTATGCCGGACTTTTCAAAATCTAGCGCCATGACCTCCCACTGCAGTATTTACTTTGGCTGCATATAAACTATCACGTATAAATGCCAGGCTCCGGATCCTCTCTCCCTATTCAGGACAAGGACCGGGCTGCAAGTTTGGGCTTTAATTTCGTTACATGACTACATTGCTGTCGTCGTGGTTTCCCCCAGCCAGCAGCTAAGCACCACACAGCTGTTCACACAGCCGTTCGTTCGCTCAAGGCTTGTTGGAGCTGTGCCGGGGAAACAATGGCAAGGCCGGGGGATAAGGCAATGGCCCAGCTGGAGTGCATCTACACCAATGCACTCAGCATGGGTAAGAAACAGGAGGAGCTGGAAGCCATCGTGCGGCAGGCAGGCTACGACTTGGTTGCCATCATGGAGACGTGGTGGGACCACTCTCATGACTGCAGTGCTGCAATGCCTGGCTATAAGCTCTTCAGAAGGGACAGGCAGCACAGAAGGGATGGTGGTGTGGCTCTCTATATTAGAGTCTTTCGATGTTGTGGAACTAGAGGCTGGGAATGACAAGGTTGAGTCCCTTTGGCTTAGGAGCGGCGGGAAGGCCAACAGGGCTAGCGTCCTGGTCGAGATCTGTTATAGACTGTCGAACCAGGATGAGGAGACGGATGAGGAGTTCTACAGGCAGCTGACAGACGTTGCAAAATCGTCGGCGCTTGTTCTCGTGGGGGACTTCAACTTCCCTGACATATCCTGGAAGCACAACACAGCTCAGAGAAAGCAGTCTAGGAGGTTTCTGGAGAGAGTGGAAGATAGCTTCCTGACACAGCTGATTAGTGAACCTACCAGGGGTGGCGCCCCGCTAGACCTTCTCTTCACAAACAGAGAAGGACTGGTGGAGGATGTGATTGTCGGGAGCTGTCTTGGGCAGAGCGACCACAAAATGGTGGAGTTCACTATTCTTGGCGAGGCCGGGAAGGGGACCAGTAAAACCGTTGTATTGAACTTTCGGAGGGCTGACTTTGAGCTGCTCAGGACACTAGTTGGTAGAGTCCCTTGGGAGGCGGTTCTGAAGGGCAGAGGGGTCCAGGAAGGCTGGGCGCTCTTCAAGAGGGAAATCCTAATGGCGCAGGAGCGGTCTGTCCCCATGTGCCCAAAGACGAGCCGGTTTGGAAGAAGACCGGCCTGGCTGAACAGAGAGTTGTGACTTGAGCTTAGGAGAAAAAAGAGGGTTTTTAATCTTTGGAAAAAAGGGCAGGCCACTAGGGAGGACTATAAGGATGTTGCGAGGCTGTGCAAGGACAAAATTAGAAAGGCCAAAGCTCATCTGGAGCTCAATCTGGCTACTGCCGTTAAAGATAACAAAAAATGTTTTTATAAATACATCAACACAAAAAGGAGGACTAAGGAGAATCTCCATCCTTTACTGGATGCGGGGGGAATCTTAGTTACAAGAGATGAGGAAAAGGCAGAGGTGCTTAATGCCGTCTTTGCCTCAGTCTTTAGCGGCAATACCGGTTGTTCTCTGGATACCCAGTACCCTGAGCTGTTGGGAGGGGATGGGGAGCAGGATGTGGCCCTCACTATCCACAAAGAACTGGTTGGTGACCTGCTACGGCACTTGGATGTGCACAAGGCGATGGGGCTGGATGGGATCCACCCAAGGGTACTGAGAAAACTGGCAGAGGAGCTGGCCAAGCCCCTACCCATCATTTATCAGCAGTCTTGGCTATCGGGGGAGGTCCCAGCTGACTGGCGGCTAGCAAACATGACGCCCATCTACAAGACGGGCCGGAGGACTGACCCGGGAAACTACAGGCCTGTCAGTTTGACCTCAGTACCAGGGAAGCTCATGGAGCAGATCCTCTTGAGAGTCATCATGCGGCACTTGCAGGACAAGCAGGCGATCAGGCCCAGTCAGCATGGGTTTATGAGAGGCGGGTCCTGCTTGACGAACCTGATCTTCTTCTATGACAAAGTGACGCGCTGGGTGGATGAGGGAAAGGCTGTGGATGTGGTCTACCTTGACTTCAGCAAGGCTTTTGACACCGTTTCCCACAGCATTCTCCTCAAGAAACTGGCTGCTCGTGGCTTGGACTGGCACACGCTTCGTTGGGTTAGAAACTGGCTGGATAGCCGGGCCCAAAGAGTCATGGTGAAAGGAGTCAAGTCCAGTTGGAGGCCAGTCACTAGTGGCGTTCCCCAGGGCTCGGTGCTGGGGCCGGTCCTCTTTAATATCTTCATCAATGATCTGGATGAGGGCATTGAGTGCACCCTCAGTAAGTTTGCAGATGACACCAAGTTAGGTGCGTGTGTCGATCTGCTCGAGGGTAGGAAGGCTCTGCAGGAGGATCTGGATAGGCTGCACCGATGGGCTGAGGTCAACTGCATGAAGTTTATCAAGGCCAAGTGCCGGGTCCTGCACCTGGGGCGCAATAACCCCAAGCAGAGCTACAGGCTGGGAGATGAGTGGTTGGAGAGCTGCCAGGCAGAGAAGGACCTGAGAGTGATGGTGGACAGTCGGCTGAATATGAGCCAGCAGTGTGCTCAGGTGGCCAAGAAGGCCAACGGCATCCTGGCTTGTATCAGAAACAGCGTGACCAGCAAGGCTATGGAGGTGATCGTCCCCCTGTACTCGGCTCTGGTGAGGCCGCACCTCGAGTACTGCGTTCAGTTTTGGGCCCCTCGCTACAAGAAGGTCATCGAGGTGCTTGAGCGGGTCCAGAGAAGGGCGACGAAGCTGTTGAGGGGCCTGGAGAACAAGTCCTACGAGGAGCGGCTGAAGGAGCTGGGCTTGTTCAGCCTGGAGAAAAGGAGGCTCAGGGGCGACCTTATTGCTCTCTACAGATACCTCAAAGGAGGCTGTAGCAAGGTGGGGGTTGGTCTGTTCTCCCACGTGCCTGGTGACAGGACAAGGGGGAATGGGCTTAAGTTGCACCATGGGAGTTTTAGGTTAGATGTTAGGAAGAACTTCTTTACTGAAAGGGTAATAAAGTTACATTGGAACAGGCTGCCCAGGGAAGTGGTGGAGTCACCATCCCTGGAAGTCTTTAAAAGATGTTTAGATGTAGAGCTTAGGGATATGGTTTAGTGGGGACTGTTAGCGTTAGGTCAGAGGTTGGACTCGATGATCTTGAGGTCTCTTCCAACCTAGAAATTCTGTGATTCTATGTTACTATTTCTGTAATTAATCCTGCACGTTTGCTTTTTATTTGTAAGGCAAACCTATTTTTATTCTTCTATAGCTCATATATATTATTTTTAGCCATTACTGAGAAAATGTGAAAATGAAAGTCTGTGACCATTCCTTTCTATTCCACACACAATTAAAGGTATTGTAATGATACTCAGAAAATGTCTCATCTGAAGAATACATTTTATCTAAGCATTTCAATGTGGTGTTGCAATTAGTATGGGAAAACTGAGTGCTACTTTCCCTGAAATTTTAGATGATAGTGCTTGGAACATAGCTTTGTTAGGAGTGAGGAAATATACCATGCAAAATCAATTTTCTATGTAATCAAAATAGTATCACAAAACAAGAATGTAACCTTAATTCCAAGTGAAAATTATGATGTATTAATATACATTCCCCATAAACTATGGTCACTTTTTACCACCCTGCTACAGCCATGCATTTGTACTGATAACCTCAACTACCACAGCCCACATCCAAAGGATAATTCAAGTACAATGCACATGCACACAACACAAACAACTTTGGCACTTTGACCACCATCTATCTGGCTGACTTTAACAGCGATTAATTCTAGGTCATCCAATTCCTCTACCATTCCCTTCTGACAGATTTCCAGTATCAGTGCCAGTCCATCATGAAAAACTACATTTCAGATTACAGATTTGCAAGAAAACTAAATGATTTTTTGTTTTGTTTTGCTCCCACAGTAATTACATTAGAAAATTCCTTGAAATCTAATAGCCTTTTCAATTCAAATAATGTAATGGACGTACACCTCCCATTGTGCTTTTCATCATGGCAATCCATACCCACAGGTAGAGGGTCCATAAAAGGAAATAAAAGGAAAAACAGTTCCTTTGTTTGTTTGTTTTTTGTTTCGTTTTGTTTTTGTTTTTAATAGAATACTGATCTGAAAGATGGTGAAAATGTACATATAAGCTGTCACTCTAGAATTACTTTTTCTAAAGATGTATAGAATAAAGAGATCTCCAAACAGAGTTTTCAGTATTGGAAAGCTGTGAATGGAACAGGACTATTCCAGCGACAAACTGGGGTAGCCCCACTGCTGCAGTGCAACTCTGCACATTTCCTAAGGAGTTGCCATCGATGTAGAAGCTCTTCTCACAGCTGTTGCCCACAGATTTTGCAGAGCCTTGACATGGATGAGGCTAAGCAGGATGAGCACTGTGGCAAAAATTACCTAACCACTGTCAATGTCTGGCATTCCACTCTGCTCCAATCCTAGACATTTCAAATTACTTTTCAAAATGCACAGCAGAAATATTCATCGTTGAGCAATGAAAGAGCACCAAATTTAGAAAATGCCTTAAGCAAACAGCAAGATATCCATGAGTTTTCAGAAACATCCTTTTCCAGTTCTCTGCAACTGTCACCCCAGCAGAACTGCAGAACCTTGCTTCCCAGAAGCTGTTGGATAGGGGAGCAAGACACTGCAGGGCAGTAGGCACAGATTATCCAGGGCCTTCAGTGATTAAAAATGAATGGTTACTTTTATACACACTCCAACAATTGCACTTGGTGTCCTCACTTGCTCATATGCTTGCATATACACAGCCACTGAGAAACCTGAGGAAAACAGACTTTACCAGAGGAAAGACACTTCCATGCCTATTAAGATAAAGAGTTGCTCAGCCTAGTAATCCAATAGCACAGAAAGAACAATTCATCATGATTCTGATATTGATAATTTTATCGGTCACCTGGAATACCAGATGTAATCATTAAAAATTTGTATATTTGTATAATTGTATTAAACTTTTCTTAACAAAATGACAACCCAGGTTTCATCTAAGCAATTTCCAGCTGGTCTACACTGAAGACTTCTGAATAACTGCTAAGACTGTGCAAATATCAACTCTTTGCAGTTTGAACTTAAACTTCCTTGTGTATAAGGATATGTTGAGTATTGCATTAAAACTGGTCAGCCTTTTCATTGACCTATTTTCCTCTGATTGTGCACCAAACCTTTTAAATTCTAATATTTTACCCTACAATACAAATATTTTAGTTATTTAATCTGGAATGAGAAATATAATCCCCTAGTATGCTTTAAGCTCACAATAGTTAATAACACTTTTTCCACTGCAGCGCTTTGGTAAAATATATATTGTAAATACAGTTGAAACAATTAAATTTACTTAGCAAACTAAGTTACATAAATTTCCTTCTTGGATTTCTACTGGTACCAAATACAACGTAACTGTATGAGAACAGAAGTGGCTTGTAATTTCTGACAAATATTTTTACAAGAATCTCTTCTCTCCCTCCAGCTGTTTTTTCTGTTCCAGAGGAAACAACTGATTTCTTACCATGAGGTCAACAGGCAATATATTCTCTTAGGAAAATTTGCAATGAAATAATGTAAGAGCATTTTGAATACCTGGAAAAGACAGGTTTTTCAGCAAGATGCATTACAGATCTCTCTCCAGGAATGTAAATATCAATCTCCGACTTGTTACAAAGTGGGGTTTTGACAGGCCCTCAAAGACTCTAATCTCCTTACTAACAACAGATGGCAATATTTTCCTCTCTATAGAGGAGATTGGTAGTAACACTGGAAATGGTTTAAGACAGAATTCACATTTTCTAGATTTCTATTCTCCAACTGTTCAGATAACAATTATCTGTAAACTATGTCTGATAGCTTAGACATGAGATATGAGTTCATGGAAAACAAACTGTACCTGTATCAGAGAAAATGTGTCTTTCATCCAGCTGCTTAGTAAGAACTCCTTGGCCTTTTGTAATCTCTGCAAATTACACAGCACTGTTTGAACTAAATGGCATATGTAACTACTCAGTGCAACCACAGATTTTACAGTTGGGTATGTAATTCAGAATTCATTTTCAGTGATTACACAAGCATTTCACCTTAACTTTTCCTTCAGTAATATTCATTCAAGTGAAGCTCAAATTCTCTTAAGACCCAAAAACAAGTGCAAAAAAAATCACAAACAGGATAGACTCTTGCTTTAGGATTTGTAGAAATTCTCCAGTACAGAAAAAATGCTGCCAAAATGGGAAGAAATTTAGGAAATCCAAATTAGTATAGGTTCCTGACTTCCTGAAGGATCAATAACGTCAAAATCTTATTTTCTCAGTAGTCAGGTAGTGAATAAACCTGGAGAAGCAGTCCTCAGTACTTCAAAATGGCAATAAGAAGTCTTTAGTTAACAACTTATACACAATAGGTTATTCACATTCAGCTTGAAGAAAACTTTGACTTGAATTTGATCATACTCATCAGTTAAAAATTATATTGTCCAATAAGTTTTTAAGGCTTATTAAATGGATTTCTGTCTTTATAACATTATGCATGCTGTAATAACATAGCTTAATGGATTCACTGCCCTGGACCATATGAAACATTTAAATACAGGGAATACTCTTCTATTTTACTGATACTTCATTTGTGCAGTTGACGTATTATTTTTAACAATTGAATAAATGTAAGGAAATGCAAATGTTATATATCTATTAATCTATTTTTCTATATGGTATTTGAATGTATAATTTCATTATCAGGATAAAGGACCATTCATTATAACATGCCATGAAACAGAGAAAACCTATTGTGAATCCTCTTAAAGCTACAAAAAAAATCTATCATTAACAGAGGATGAGAAAGTAAATAAGACCATTTAAAAAAACAAACACAGAAATGTTACCAAATTAAGACAAATTGAGTCAACCTCAGTTAACTGCACATAGCAAAGCCCAAGTAGTTTTAATATCTTATAGGGTAAAGGATTATTGCATGCTTTATTATATCTACAGAGAAAAATATTTAAGGGATAAAAAGCTTGTAGCAGAAATTCTGAGTTCCTGTACTGTCTCCAGGGGTTCTTAATCCACCAAAGCATTTTTCCATTTGAACTGCTAATCTAGCAAAATACAGGGGTGAGAAGAGAGAATAGTGTTGCATCCTCAATATGAATTATTTCTTTACTGTGTTGAAAACATAGCCTGCTTTCTGATGTTGTGCTGCATTAAAGTAGCTTCTGTAGTTGGATTTCACACTAGCAAATTACCAATTTATGTTGACATTTCTGTTCATTTCCCTGATATTAATTTAAATGAGCTCGTGGTTTTTTTTTTTTTTTTTTTATTTGTTTGTTTGTTTGTTTTAAGATAAATATACATGTGTTAATATATCACAATTAAAAGCCTTTGCTGACATTTTTTGTATTAGTTTACTTCCTCTAAAATAATAACTCTTGAAATATATTTATCCAATATACAAATAATTCATTTGGTAGAATTTACTAATTTCAGAGTCTGTTTTCCTATTCTTTTAAATGTTATTTTTAGCCAAAGTAATATCAGCTTCAGCACTGGAATTCAAATATTACTTTAAATTTGGTATCTTTTTAATAGGCAGAACAACATATAACACTAAGATGTCCAGACTCTGCATACCAGCAGAAACCTTGCTGAAAGCTCCAGATTTCACAAGACAATTCAGATATTTTTAAAGCTTATTATTTAAACAAACAAACAAACAAGCAAAAAGATTACTTTACAATGATTTAACAGTAGTTGCAAAGGAAATGTTTGGCTTTTTCCTTTTTTGTTTTGAATTACCTTTGTACCTCTAATAGATAGTCTTCAGAATCTATTATAAATATCTGGGATACTTGTAATTCTAAGGTTAGTCTGTACAAATACAAATTCCTTGTAAAATTCATTGGCTTTACACATGCTTGCATTTTCTTCAGCAGCCATTATGAAAAATTTATGGGTTTGTGATTTCATAGATTTAATTCAGTCACCCAACAAGGTACTTTGAAAAGAAGTCCATATTTACATGCCTTTACTCCCAAAATTCTGTTCTTATTTTAAATATAAGTAGTGCCATTTATGTACTAGGAGTATTGCAGCAACAGAACAGAAAACTTGAAAGTCTATTGACATTTTCTTGTGCCATCCAAACACCAGTTTTGAGTGTTATTTCAACAAGTCTCATGAGATAAAAAATCAGTCTGAGGTAATATAAATAACTCAAATAATAAAAATATGGAAATGGAATGGAATGGAATGGAATGGAATGGAATGGAATGAAACGGAATGAAATGGAATGGAATGAAATGGAATGAAACAGAATGGAATGAAATGAAATGGAATGGAATGGAATGGAATGGAATGGAATGGCATGGCATGGAAAGGAATGAAATGAAATGGAATGGAATGAAATGAAATGAAATGAAATGAAATGATATGGAATGAAATGGAATGGAATGAAATGGAATGGAATGAAAGGGAATGAAATGGAATGAAATGAAATGGAATGTAATGAAATGGAACGGAATGAAATGAAATGAAATGGAATGAAATGATATGGAATTAAATGGAAAGGAATGGAATGAAATGAAATGAAATGAAATGAAATGGAATGAAATGAAATGAAATGTAATGAAATTGAATGAAATGAAATTAAATGAAATGGGATGGAATGAAATGAAATGAAATGAAATGGAATGAAATGGAATGGAATGGAATGAAATGAAATTGAATGAAATGAAGAGAAATGAAATGAAATGAAATGCAATGGGATGAAATGGAATGAAATTGAGTGAAATGAAATGAAAATAAATGGAACGAAATGGAATGAAAAGGAATGGAATGGAATGAAAGGAAAAGGAATGAAATGAAATGGAATGAAATGGAAAGGAATGGAACGGAAAGGAATGGAAAAGCAAGGAATGGAATGGAATGGAATGGAAAGAAATGGAATGGAATGGAATGGAATGGAACGGAACGGAACGGAATGGAATGAAATGAAATAGAATGGAATGGAATGAAAAGAAATGGAATGGAATGGAATGGAATGGAATGAAATGGAATGGAATGGAAAAGAATGGAATGGAAAGAAATGGAATGGAATGGGATGGGATGAAATGGAATGGAATGGAAAGAATTGGAATGGTATGGAATGGAATGGAATTTAATGGATTTGAAAGAAATGGAATGAAATGGAATGGAATGGAATGGAATGGATTGAATTGGAATGGTATGGAATGGAATGGAATTTAATGGATTTGAAAGAAATGGAATGGAATGGAATGGAATGGAATGGAATGGAATGGAATGGAATGGAAAGGAATAGAATGGAAAGAAATGGAATGGAATGGAATGGAATGGGATGAAATGGAATGGAATGGAAGGAATGGGAGTGGTATGGAATGGAATGGAACTTAATGGATTTGAAAGAAATGGAATGAAATGAAATGGAATGGAATGGAATGGATTGAATTCGAATGGAATGGAATGGAATGGAATGGAATGGAATGGAATGGAATGGAATGAAATGGAATGAAATGGAATAAAATGGAATGAAATGAAATGTAATGAAATGCAATGGAGTGAAATGGAATGGAATGGAATGGAATGGAATGGAGTGGAATGGAATGGAATGGAATGGAACGTAGTGAAATGGAATGGAATGGAACGTAGTGAAATGAAATGCATTGAAATGGAATGGAATGGAACGGAATGAAATGAAATGAAAAGGAATGAAATGGAATGGGATGAAATGAAACGAAACGAAATGAAATGAAATGGAATGAAATGGAAAGGAATGGAATGGAATGGAATGGAATGGAATGGAAAGGAATGGATTGGAATGGAATGGAATGGAATGGAATGGAATGGAATGGAATGGAAAGGAAAGGAATGGAATGGAATTGTATTGAATGGAATGGAATGAAATGGAATGGAATGGAATGAAATCGAATGGAAAGGAATGGAATGGAATGGAATGGAATGGAATGGAATGGAATGGAATGGAATGGAATGGAAAGAAATGGAATGGAATGGGATGGAATGAAATGGAATGGAATGGAATGGAATGAAATGGAATGAAACGCAGTGAAAAGGAATGGAATGGAATGGAATGAAAAGAAATGGAATGGAATGGAATGGAATGAAATGGAAAGGAATGGAATGGAATGGAATGGAATGGAATGGAATGGAATGGAATGAAAATGAATGAAATGGAATGGAATGAAAAGAAAAGAAATGAAATGGAATAAAATGGAATGGAATGGAATGGTATGAAATGGAATAGAATGGAATGGGATGAAATGAAATAGAACGGAGAGAAATGGAATGGAATGGAATGGAATGGAATGGAATGGAATGGAATGGAATGGAAAAATGGAAAGAAATGGAATGTAATGTAATGGAATGGAATGTAAAGAAATGGAAAAATGGAAAGAAATGGAATGGAATGGAATGGAATGGAATGTAAAGAAATGGAATGGAATGGAATGGAATGGAAAGGAAAGGAATGGAATGGAATTGTATTGAATGGAATGGAATGAAATGGAATGAAATCGAATGGAAAGGAATGGAATGGAATGGAATGGAAAGGAATGGAATGGAATGGGATGGAATGAAATGGAATGAAAAGAAATGGAATGGAATGGAATGAAATGGAAAGGAATGGAATGGAATGGAATGGAATGGGATGGAATGGAATGGAATGGAATGGAATGGAATGGAATGAAATGAAATGGAATGAAACGCAGTGAAAAGGAATGGAATGGAATGGAATGAAAAGAAATGGAATGGAATGGAATGGAATGAAATGGAAAGGAATGGAATGGAATGGAATGGAATGGAATGGAATGGAATGGAATGGAAGGAAATGGAATGGCATGGAATGGAATGGAATGAAATGGATTGAATTGGAACGAAATGGAAAGGAATGGAATGGAATGGAATGAAAATGAATGAAATGGAATGGAATGAAAAGAAAAGAAATGAAATGGAATAAAATGGAATGGAATGGAATGGTATGAAATGGAATAGAACGGAGAGAAATGGAATGGAATGGAATGGAATGGAATGGAATGGAATGGAATGGAATGGAATGGAATGGAACGGAGTGAAATGAAATCCAATGAAATGGAATGGAATGGAATGGTATGAAATGGAATAGAATGGAATGGGATGAAATGAAATAGAACGGAGAGAAATGGAATGGAATGGAATGGAATGGAATGGAATGGAAAGAAATGGAAAAATGGAAAGAAATGGAATGTAATGTAATGGAATGGAATGTAAAGAAATGGAAAAATGGAAAGAAATGGAATGGAATGGAATGGAATGGAATGGAATGGAGTGAAATGGAATGGAATGGAATGGAATGGAATGGAATGGAATGGAATGATATGGAATGAAATGAAATAAAATTAAATGGAATGGAATGGAATGGAATGAAATGGAATGAAATGGAATGAAATGCAATGGATTTTAATGAAATGAAATGAAATGAAATGAAATGGAAGGAAATGGAATGAAATTAAAAGGAACGGAACGGAACGGAACGGAAAGAAATGGAATGGAATGGAATGGAATGGAATGGAATTGAAAGAATTGGAATGGTATGAAATGGAATGGAATTTAATGGATTTGAAAGAAGTGGAATGGAATGGAATGGAATGGAATGGAATGGAATGGAATGGAATGGAATGGAATGGAAAGAAATGGATTGAATTGGAACGAAATTGAATGGAATGGAATGGAATGGTATGGAAAGGAAGGGAATGGAATGGAATGGAATGGAATGGAATGGAATGGAATGGAATGGATTTTAATGAAATGAAATGAAATGAAATGGAAGGAAATGGAATGAAATTAAATTGAACGGAATGGAATGGAATGGAAAGGAATGGAATGGAATGGAAAGAATTGGAATGGTATGGAATGGAATAGAATTTAATGGATTTGAAAGAAAGGGAAAGAAAAGGAATGGAATGGAATGGAATGGAATGGAATGGAATGGAATGGAATGGAACGAAATAGAATGGAATGGAATGGAACGGAATGGAATGGAATGGAATGGAATAGAATGGAATGGAATGGAATGGAATGAAATGGAATGAAATGGAAAGGAATGGAATGGAAAGTAATGGAATGGAATGGAATGAAATGGAAAGGAATGGAATGAAATAGAATGGAATGGAATGATATTGAATGGAATGGAATGGAATGGAATGGAATGGAATGGAATGGAATGGAATGAAAAGAAACGGACTGGAATGGAATGGAATGAAAAGAAACGGAATGGAATGGAATGGAATGGAAAGAAATGGAATGGAAACGAATGGAATGGAATGGAAAGAATTGGAATGGTATGAAATGGAATGGAATTTAATGGATTTGAAAGAAATGGAAAGAAAAGGAATGGAATGTAATGGGAGGGGAAGGGAAGGGAAGGGAAGGGAAGGGAAGGGAAGGGAAGGGAAGGGAAGGGAAGGGAAGGGAAGGGAAGGGAAGGGAAGGGAAGGGAAGGGAAGGGAAGGGAAGGGAAGGGAAGGGAAGGGAAGGGAAGGGAAGGGAAGGGAGGGGAAGGGAAGGGAAGGGAAGGGAGGGGAAGGGAAGGGAAGGGAAGGGAAGGGAAGGGAAGGGAAGGGAAGGGAAGGGAAGGGAAGGGAAGGGAAGGGAAGGGAAGGGAAGGGAAGGGAAGGGAAGGGAAGGGAAGGGAAGGGAAGGGAAGGGAAGGGAAGGGAAGGGAAGGGAAGGGAAGGGAAGGAATGGAATGAAATGGATTGGAATGGAAAGAAATGGAAAAATGGAAAGAAATGGAATGGAATGGAAAGAAATTGAAAGAAATGGAAAAATGGAAAGAAATGGAATGGAATGGAATGGAATGGAATGGAATGGAATGGAATGGAATGGAATGGAATGGATAGAAAGAAAAATATATGGAATGGAATGGAATGGAAGGGAATGGAAGGGAATGGAAAGGAAAGAAATAAAAAGAAAAGGCATTTAATGGAATGGAATGGAATGGAATGGAATGGAATGGAATGGAATGGAATGGAATGGAATGGATTTTAATGAAATGAAATGAAATGAAATGAAATGAAATGAAATGGAAGGAAATGGAATGAAATTAAATTGAACGGAATGGAATGGAATGGAATGGAATGAAATGGAAAGGAATGGAATGAAATAGAATGGAATGAAATTGAATGGAATGGAATGGAATGAAAAGAAACGGAATGGAATGGAATGGAAAGAAATGGAATGGAAACGACTGGAATGGAATGGAATGGAAAGAATTGGAATGGTATGAAATGGAATGGAATTTAATGGATTTGAAAGAAATGGAAACAAAAGGAATGGAATGTAATGGGAGGGGAAGGGAAGGGAAGGGAAGGGAAGGGAAGGGAAGGGAAGGGAAGGGAAGGGAAGGGAAGGGAAGGGAAGGGAAGGGAAGGGAAGGGAAGGGAAGGGAAGGGAAGGGAAGGGAAGGGAAGGGAAGGGAAGGGAAGGGAAGGGAAGGGAAGGGAAGGGAAGGGAAGGGAAATAAATAAAATGAAATGAAATGAAATGGAATGGAAAGGAATGGATTGAAATGGAATGGAATGGTATGGAATGGAAAGGAATGGAATGGAAAGGAATGGAATGGAATGGAATGGAATGAAATGGAATAGAATGGAATGGGATGAAATGAAATGGAGCGGAGAGAAATGAAATGGAGCGGAGAGGAATGGAATGGAATGGAATGGAATGGAATGGAATGGAATGGAATGGAATGGAATGGAATGATATGGAATGAAATGAAATGAAATGTAATGGAATGGAATGGAATGGAATGGAATGGAATGGAATGGAATGGAATGGAATAGAAAGGAAAGGAAAGAAATAAAAAGAAATGGTATGGAATGGAATGGAATGGAATGGAATGAAATGGAATGAAATGCAATGGATTTTAATGAAATGAAATGAAATGAAATGGAAGGAAATGGAATGAAATTAAAAGGAACGGAACGGAACGGAACGGAAAGAAATGGAATGTAATGGAATGGAATGGAATGGAATGGAAAGAATTGGAATGGTATGAAATGGAATGGAATTTAATGGATTTGAAAGAAATGGAATGGCATGGAATGGAATGGAATGGAATGGAATGGAAAGAAATGGATTGAATTGGAACGAAATTGAATGGAATGGAATGGAATGGTATGGAAAGGAAGGGAATGGAATGGAATGGAATGGAATGGAATGGAATGGAAAGAATTGGAATGGTATGGAATGGAATGAAATTTAATGGATTTGAAAGATATGGAAAGAAACGGAATGGAATGGAATGGAATGAAACGGAATGGAATGGAATGGAATGGAATGGAATGGAATGGAATGGAATGGAACGGAACGGAGTGAAATGAAATCCAATGAAATGGAATGGAATGGAATGGTATGAAATGGAATAGAATGGAATGGGATGAAATGAAACAGAACGGAGAGAAATGGAATGGAATGGAATGGAATGGAATGGAATGGAATGGAAAAATGGAAAGAAATGGAATGGAATGGAAAGAAATGGAAAGAAATGGAAAAATGGAAAGAAATGGAATGGAATGGAATGGAATGGAATGGAAGGGAATGGAATGGAAGGGAATGGAATGGAATGGAAGGGAATGGAAAGGAAAGAAATAAAAAGAAAAGGCATTTAATGGAATGGAATGGAATGGAATGGAAAAATGGAAAGAAATGGAATGGAATGGAAAGAAATGGAAAGAAATGGAAAAATGGAAAGAAATGGAATGGAATGGAATGGAATGGAATGGAATGGAATGGAATGGAAGGGAATGGAATGGAAGGGAATGGAAGGGAATGGAAGGGAATGGAAAGGAAAGAAATAAAAAGAAAAGGCATTTAATGGAATGGAATGGAATGGAATGGATTTTAATGAAATGAAATGAAATGGAAGGAAATGGAAGGAAATGGAATGAAATTAAATTGAACGGAATGGAACGGAACGGAACGGAACGGAACGGAATGGAATGGAATGGAATGGAAAGTAATGGAATGGAATGGAATGAAATGGAAAGGAATGGAATGAAATAGAATGGAATGGAATGAAATTGAATGGAATGGAATGGAATGAAAAGAAACGGACTGGAATGGAATGGAATGAAAAGATACGGAATGGAATGGAAAGAAATGGAATGGAATGGCATGGAATGGAATGGCATGGCATGGAATGGAATGGAATGGAATGGAATGGAATGGAATGGAATGAAAAGAAATTGGATGGAAGGGAAGGGAAGGGAAGGGAAGGGAAGGGAAGGGAAGGGAAGGGAAGGGAAGGGAAGGGAAGGGAAGGGAAGGGAAGGGAAGGGAAGGGAAGGGAAGGGAAGGGAAGGGAAGGGAAGGGAAGGGAAGGGAAGGGAAGGGAAGGGAAGGGAAGGGAAGGGAAGGGAAGGGAAGGGAAGGAATGAAATGGATTGGAATGGATTGGAAAGAAATAAAAAGAAATGGAATGGAATGGAATGGATTGGAAATAAATAAAAGGAAATGAAATGGAATGAAATGGAATGGGATGGAAAGGAATGGATTGAAATGGAATGGAATGGTATGGAATGGAATGGTATGGAATGGAAAGAAATGGAATGAAATGGAAAGGAATGGAATGCAATGGAATGGAATGAAATGGAACGGATGGAATGGAATGGAATGGAATGAAATGGAATAGAATGGAATGGGATGAAATGAAATGGAGCGGAGAGAAATGAAATGGAGCGGAGAGAAATGGAATGGAATGGAATGGAATGGAATGGAATGGAATGGAATGGAATGGAATGGAATGGAATGGGATGAAATGAAATAGAACGGAGAGAAATGGAATGGAATGGAATGGAATGGAATGGAATGGAATGGAAAGAAATGGAAAAATGGAAAGAAATGGAATGGAATGGAATGGAAAGAAATGGAAAAATGGAAAGAAATGGAATGGAATGGAATGGAATGGAATGGAATGGAATGGAATGGAATGGAATGAAATGGAATGAAATGCAATGGATTTTTATGAAATGAAATTAAATGAAATGGAAGGAAATGGAATGAAATTAAATTGATCGGAATGGAATGGAATGGAAAGAATTGGAATGGTATGGAATGGAATGGAATTTAATGGATTTGAAAGAAATGGAAAGAAAAGGAATGGAATGGAATGGAATGGAATGGAATGGAACGGAACGGAACGGAATGGAATGGAATGGAATGGATATGAATGATATGGAATGGAATGGAATGGAATGGAATGGAATGGAATGGAATGGAATGGAAAGGAATGGAAAGAAACGGACTGGAATGGAAAGAAACGGACTGGAATGGAATGGAATGGAAAGAATTGGAATGGTATGGTATGGTATGGTATGGAATGGAATGGAATGGAATGGAATGAAATGGAATGGAATGGAATGGAATGGAATGGAATGGAATGGAATGGAATGAAAAGAAATTGGATGGAAGGTGTCCTAGTTTCAGTTAGCACAGAATTAATTTTCTTCCTAGTAGCTGGTGGAATGCTGTGTTTTGGCTTAGGATGAGAAGAGTGCTGATAACACCCCGATGCTTTAATTGTTGCAGAGCAGTGCTTATACTAAGCCAAGGACATCTCAGCGTTTTGCTCTGTCCTGCCAACGGGCAGGCTGGGGGTGCAGTAAGAGCTGGGAGGGGACAGACCCAGGACAGGTGACCCAAACTAGCCAAAGGGGTATTCCATACCATCTGATGTCATGCTAAACAATATATAGGGGTGGCTAGCTGGGGGGAGGGGGGCCGGACTGCTTGGGGTTAGGCTGGGCATCGGTCAGCGAGTGGTGAGCAATTGCATTGTGCATCACTTGTTTGTACATATTATTATTATTTCCCTATTATCACCATATTATTATTATTGTTATTATTGTTATTATTATTTTGTTATTATTATTTTCCTGTCTTATTAAACTGTCTTTATCTCAACTCACGGGCTTCACTTTCCATTTCTCTCCCCCGTCCCAGAGAGGGAGCGGGGAGGGTGAGCAAACGGCTGCGTGGTGTTTAGCTGCCGGCCGGGTTAAACCACGACAGTCTTTTTGGCGCCCAACGTGGGGCTCGAAAGGTTGAGATAACGGCAGATCTGACCAGAGTGTGTTAAACTAAAACTGGTGTAAGGATTAGACCTGCTTAATAGTCACTTGTCATAATGCTGATTGCTTTAATCTCAACTCTGCTGCGCCTGTTTTCCAAATTGAGTATTATAGTACATTATTTTCCGTATTTGCTCTCTGTCGTGTTGTTTATCCTCTCCGGGCCCTGGTTTCAGATCATTATGGTGCTGTGTGTTGTAGCAATGGCTTATGAGACGATGAAATATGTGGTTATGACTCTAACTTGTTATTTGTATTCAGTAACATCGTCGACTCTGTACTTTGGAAACTGTATCTTGGAAACTATTAGCAATTATACCTATTGTTTTTTTCCATTAGGGAGTCAATCCGTGGAGGGGAAAGGGGAGGATATTTTTCATTACTTTATTACTCTCCCTTTCTCCTTCACCACCCCTGTATCCTCCTGGATCACTCTGCCTTCCTCCTTCACCACCCTCTTATCCCCTGAGCTTGTCAAAATAGCTCTCCAAGATATTGAATATTTCTGGAATACTCAGAATACCATAGTCTTGTTGTTCTGCCTCATGAATGCACTTCAGGTTCTGCTTAAAGTTAAACAACTACTTGGGAAGCTCATCCGGATATCTGCCCGGAGGCAGTATAGTTGTGGGTGGCAGGGAGTATGGGTGGATATGGGCAGGCATCTAGAGCAGTTGGCACCCCCAGTGTGTTGGAAATTCACCCCTGAACAATGGCAAAATCCTCAAAAACTGGCAGAATGCTTGAAAAAAAGGTGTCATGATTCTGGCAGTTCTAAAGTAACACAAATCATTGTAACGTGCTGGGGCCTGGCTCATGCCTATCGAGCTGCCATTGATACTGCTATCAACTTAGTGACAGACCCTGCGGCCACTCCAAGCCCTGTGACAGATCCAACGGCCACTGTGACCCCTACGGTGGACTCGGCAGCCGCTCCAGATCCGGTTCCTGCAGCCGCTCCAGTCCCAGCTCCTGCAGCCGCTCCAGTCCCAGCTCCTGCAGCCGCCCCAGTCCCAGCTCCTGCAGCTGCTCCAGTTCCAGCTCCTGCAGCCGCTCCAGTTCCAGCTCCTGCAGCCGCTCCAGCTCCAGCTCCTGCAGCCGCTCCAGTTACAGCTCCTGCAGCCGCTCCAGCTCCAGCTCCTGCAGCCGCTCCAGCTCCAGCTCCTGCAGCCGCTCCAGTTACAGCTCCTGCAGCCGCTCCAGCTCCAGCTCCTGCAGCCGCTCCAGCTCCAGCTCCTGCAGCCGCTCCAGTTACAGCTCCTGCAGCCGCTCCAGCTCCAGCTCCTGCAGCCGCTCCAGCTCCAGCTCCTGCAGCCGCTCCAGTTACAGCTCCTGCAGCCGCTCCAGCTCCAGCTCCTGCAGCCGCTCCAGCTCCAGCTCCTGCAGCCGCTCCAGTCCCAGTTCCTGCAGTCGCTCCAGTTCCAGCTCCTGAAGCTGCTCCAGCTCCAGCTCCTACTGCTGCTCCAGTCCCAGCTCCTGCAACTGCTCCAGCTCCAGCTCCAGCTCCTGTAGCCGCTACAGCTCCGGTTCCTACTGCTGCTCCAGCTCCTGCAGCCGCTCCAGCTCCTGTGGCCGTGTCAGAGAAACGAGCTGTAGCAGTGCAAGTTGACCCTGCAGAGGGTATTCCAATCCCTGTAACGGGGTCAGAGAAACGAGCTGTAGCAGTGCAAGTTGATCCTGCAGAGGGTATTCCAATCCCTGTAACGGGGTCAGAGAAACGAGCTGTAGCAGTGCAAGCTGCCCCTGCAGAGGGTATTCCAACCCCTGTGGCAGACCCTGTAACAAAGTCAGAGAAACGAGCAGTAGCAGTGCAAGCTGCCCCTGTAGAGAAGGTGAAAATATGGTATAGAAATTCAAGTCGTTTAGAACGCAGAGAGTCTTCTGCCAATCCAGGTAAGGCTTCTGCCAAAACTAAGTATAGAGATGACGAAGATGATGACGACGCTGGGCCATCAAGGATTCAGGAGGAGGAAGATGAGGATGCTGAAAAAGCAACAGTAACTACCCGAAGCCTAAACGAGCGCGAGCTACGAGATGTGCGAAAAGATTTTGGTCGCTTTATAGGTGAGCAGCTTGTCACCTGGCTGCTCCGGTGCTGGGACTCTGGAGCCAATTGTGTGGAATTAGACGGCAGGGAAGCCAGACGGTTGGGATCCCTTGCTCGAGACGCCGGCATTGACAAAGCAATTGCAGATGGAGCACAATCTAACAGCCTCTGGAGGCGTCTCCTCTCAGCTGTGAGGGAAAGGTATCCCTTCAAGGAAGATATTTTATGTCTACCAGGCAAGTGGACCACTATGGAGAAGGGAATCCAGTACCTGAGGGAATTAGCCGTACGGGAAGTGATTTATGAGGATCCAGACCTCAGACAAACATCCAAAGATCCAGATGAAGTCAAGTGTGCACGACCCATGTGGCGGAAGTTTGTACGGAGTGCACCATCATCATCTGCCAGCTCATTGGCAATAATGGCCTGGAAAGAGGATGAGGAACCCACAGTGGATGAAGCGGCTAAACAACTCCGGCAGTACGAAGAAAGTCTCTCCTCTTCCTTACAGGCCTGCGTCTCAGCTGTGGAGAAACTTTCTGAAAAGGTTCACCAACTTGAAGAGAATCTATTGTCCTCCCCACCTGAACCAACCAGTGCCCACCGACCAAAAGAGAACACTTGGGAGAAACTTTCTGAAAAGGTTCACCAACTTGAAGAGAGATTATTCTCCTCCGCACCTGTACAAAGCAGTGTCTCAGCTGTCAGGGGTAGGTGTTCACCCACACAAGGAAGACGATATGGTGGGTACTCACCCCGTGCCACCCTGTGGTTTTACTTACGAGACCATGGAGAGGACATGAGAAAATGGGATGGAAAATCTACCGTGACCCTAGAGGCACGGGTACGTGAGTTGCAAAAGAAAACAATCAGGAAAAAAGGATTCTCCGAAAAGTTTGCTGCTCCAACTTCCAGCAGACAATCCTTCAAACACAGAAACGAAGAAGATTCTGACCAGGATTAGGGGGGCCCTGCCTCCAGCCAGGGGGAGGAAAGGGACAATCGAGTTTATTGGACTGTGTGGATTCGATGGCCTGGCACATCACGCGCACAGAAGTATAAGGCTTTAGTAGACACCGGTGCACAATGTACTATAATGCCATCGAGCTATAAAGGACCAGAGCCCATCTATATTTGTGGAGTGACAGGAGGATCTCAGCAGTTGACTGTATTGGAGGCTGAAGTGAGTCTGACTGGGAATGAGTGGGAAAAGCACCGTATTGTGACTGGCCCGGATGCTCCATGTATCCTTGGCATAGACTGTCTTAGAAGAGGATATTGTAAGGACCCAAAAGGGTTCCGGTGGGCTTTTGGTATAGCTGCCTTAGAGACAGAGGGCATTAAACAATTATCTACCTTGCCTGGTCTCTCAGAGGACCCCTCTGTTGTGGGGTTGCTGAGGGTCGAAGAACAGCAAGTGCCAATCGCTACCACAACTGTGCACCGGCGGCAATATCGCACTAACCGAGACTCCCTGATTCCCATCCATAAGCTAATTCGTCAATTGGAGAGCCAAGGAGTGATCAGCAAGACCCATTCACCTTTCAATAGCCCCATATGGCCAGTGCGAAAGTCTAATGGCGAGTGGAGACTAACAGTGGACTATCGTGGCCTGAACGAAGTCACGCCACCACTGAGTGCTGCAGTGCCGGACATGCTGGAACTTCAATATGAACTTGAATCGAGGGCAGCCAAGTGGTACGCCACAATTGATATCGCTAATGCATTTTTCTCCATCCCTCTAGCAGCAGAGTGCAGGCCACAATTTGCCTTCACTTGGAGGGGAGTCCAATATACTTGGAATAGGCTGCCCCAGGGGTGGAAACACAGCCCTACCATTTGCCATGGGCTGATCCAGTCTGCGCTAGAGCAGGGGGAAGCTCCTGAACACCTGCAGTACATCGATGACATTATTGTGTGGGGTGACACAGCAGAGGAAGTTTTCGAGAAAGGGAAGAAAATAGTCCAAATCCTTCTGAAAGCCGGTTTTGCCATAAAACAGAATAAAGTCAAAGGACCTGCACGAGAGATCCAGTTTTTAGGAATAAAATGGCAAGATGGACGTCGTCAAATCCCAATGGATGTGATCAACAAAATAACAGCTATGTCTCCACCAACTAACAAAAAAGAAACACAGACTTTCCTAGGTGTTGTGGGGTTTTGGAGAATGCACATCCCAAATTACAGTCTGATTGTAAACCCGCTCTACCAAGTAACCCGTAAGAAGAATGAGTTTGAATGGGGCCCTGAACAGCGACAAGCCTTTGAACAAATCAAGCAGGAAATAGTCCATGCAGTAGCCCTTGGGCCAGTTCGAACAGGACCAGATGTAAAGAATGTGCTCTACACTGCAGCCGGGGAGAACGGCCCCACCTGGAGCCTCTGGCAGAAAGAACCTGGGGAAACTCGAGGTCGGCCCCTGGGGTTTTGGAGTCGGGGATACAGAGGATCTGAGGCCCGCTATACTCCAACTGAAAAGGAGATATTGGCAGCATATGAAGGAGTTCGATCTGCTTCAGAGGTGGTCGGTACTGAAGCGCAGCTCCTCCTAGCACCCCGATTGCCGGTACTAGGCTGGATGTTCAAGGGAAGGGTCCCCTCTACGCATCATGCAACTGATGCTACATGGAGCAAGTGTCTTA